>NC_050575.1:193022717-193328134 GCF_011100635.1 Trichosurus vulpecula
GGAGCTTGGAGTCAGGAAGATGTGAGTTCAAATTTGACCTCAGATCCTTACTAGCTGTGTGGTCTTGGGAAAGTTAATTAATTAACCTCTGTCTACCTCAGTTTCTTCAACTATGAAACAGGGATAATAACTGCACCTGTCTTCCAAAGTTGTTCTACGGATCAAAATAAGATAAAAATTATAAAGGGTTTACCAATATGCCTGGTGCATAGTAAGTGTTTCATAAATCCTTGTTTCTTTTCTTACTTCACAACACTGAAAGCCAGGTAGGACAGGAGTCATAGGATCTTTGATACAGAAATGAAAGGGACCTCAGAGATAATCTAATCTACACTTTTCATTTCATAGATGAGGGAACTGAGGCCCAAGGAGTTATTTAAGTGATTTGCCCTAATTTGCAGTTATAGAAAGTGTCAGAAGTAGAATTCAAACTCAATCCTCTGATCCAGAATTAGTGCTTTTTTGGTGGTATCAGCCTGGATTATTATCCCTATTTCATAAAAGAGGAAAATAACACTTACTAGCTTTGAGATCCTTGGTAAGTCACCTAAATTTTCTGAGTATTAGAGTCAGGTTTAGAACCCAGGTCTTCTGACTCCAATCCCAATATTCTTTTCAGTATACCACATTGTCGATGTATAAGTATATTGGGATGTCTACCTATGGCACCTTAATTAAAATTAATTATGTTTCAATGACTTCAATTTTTCCTTTTTGAGTAGTTTTTAAAATAATGCCCTGACTAAGCAGCTAGGTGGTACAGTGAATAGAGCACCAGGCCTCAAGTCAGAAGACCTGAGTTCAAATCTGGCCTATGGCAATTACTAGCTGTATTACTCTAGGTAAATCACTTAACTTCTGTTTGCCTCAATTTACTGACCTGTAAAATGGGGATAATGATAGAACCAACTTTCCACAGTTATTGTGAGGCTCAAATGAGGCATTTCTAAAGTCTTAGTGTCTGGTATATAGTGAGTGCTATCTAAATGTTAGCTATTATTATTACATGCATCATTACTTGTAATTCTGGAGCAAATATCTCTCATCTTTTTGTGCTATCAGAGACATGAAGTGTTATGTTATATGGTTCTCTTAATTTTTCATGATTGTCATAATTACCTTAGCTCATACTTCTGTAAAACCTTAAAGTTTACTTTCCTTGCAATAATCTGTAAAGTGTAAGAATTATCGATCCCATTTTAAAGATGAGGAAACTGGAACTCAGAGAGATTCACTGATTTTTCCATGTTCATAGATTTAGAGGATCACAGATTTAGAGCTAAAAGGGCTATCTAATCCAATTGCCTCATTTGAGAGATGAGGAATTGAGGTGCAAAGAATTTAAATGATTTGCCCAAAGACACACAGATACAGTTGTAAATGTCAGAATCAAGATTTGAACCCAGGTCTTCTGGCTCCAAAACCAGTATGTTACATGCTACATCACACTGCCATGTCAGAGGTGGGTTTCAAACACAGTTTTTATGTTAGATACAATGGTATTTCTACTATAACGTCTGTTTTATGTTTTTTTCCCTCCTATAAATAAATGTTTTCCTTCCTTGAACTTTGTGAATAATGTGTTTATAAGGGAGGTTGCTTCCAAGTCCTCTTGGAGGGTATTATGTAGTTAAATGGAACATAGAGGTGTTATATAGTAAAATTCCTTGATTCTTTTGGGTGGTGCCAATTAGCTACAATGATAGAAACTCCCTAACATGTATCTGAGAACTTCTGAGTATGGCTTACACTAAAGAAGTTATGTAGAAATCCAAGAACTGGTAGCTACTTCATAACCTTGAAATAAGTTTATAATTCATCAGAAGCCTCATCCTGGAGTTATAGCAGGAAGACTTGCTCTACAGTGGAATGTGGTATTTTCCATGACAGAACAATTCTCAGCTCTTTATTTGTCTGAGAGATTTGAGAGAGAAGAATGAAGCTAACTTCACAGAAGTACTGGTTTGTATCTATCCATCAGGAGGACTATGTTTAGCAGAACTAAACTATGGGAAGCAGAGAAGCATTGCATATAGCACGAACCTATCTCCTAGAATGGTAGGACCTCCTGTTGATTTCAAAGAGATTCCCATGAAGATAGGGCCATGTACCAACTGCTCAGTCAGAGCCGTGGAGATTCTGCATCAGCAGTTTTGCTTTTTAAATATGCACTTTTCCTCCCTTTGGCCAAGCTAGTAAGGTTTTCAAACAATATAGTTTTCAATAATTTAGTAAATAATCTCCAGTGTCTTAAAACTTTTATAGCACTTCAGGTTTGCAATCTGGTAATGTTTTACAACCCTGAGGCCGCAACAAATAAAAATATTTATTAGAAGGCCAAGTGCTTGCTGAAATGCAGAGCATTTCTGAAAACAAGCCTCTTTGTGCATCAACATTTGCAAAATCAAGTGGCATTTATGCCAAAAAGTGTCCCTTACTTGAGCATTAGGGACCGATTATGTTGTATAAGGTACCATTCAAACACAGATACAGTGTGGAGTTGTAAACCTTCTTGGGAGTCTGATCTATCTTGAGAAACAGTATGGTATGGCATTAAAAACTCTAGAAACTGCCAAGACAAACCCAGGAAACATATGAACACAATTAAAAAAACACTTTCACACAAATAAAGTCAGATTTAAACAACTGGAGAAATATTAACTGCTCAGGGGTAGGGCCAAGCCAATATAATAAAAATGACAATCCCACCTAAATTAGTTTAGTTATTCAGTGCCATACCAAACTACCAAAAATTATTTTATAGAGCTAGAAATAAAATAATAAAATTCATCTGGAAGAATAAAAGGTCAATATTAATATCAACATCAAGGGAATAAGTAAAAAAAAATGTGAAGAAAGGTGGCCTAAGAGTACCAGATTTCAAACTGTATTACAAAGCAATAATCATCAAAACAATCCAGTACTGGCTAAGAAATAGAATGGTGGATCAGTGAAGTAGAGTGGGTATACACAGTAGTAAATGACCATAGTATTCTTGTGTTTGATAAACCCAAAAGATCCAAGCTTTTGGCATAAGAACTCAAAATTTGATAAAAATTACTGGGGAAACTGGAAAGCTGTGTGGTGGAAACTAAGAATAGACCAACATCTCACATAATTTACCAATATAAGGTCAAATGGGTACATAATTTAGAAATAAAGGATGACATCAAAAGCAAATTAGGGAAGTGTGAAAAAATTTACCTGTCAGATAAGGAAAGAATTTATGACCAAAGAAGAGATTGAGAGGGATCAGAGTACATAAAGTGGATAATTTTGATTAAATTAAATTTAAAAGGTTTTGCATAAGCAAAACCAATGCAGCCAAGACTAGAAAGCAGGAAATGAGGAAGGTTTTTTTTTTTTAACAGCAAGTGTCTCTGATAAAGGCATCGTTTCACATTTGACAATTCAAATTTTTAAGAATTGATAAATGGTGAAGGCATATGAACAGGTGGTTTTCAGAAGAAAAAATCAAAGCTATCAAAAGTTGCATGAAAAAATGCTCTAAATCTCTCTGATGAGAGAAATACAAGGGAAAAAAAAACTTTGAGGTACCACCTTACACCTATCAGATTGGCTAATATCACAGAAAAGGAAAATGATAAACGTTGGAGAAAATGTGAAAAATTTGAACACTAATGCAATTGTTGGTAGAGTTGTTATCTAATCCAATCATTCTGGATGATAATTTGGAGCTATGTCCAAAAGGCAATCAAACTGTGCATAACCTTTGATCCAGAAATGCCACAGCTAGGTCTATATCCCTAAGAGATCATAAAAAAGGTAAAGGGACCTACATTAATATACATACACACATATGCATGTGTGTATATATGTATATATGTGCATATACATATATGTATGTGTATATATATATATATATATATATATATATATATATAAAATCAACTCTTTTTGTGGTGGCAAAGGATTGGAAATTGAGGGGATGCCTATCAATTGGGGAATGACTGAATAAGTTGTGTTATATGAATGTATTGGACTCCTTTTGTGCTATAAGAAATGAAGATCAGGTAGATCTCAGAAAAACCTGGAAAGACTTACATGAACTGATGCTGAGGGAAGTCAGCAGAACCAGGAGAACATTGTCTATAGTGAGAATAATATTGTATGATGATCAGCTATGATTGACTTTGCTCTTCTCAGCAATACAATGATCCAAGACCATTCCAAAAGACTCACAATGGAAAAAGCTATCCACATCCAAAGAAAGACCTGATGGAGTCTGAATGCAGATCAAAACATACTATTTTTACTTTCTTTTTATGTTTTTTTCCTTTTTTCTGTTTCTTCTTTCATAATATGACTAATGTGGCAATATGTTTTATATGATTGCACATGTATAACTTAGATTGCTTGCCATCTTAATGAATTGAAGGAAGAAGGGGAGAGGAGAGGGAGGGAGATAGTAAAATTTGTAAGTTAAAATCTTCTAAAAAATCTTGAAAATTGTCTTGACATGTAATTAGAAAATTACATTAGAAAAAAAAATAAAATATAATTTACATTAAAAAAGAAATGGTGATAGGGATAGTCTCAAAAAAAACCTCAGAAGAGGTATATGAACTGATGCAAATTAAGTGAGCAGAGCCAGGAGTAACAGCAATATTGTATGATGATCAGCTGTAAAATTATTCTGAGCAATGCAATAATCCAAGACAATTCCAAAGGGCTTGTGAAAAATGCCATCCACCTCCAGACAAAGAATTGTTGGAACAGGAATGCACATCAAAGCATACTTTTTTACTTTATTTTTCTCATTTTTTGCCTGCGTTTTCTTTTGCAACAAGGCTAATATTGCAATATGTTTGGCATGACTTTACATGTATAATCTATATAAAATTGCTTTGTCAAGTATGGGAGAGA
Source organism: Trichosurus vulpecula (assembly GCF_011100635.1). Lineage (NCBI taxonomy): Eukaryota > Metazoa > Chordata > Mammalia > Diprotodontia > Phalangeridae > Trichosurus > Trichosurus vulpecula. The sequence continues at coordinate 193,027,605 of NC_050575.1, forward strand.
GGAAAGAGGGAGATAAATTAAAACTCAAATTTAAAAAATGCTATTTTTACATGTAATTGGGAAAAAATTAAGAGAGAAAAAGTAAAAAAGAAAATAAGTGAAAGAATGGGAATGACAGAGGGGGAAATCTGTTAGAGGAGACAAGATGGAATGGGATTGCTTGACCCAATAGAGGGGTTAGGCTTGTTAAGGAGTAAGGAGTAAGACAAAGGTGAAGGAGAAGAGAGTGGCAAAAGGCATTTGACTGATATAAAAAGAGGAAGAAGGTAGAAGAGGGAGTACAGGCAGCAAACATCACATTTGCCTTCTTTTAGAGAAGGCAGCCATATTCAAACCATATACATGTTCTTCGGGAATACCGAGGTAGAAGGCTATTGATCCAGGTTTGATGGAAAAATTGAGGCCAGGTAGGTGGTTCAGTTGGGGCAGCTTGGTAGCCTCAAGTCTGGAAGATTCATTTCTCTGAGTTTAAATATGGCCTCAGATATTTACTAGCTATGTGAGCCCTGGCAAGTTACTTAACCCTGTTTGCCTCAGTTTCCTTATCTGTAAAATGATCTGGAGAAGGAAAAGGAAAACCACCCTAGTGTCTTTGCCAAGGAAACCCAAATGAAGTTATGAAGAGTCAGACACAACTGAACAACAGATGGCATAGTGCATAGAGCACTAGACCTACAGTCAGGAAAACCTAAGTTAAAATCTGGCCTCAGACATTCATGTAGCTACATGACCTTGGGCAAGGCACTTAACCTCTGCTTGCCTCAGTGTTCTTCAACTGCAAAATGATGATATAGTTGCACCTGCCTCACTGGATTGTTGTGAGGATAGAATGAGATAACATTTATCAAATACTTAGCACAGTGCTTGTCAGATAATAGGTGTTTAATAAGTGATCTCTCCCCAGAGAAAGGAGTGGCACCCTGGTCCCTACAGACATTGATCATGAGCTTCATAGGCTCTTAGCCCCCACATCACCTAGACTTATATAGAGGTGATGGTGAAGAATGAGCATATGGACAACAATGATTTCTTAGACAACAGAACAAATATGACTATCATGTTCCAGTCACTTAATGAGAGACATTTGAGGGAAAAAGCTTTAAAGTCACTAGAAAGATTTGAACTTGGAGGACTAGGGGACAAAAAAATTATACTTGGGATACACTGAGGTAAGTGAAATTTCCCATGAAAGTTGTAGTTAAAAGAGCAATAGAGTAAATACTCTGATCTGGTGTCTTTTTCTATTAATATGGTATCATCTCTCTCTCTCTATCTCCCTCTCTCTCTCTCTCTCTCTCTCTCTCTCTCTCTCTCTCTCTCTCTCACACACACACACACACACACACACACACACACAAGAACACAAGAGGAGGAGTTATAAAATCCAGGTTCAAGTCTCAGCTGTCGCTAGATGTGTGACCATTAGCAATTACAGTTAATCCTCAAATGGAAGCAAAAGGTTTTGAGGCAAAGGTGATGATGCAGGGCGTTCCAGGAATGGAGACAGCCCGTATAAATGTATAGAGATAGGAAATGGAACAAGTGTACAGGGGACAGGAAAAGAACACCGAGTGGATAACATATGTGAGGAATATTGATGATGATTGTTACTAGCATTTATGTGGTTATTTCTATCCCTGAAGTCTCACTTTAATGCCTCTCATAGTGTGGAAGTGACTTGACACTCTCAAAGGCTATTCCAATGGAGTCCAAGTCTTCACGGGCCTCATCTAGTGAAAAGACTTTAAGTCCAGACAGTGAATATTCTACTTCTTAGACAAGTACCAGAATAGCTATGTGCAGAGAGGCTCATCACTACAGTAGTATGGTATAGTGGCTTAGTTGCCATACTTGGAATCAGCAAGACCCGATTTGAAAATAGCTACGTGACTCTGAATAGGTCACTTAACCACTTCTGGCTTCTATATCCTCATGTGCAAAATGAAGGGGTTGAATTCAATGACTTCTAAGTTTCCTTTCTGATCTAAATTTTTGATACTATGATGAAGTTTTTAGCCAGAGCAATTTTAAAATCTTCTTGTCTGCATCACTAGAAAGAATACTCACGTGGATGAAATCACAGAACTTTGAAGTTTTGAATTGAAATAAGTAGAGCACATTGGCCTTCAAAGTTCTACTTGCAGCAACAGCCAAGAGAGATCTGAAAGTGGGGTAATGTGGCCTTGTGTGTACTGTCTCAATGACTCAGAGAACTGCTCTGGCAAGCCCTGAGAGACAGTCTCATATTCAGTCAGCTTTCTATTAATAGTCTTTCTCAGGAGAAGGTGCATTCAGTCTTCATTTTAGCACAAACACCCCCAAACCATCCTCTCCATGTCCCAGACATTTAAGGAAATATCACACAAAGAAACAAAAATGAAAAGAAACACTGGGGCAGATACTCTTCAAAATGTGAATACAATTGTCTCCTCTGACTTCACCCCCATTGTCAGCTCACCATCACATTCAGAGAAGATGGAGTAAGCTCTTGGAACCTCTGAGAATGAAACAGTCTGGCACAACAATCTCTCATGGCCACACTGTGAAAGTTAATGGGAGGATATGTTTTTCCTCTTACCTTGGTCTTTTAAAATGGAAATAAAGCAAACCCTGTTTGGATGTATTTTTATCTCATAGAATTACAGATTCAGAAGGGAAATCACTACTGTACAGAGGGAATGATCCATCTATCACTTGGGAAAAAGTGAGCAAGTCTTTCTTCACGTATAGAAATGATAGAAATGAAGATGATAGTGTAATGGATATATATATATATATATATGTATATATATATGTACACATATAATGTATATATATGCCTATATACACATGCTCACACACACACACACACACACACATATATATATATATACACATAAATATGAATATATATACAAGAACTTCAAAAAATTCACAGGTTCAATTAGCTTTGAATATCTCCAAATAAGAAGAAAAGATTCAAGAAAGCATTTCTCTGACAATTTTGACACTTCCTGACTTGGACAGAACCCCAAAAGTCCTTATAGTAACTTTTACTCATCTGCCTTCCAAGTTCATACCTTTCTTTGTAAAGATTTAGGGTAATTTCTTTCCTAGGTTCAAACTCTAGGCTTTGATTGGCTAGTGTAGCAAGAGCAACTTGAGAAAAGTAAGAATTGAAGGTTCGTATGGTTATAAGTACCTTGTGTTATAAAAGAAGGGGTTTGTAGGATTGCAGGGTTAGAAAGGACCTTTGTTGTTGTTCAGTCATTTCAGTCATGTCTGACTCTTTGTGATTCTATTTGAGGTTTTCTTGGCAGTGGAGTGAAGGTCTTATAGATAGATAGATAGATAGACAGATAGAGATAGAGATATCGGAGTAAACTTTGTCAATTCTATAAGAATATGAGTCATTCCACAATTGATAATGGTCAAAGGCAGTTTTCCAGTGAAGAAACCAAAACAATTTATAGTCATATAAAAATGCTCTAAATCATTATTGATTAGAGAAATGCAGATTAAAACAACCTCAAGATATCATTTTACACCTACAAAATTGGCTAAAACGACAGAAGGGGAAAGTGGCAAATGTTGGAGAGATGTGAAAAAAATTGGGATACTAATTCATTATTGGTGGAATTGTGAATTGATCTAACCATCTTGAAGAGCAATCTGGAATTATGCCTAAAGAGTTATTAAACTACCTATACCCTTTGACCTAATAATAGCAGTAGTTGGTCTGTTTCCAAAGATGATTAGAGATAAAGGAATAGAACCTATATGTTTATAGCAGCTCTCTTTGTGGGGGCAAAGACCTGGAAATGAAAAGGTTGCCCATCAATTGGGTAATGGCTGAACAAGTTGTGGTATAAGGTTTTGATGGAGTACTACTGTGCTATAAGAAATGATAAGCTTATTGATTTTTAGAAAAACATTGAAAGAGTTGCATGAAATGATGAAGAATGAAATGAGCAGAACCAAAAGAACATTGTATACAGTAACAACAATCTTCTTTGAAGAATGACTTTGAGCAAATAAATTATTTTAACTATTATAAATACCCAAATTAACTATAAAGGACATATGAAGAAAGACACTATCTGCATCCAGAGAAAGAAATGAATAGAAGTATGTAGAGAATAATTTTACATATACACACATATAAATGTATGTATATATGCATTTGTATATGTATGTTTTTGTGTGTTTGTATATCTATTTGTGTCTAGTGATAGCCATCCCTAGGGTGGGGGGAAAGAGGGAAGAAAAAAAGGAATTTACATGATTTTGTTGCATATTTGAAAGGAATAGTAAGTTTTGCATAGCAGATTTGCAATTTCATGTACAATCATCTTTTTTATTGTATTATATTATGAAAATGGTTGTTTTATTCCATAAATTAAAAATAAAATTAAAGAAAAGTACTGGAATTATTTGTTATTTCCTTCTCTGGCTTATTTTTTTACAGATGAGGAAACTCAGGCAAACAGGGTTAAGTCATTTGCCCAGGGTTACACAGCTACTAAGTGTCTGAGGCCAGATTTGAAGTCAGGGAGATGAAGCTTCCTGACTACAAATCCAGCATTCTATCCCCTGAGCCACCTAACTGCCTTGGAATGGACTTTAGAGGTTACCTAATCCATATCCTTCCTTTTGTAGACATGGAAATTTGGTTCTTCCTAGGTTACATAGTGTAGAGATGAGGTTGGAACCTAGGTCCCCTGACACCAGTACTCCAGAGCACTGTGCTGACTGCTCGGTATTTTATATTCAACCCACATGGCATAATGGAAAGAACTCTAGATTTGAAATCAAAGGATCCTGCCTCTAATGATTACTAGCTATGTGACCTTTGGCAAGTTAATTGACTTACTTGGGCCTCAGTTTCCTTTTCTGTAAAATAAACGCATTGAACCAAATGACCTTTGAGTTCCCTTTAAGTTCTTGATCTATCACTCTATCACCTTATAAACCTCTATGACCTGGGTTCTAGTCTTGGATCTATCAGTCATTTAACCTTCCTGGGCCTCAATTTTTTTCATTTGCAAAATGAAGGGGTTGGATCAATGACTTCTAAGGTCTTCTCCAGCTCCAGTATTAATGATTTTAGGGAACTAATTCCTACTAAGTACTTTGATGATTATAGTTTATGGTTTAAGGTATTTTAGGGGATTCTATACTTCAAAAAACAGTCTTGAAAAGAGGGAGAAAATTTTCATAACTCAAAGTAATGATTATATAATGAAGTAATTTCAGGCACTGTGGCTAATGGTTAGAGTAGATATTTTAGACAAGGTTTCTGTCCTGGTGCTCTTGAGATTATACCACATAGGCAGCTACTTAGATCAGCATACTCTTCCATCATAAGATGAGCACTCATTTCAATTTCCTGAAATCTTTAAAAGATTGCTCATTGCTATGTTTCTTTGATATCTATAATTTACATTCATTTGTATTTGTTCTTTTGGTGGGAAGAAGGGAATGGTCAAAGAACAGAACAAATGCTTACTCATTTAAATAATAAACTGAATGCTCAAGAACATGACATACAGAATACCTAAGACGATGAAGGGCACTCACCAATTGGAAGTTTTCCCAAATAGAGTTTTCTTTCTAAAAATTTAAACATGTTCATGACTATGGAAAAATACCCTGGGGATGGAGACCCTCTGCTGGGTGACCTTTTTTATAAGTCATATCACATCTCAAAGATTCAATTGCTTCCTCTATGCAGTATGGATTTGAATAATGTGACCCCTTTAGGGGCTTTATTATTTGCACTAATGAGGACTTTATTCTATCCAATAATGCAGATTGCAATCCATTCTGCAGGGCTTTTATTCTCAATATGTTGCAAATCTAGAATAGCGTGATTGAGCCTAGTGCTAAAGGCCTTTCTCTAAATTTCTCCTACATTGAGCATATATCAAGGAAATTTGCAGACTGCTTAGCAGTTATCCATCACTTGTGCTATGTGAGTGGTCCATCTTTTCTTTTTCCTAGTCTTACCTTTACCTAGAGACATTCTTTGTACTATTTCTCTAGTACCAGTCCTCATTTATAATGTGTTACCTCATGTTCCCACACACCATATACTTTTCCATTGTCCTTTGGTTGATCTTTCATTTCTTTAGAGACTTAAGTATTCCCTGTCTTGCCTTCATAACACATCAACAAAAGAATGCTGGTGGTAAGCAGACAGGGTTTTATTTCAAGCAGAACTTAAGGTCATTAAAGAATTCTGCAGTTTCTGCCAAAGCAATCCAGTCTGCCCAACTCCTCCTTTTAAATTGTGGTTTCATGTAATTTTCCATTTGCAGTATCTGTCCAAGATATACACACTGATGGGTCTTTTCTATGGCTTGTCTGTCCAACTGCACATCATAGTCTCTGACTGAACCCAAACTTCACAGAACAAATCCCCATAATAAAAGGATTTGTTCTATAAAATTGGACTAAGTCAAAAGGCCACACCCGAGGACCTAGAAGGCCACATGTGGCCTTAAGGCCTCAGATTCCCCACCCCTGGACTGGACAAAAAATCCCCACCCAGACCTCTGGTCTGGACAACCGACATTCATCATCTACTTGGCTTTTCCTATGTGGATGATAAGGCATAACTTCTTTGTACGATTTTGGATTTCATGAAGGAGGTTCTGTAGTGTTTTAACACTTGAAAGAATTATGACAGTGTCAATAGAGAAGCACATGTCATACCTTTTACATCTGGAAAGAATTTCACTTTGACTGGCACTCTGAACTTCATATCCCCCATAGTAATGGCAAATACCCTCTTCTCTAGGTTGCGCTATAGTTTTACTTGTATTAAATTGAGAATTTAATACTGAATCATTTTAAATAACCCTAATTCAAATGCACTGCACATTTATTGAGTACTTGACTACACACTCGACATTGTCTCTGTTTTTAAGTCTCACTTGATTAATCAGTTAATTAATTGATCAGATAATATTCCTCTCAAGTAATCTTACATGATTTTAACATATGTATAGGAGACATCTTGTCAGAGGAAAGTCTTCTAGGTATAATCATACTCAACTACATAAAATGTTTGTAATCCACAAATAATAAGCAGTCAGGTATTTTTTCTCTTTACACATTCAGTTACTTTTGTAACAATAAAGAGGTAGACTGATGTCTTCTACATCATTTGAGATAGACTACCCGATTTCTTCTCACTTCTGCGTCAAAGAAGGTAGTAATATATATGTGAATTATTGACATGAAAAACTTGTAGGGATTGTTGTGTCTGTCCTTAAGTTTCAAAGAGGACCATGACATCAGTGAAATAATGACATGACTAGTAGTTGACTTTGATTTGAGTGAATGAGGGCTGTGCAAGGTCACCAGCCTCACTATCTCCTCCATGGCCATCTGGATCCAGTGACCTGATTTTCATCAGGATGACTGGAGATGACCCAGGATGCAATGGGAGACCCTGGCCCTTTTAGGCTCTGACCTTTTCATGTATTCACTTAGAGTGAGGTAACACCCATTCAGTGAATAGGCCTCTTTAAGAAGTGAGTCAAGTGATGGCCCCTTTAATTTGAAAAAAAGGGAAAAAGATCAAGCTGGAAGAGGAAGACCCTCAGGGTGGCTGTTCCAAAGAGAAACAGTTAACATTGACATTCACTCTAAACCAGGCGGGTTCAAAATGCAGCCATTAAGTAGAGCTTGGGCAGGGACCTATTCACGAGTTTCTGAGTGAACTGGGTTTAAGGTTTTGAGGAAGGAAGGAAAGAAGGAATGAAAGAAGGAAGAAAGGAAGGAAGGAAGGAAGGAAAGAAAGAAAGAAGGAAGACAGAAAAGAAAGAAAGGAAGGAAGGAACGAAGGAAGGAGAGAAGGAGGCAGGAAAGAAGGAAAGAAGGACGGAAGGAGAAAGAAAGAAATCTAGCCAGTAAACCCCAAATGGGTTGTTGATTTTTTTTTGTTACTTTGTTTAAGCAATAATATCTGAGGGATTTTCCTGGCTTTTGGCATCTCTTCTATTTCATGTGCCTTGATAATTGTTCCCTCAAAATTTGTTTTGCCTCCAGCATGCCCTACTGCATGTATAGCTGACCTATTCTAGCTGCTTTCCATCTCTGTTTTCTTTAGCACCATTTTAACTTTCTAAAGCTGTATTTCCAGGACTATACTTTTAGAGTTCAAATGTGATGGCTTCACTTCCCTTGATAGGGAAAAAAATTTGTCATAAGAACTGTTACTTTTTTTTATCCTTTTCCATCTATTTGTTGTCCCTCTTCAATTTTCACCATGAAATCTCCTTGAGGTAATTTTGATCAGTAGATCTTTCTCCAAACTGTCTTTAAATTACTTTTTTCTTCTAATGCATATCTTTGTTTTAGGAAGTAGTATTGTTCATAATCTTCCAGAATTTTATTCATTAAGATTGAAAAAAATGCGCAGAGTTTGTACTATACACCAGCATTGCCCATGGCTGCCATATTTCTTGGGTTTGCAAGGAGATGAAGTTTTAGCTCATCTCTTAACAAGTTAAAATGTTATCACTTTCTAAGAATTAAAATGCAAACAATCATTCATCCTGGAAGTCATCCACATAAAATATATTAATAAATGTTCAAATAACATTAATTCAGTTTGGCATGGTTTCTTAATATATTCAACTGTCTAAACTTCTTCCAGAGATACCTTAAATCAGATAGTGCAGCTAAAATTAGCTTCACGGGCACATCCCTCACCACTAGTCATGACCATGTTTTGCTTTGCTGCATGTTGACAAGGAAATTAATTTACCTTCTCCCATCCCCCACCCCCTGTTGACATTCTTTTTGGGGTAGCTCATCTGTGGGAATTATCTAAGCCTGGGCCTTTACTTTATTGACATATTGAGGAAAATTATTAAAGGAAAGGAGACTTTTCCTATTCTGGTAGAAATTTATTTTCATTTGTTTCAGTGTGATATGACAGCAAAGGAAATTTGCCAATGTTCCTGTGTCCCTTTTTCTGGATCTGCTTCAGTTCAGGGACAGTGAACTTATCTTGACTTTCAAGTTCCCTTTTCTGTCCTTTAAATAATACATTTCAACAATTCTTCAATGTGTTTTTTTTTCAAACCAAAACATTTAACTGAGAATTTATTTTGAGAATAATGTAATAATAATGAATAATAATTAATTTTAGTATTCTTTTTTAGTATTAATTTTAGTATTATTTTAGTAGTACTCTAGTAGTATTTTTAGTATTGATTTTAGTATTAATTTAGTATATTTAACTTTCAATCATTTTTTCATGTTTTTGATAGGCTATAATCTGGATCTCACTTTTATTCCAAGAAACATAATATTAGTTCAGTAAAGATAGGACAACAACTCATTTCAACTAAGATTTTGTCCAAATAATCATTTGGACATCCCATGTCGATCAAACTAAAGCTTCTCTGTGTACTTCAACTTTTAACTAATTCACTGTTAAATCATTCATGGAATCCTAGTATGTAGAGTTCTAAGAAACCAAAGGAATCATATAATCCAAACACCACAATTTTATAGATGAGGAAATGGAGACTCATTGAGAGGAGGTGACTTAACAAAGGTCAGATGGAAATTAACAGAATTAGAATTTGAACTCAGGTCCTCTAGCTTCCAAATCAATGCTCTTTCCATGACAGCTCAGAGTGACAGTGTAGTGCTCATATAAGCTAGCACACTGTCCAAACTTAAAGCAAGCTAGACAACTTTTGAACAAAATGTATAAAGAGTAAGTAAATAAAATGAAGCATCAATAATCAAGCCTTCTCAGGCAGTTTTTGAGTGTCCTCCAAGTTCATTATCATTGCAAGGACTAAGAACTCTGTAGTCAACACTGTGAGCTTAAAAACAATGGCAGGGGAAGCTTGTCATGAAGAGATATAATAGTTGAGAAAAATGCACTGTATTTAAATACAAAGGAGTCAAACTTATAAAAAACATCTTCAATGTATTATAGTATGGTATAGAAATATAAGCAAGGTATAGAATTGAAGTAGACATTTAAATAGTTGAAGTAAAAGGATGCCTTGGGCAGAACTGTTAAGACAATTGCCACAGTTTTCCACTTTTTGGGCTCAGCCTGAGTATAACCTTCTCTGTCCTTCCCCACAGTAAATGGAACATGATGGCTCAGGTTTTTCCTTTGGATTTGCCCTCCAGAACTTTCGACTGGGATGAATGGTCCAAGGGGTTAAAAGTCCTCATGGTGGATAATTGTGTGAAGTGAGAGCAAAGTAAAGAGCACTCTTTAGAACACATTTGAAAAGTTCTGCAAAAAACATCTGAAGTGTTGAAATAATTGTTCAATTGTGATGCTAATAGCTAGGCATAGGCCTGGGTGGGTTTTGCCACATCAGGGCTTTTGGAAAGTGTGTTCAACGTCTCACCTTCCTTTACTTTGCTAGTATTCAGAAATGGTGGAGAACAGATGGGGAGGATAGTCATGTATGCTCTCAAAAAAGGTCCAAGAAAAGCATGAATTTCCAATTTAGGAGATGGTTTCAGTTGTATTTGTGGTCCAATGAGAGTCCACATCATCATTGTATTTAATCATTTAATCACAAATGCAATGTAAAAAGGACAACATCTTTTGAAAATTATTTCATTTCATCCCAAGTATGGTTTCAAGTGAAGCATAGCTTAAAAATGTGTTCATTCAGGCACAGTAAGATCTTTTAGCTTACAAACTCTAATAAAATCTTCGAAGCAAAATACTTTATTGAGCTATCTTTGAGGTAGGCTGCCTCTCATCCTCCACAAATAAGTTTATAGTTTATGTAGATCTCATAGAACTGAATTTATACAGTAGAGAATCCTAAAACCAATCAAATAAACAAAAGTTAACCTGCTAGATGAAACTGAGAAAATACTGAAGACCGACTGGAATGGCTGACTATTTGTGGTTGTGTGACTGTACAGATATCAGCCTTATTTGCTTTCTGATCATTATTAATAAACACTTTGACTTCAGGAGAGATGCCTGGTTAATTGAAGGGGCAGTAAGTGGATCCCAAATTTATTCCACAAGATCCCTTTGGCATCTGAAAAGGAGATAATATAAATGAAAGGACTTTGGAAAATTAAAAACACTATGTATGCCTAGGTTGGTTTAATAACACTAAGAATAAAGATCATAGTTTCTAAATTATTTTAAGTGATTAAATCAATAGTTTGAACCTGTGGCACTCAGACTTCTATCATTCTGTGCCACATCCTTTGATCCTATTTAGATTCACTCAATGTATGTCAAATTAAAGAGGTATTTTAAACCTCCCCTAGAATTAAGTATTCCTTGTTTTATACTTATAGCTCTTTATGAACCTTTGATTAGAATGGCAAGCAAATACATACAGTACACACACACACACACACACACACACACACACACACACACCTCTCTCACTCACATGCACAAATCTCCAGGCCAATTGTTCTTGTCCTTATGAACCTTCCATATTTGCATTCAAAATGTAATCATTATCACACCGTGGTTGGCAAGCCCAGAGACTTATCTATCTATTTGTTGATGGAAGAGAATAAGATGTCTAGATTGGCCTCATTTGCCAATTTCATGAGATGAAGAGCAAGAAGTATGGGCAGGCAGCCAGGAATGAGTTATAGATTTTTGTATCCTCATACTACATAGACTTTGAATTTCACAGCCATTCCCTTTGTTGCTATTCAAACAATGATCTCTAGTTACAGAAGTCTAAAAAGATTTATACAAGGGCACAGGGAAAATTAAAAGTTAAATCAGGGATAAGAGGCAGTATAGAGGAATTGAGACCTCCAACCTCAATGTATCTTTATTTTTGCGTTAGTTGTGGAGCATCATTTGATTAGGAGGAAACATTTGAATTAGCCTTAGTCTCTAGTTTTGCCTGCTGATCACTGTGTTTGGAGGGGGGAAAGACGTTTTTACATGTGTTCCGGGAATAAAAGCATGTGCAGTCAATTGTAAACTCCTCGGAGGGCAATGACTGTAATGTTTTGGGTCTTATATCTCCAAAACTATGTATATGTGTTATAGGCGTTTTAATAAATGTTCTTTGGATTAGATTTGGATTTAAGTAGGGAAGGAAATGTATTTACACAAATCTCTTTACTTCTTTATTCAGTATGTTCTTCTGTCCTGTGAGCTTGATGTGGCTCTTGGGTCTATGTCTGTATTCTGCTGGCATGGAGACTCAGAGGATTCAGTTCTAACCTTCCCTGATCTCTCTTAATTTTAGTGCCTTCCTTCTGTTGATTACTTCCAATTTATCCTGTATATAGCTTGTTTGCACCTGATTGTTTGCATGTTGTTTCTCCCATCTGACTGTTAGCTCCTTGAGAGTAAGGACTGACTTTTACCTTTCTTTGTATCCCCAGTGGCTAGCAAAGCATCTGGTATATGATAGGCACTTAATGTTTATTGCCTGACTAACTGGATTCCCACCACCTCTCTTACTAGCAGCTATTTTCCACCAGAGATATCAATCACAGCATCTCTCACCATGTTCCCAATAAGTAAAATATTCTCTCCACAAATAAAAACCTCACAGAAATGGTCCTTTTCCTGCTTCCTTAAATTGTCATTTATTTACTTATTTATATACCTGTAGAATATAAGTTATTTGAGGACAGGCGCTATTTTTAGTTTTGTCTTTGTATCTACAGGCAGCTAGGAGTCTTAGTGGATAGAATGAATCCTGGACCTGGGGTCAGGAAGAGTTGAGCTTCAATCTAGCCTTAAGCACTCACCAGCTTTGTGACCCTGGGCAAACATTTGACCACTGTGTGCCTCATTATCTTCATCTGTAAAATGAGTTTTGTGAGGATGCAACAATGTGTAAAGTGCTTTGCAAACCTTATAATACTTTATGAATGGAAATCATTTATCATCTGCAGTATCTAGCACCTACTGGCACCTACCAAGTTGTAAAAGTAACAGTCTTAGTTGCATTGGATTATTGCTTTTATATGTGTGAAGCTTAGGTAAGGCACTGCTGTAACTTATTTTTCTCATGGATATGGAGGGACCACTTTATCACAATAAGACAATTCTAGGAGTATTATGAAAACAGAAAAGAAATGAGAAAGACATTGGATTTTTTCTCAGAGGTTTATAATTATTTTCTGGAAAGATATGAATGAATGAGTGAATGAATGAAGTATTTATTAATCACAGTGCAAAGAAAGCATTCCTATTGTCTCCTAAAGAGAACTGGGGACTGGGGATAGCTAGGTGGTTCAGTGGACAGAGTATCAGCCCTGGAGTCAGAAGGACCTGAGTTCAAATCTGGCCTTAGATACTTGATACTTACTAATTGTGTGACTGTGGGTAAGTCCCTTAACTCTGCCTCACCAAAAGAGAGAGAGAGAGAGAGAGAGAGAGAGAGAGAGAGAGAGAGAGAGAGAGAGAGAGCGAGCTGGGGATACAAATAGAAAAGCAAGAGAGACAACAGATGTAGGACATTTCATATTCAAATTAGATGAAAAGGCTCAGAGGGCCTTTGGATGTTATGGTAAAGGCAGATGGGAAAGAATTTTATTTAGTATCATTTCCATTAATAAAATCTTATCTGTTTCTAATATTGGGGCATTAATAGTGTTAAGATTTTGGTGACAAGAATTTTATTTTCTAGATCTTCAGCAGCTTGGGTTGTATAGCTGTACAGAGGGTTTCCAAACAGAATTTCCTTAAAAAGTGCTTCCCAGGATGATGAGTGTCTGGGCTTGTCTAGTGGTTTGGAGGGTACTACTAATCCTAAAACTCTTGGGTTTAGGATCTTAGATTATCTCTACCTGTGTGGAGACAACCATTACAACAACCAATAAAAATATATCATTTAAGGAAAAAGTCAGACCTATGAAAAAATTCCTTGGCCCACAATTCAAAGCCCCAAGTAATGTAGCCCCAACCTTCTTTTCCAACTCTGGCACTTCATGTGTCCTATGCTGTCTGTGTTATTCTCTGCACTTTTCCCCAAATGTGGCCAGGCTTTTTGTCTCAGTCCCTTTGATTAAACTCTTCCTTTGTCTGAAGTGCACTACCCTCTACCTCCACATTTCCAACAATAGAACTCCTTCTCGTCTATCAGGGCTCATTTCATATCCCACTTCTACATGTAGCCTTCTCAAGGCAGCTATGATTCCTTTATCCTCTGATCTTACATAGCACTTTCTAATTCTTCTCTGCATTTGCCAATCTGTATGTGGCATTATATGTGTGTATATATATATATATACATATATATATGTATGTGTATATATATATACATATATATATGTATGTATATATATATGTTTTTATGTGTATTTTGTTGACCTTCCCACTTCTGCCATACCTCCCTCCATGCTACCAATCACATACCCTTCTACAGTGTCTTAATGTGGTATAGAAGCAACCCTAGAGGCCATGCCTGAGAAGAGCTAAGTCACTCATCTTCTGTACTCTCTGAGACTTTGCATTTTTATCTTCAACCTCCTTCTCCATTTTTTGGCCTTAACCAAAATGTTCCCTTCTATACCCCCTTCCACCTATTTTCTGAGAACTGTAACACTTGTGTCTAGTAAGAATATGCAAATGGATGGCTCTATTTGATTTACTCATTATCTTTCTGCCTTTTTCAGGTCATAACTCCCTTATATACTGTCTCCCCAATTATGTTGTAATTCATTGAGGGCAAGGACTATCTCAGTTTTTGAATTTGTGTGCCTTGAACTCAGAACTGTATTTGACACAAAGTACATGCTTAATAAATCCTTCTAATTTTTTTAAAAACTCGTCCAGTGAAGTATAGGCCCACTTTTTTTGTCCTCTGAGGAGCAGCTTAGGTAAATTCAGAGGTGTTCATGACTACAAAGTCAGCCACCGTCTGATGATTTTTTAAAGTCATTACAACCCATAAAGACAAAGGCACAAGAGGATTGAGATATGTATCTGTGGAAAGGATTCTTGAACTGATATAAAAAAGATAGACCTCTTGATGTATTTGAGAAAATGTTGTTTCCATCATTTTTATAAATTCCTTATGGGCAGATTACTCCCTAAACCCACACTTCTCTATGGCTTAGCTCATAGCCTTGCCCGTTGAATCAGAAACTATATCCTGGACATTTTTAAACTTTAATCTGTACTAAATAGTGACTGTCTCACCTGGCCTACATGTAATTTCAGGCAATCCTCAGCCATATTGTCCTTAAGTGCTTAATAAACACAATTTCTTTTATTCATTCATTCATTCACTTATTCTTTCATTCACTCATTCTATGTCCATTGGATTTGAATTAGTTACTGAAACCTAAGTAAGTAGTAAATGATTCATTAACATGCAGAAAAGTTATTGTTGTTATTGTTTGTCTTTCATTTTAAAAGAGGACCAGCAACATCAGGGGGAGTGTCTTGACTCCTCCATGAATTGGATTTAAGTGAGGCAGAGTTGCACAAAGTTGTCAGCCTCACTCTCTTTTGCAGAGTCACCAAAGTCTAGTGGCAAGATAAAAGTCAAGATGACAGGATGGCCCTGGATGTGGTGGATGACCTTTACTTCTTTGATGTCTGACCATACCCTAAAGTACTTGCTTCAACCATTTTCATGGCCATTGGAACAAATTATTCTCATCTGCCCATTCCACTGAGGGGGAATCTTCACATGCTTGGAGTGACACTTCCTTAATTAACCCATGGGTCTGAGGCCCATTGGTTACCCTCAGAGAGAAAAGTAATGCTACAGAAAAAGGAGGAACACACACACATATGCTCAAAGATAAAAACAAACAACAATGTAAATGAGGGCCCTTCTTTTTCATCTCTGTTTCATGACATAAAACTCTAGACATTCTCTCCTTCCCAAAGGGGCAGATAGCTTCAGTCATGGTGCATGGCAATGGCTTATAAAGATAAGAATAATATGTTAGGTAAATATTTGGGCTTCTGCTGCAAAGACAGATTAGGGAGGTGTTAAATAGAATAAATGTACTCATTTTGGCCTTGACTGGATCCACTTATAGAATAGAAGGATTGTTAAGATGGGTAGTTGAAGAAATATTGTTAGAGATAAGAAAGTCTTGAAAATTTAAGAACTGGAATATCTGTTTTAAAACCAAGAATATTAACTAAGGTTTAAAATGATCTAGCATTTCAAGAAACATTCACTCGACAGATGTATAAGTTTGCATTATTTATGCAACTTTGCTCAGTATTCTTCCCCACCTTCCATATATTCTGCCCCCAAATACTATGTTGTTGTGTATCATGAAGACAGAAGCAGGCCTTTTAAGTAACCTATGGTGCTAAACTCGGCGAATGAACCAAAAAATAAGAAACAAATTAACTCTGACAAGAACCTAATGATGGTATCATTACATTAGACATACTGGGGGAAGTGTAATATATACCCCAAGAAGTTAATGTGGAATAAAATATTGGCTAAAACATAGGAAACATTAATTATTAATAAAAATAATCCCACTGTTTTCACATAGGGGAGATGAAGCTGTACTTGAAGATTTTTTTTGAATTTCTGAATCAGAATTGGTGCTTCAAAAAACTCTTCAAAATACCTCTTTATACGTCAAGAGATGGAGATTTCAAATCTCCATGTTAGGCGCATCCTGGATTTAGGAAAGTAAAAGTTCTTCTTCTGGAGAAGAGGTTAAGATAAGATTAGTTGAAGAAACCAAGCATAGGGTTTTAAAATACCATAATATCTGAGTAATATATTCATTCTTGTAAGGAGGATTAGGAGATCTAAAGAAGTAAGCAGCGCTGCATATAAAGGAAAGTTTAAAGTAAGGAAAGGAACATTATAGACTCCAGTGATTAAAGAATACTATTCACATTTATAATAATGAGAAGAAAGTGGCTTACACACAGCCCTGGAGCTGTTAGTTTAATTCATTCAGTATTTCCATTTCCTTTAAAAGGATATAGCAAAGTCATTTCTTTCTATTATTTTGGAACATGGTATTTCTAACTGAGTTTGTCATAAGGTCCTTGGGCTTATCACCCAGATACTGCATAAGCAGAGCTCAGCCAAGATAATGCTGTTTTTGTGGGTTTATTCTGTTATCCTAATGTAAAAATGGGGGTCATTTCCAATCCCAATTAATCATAGACGGTCACACATCTCATCTCAATCAATCTATGAATGAAATTTTAGTCAATTTGAAGGGAACACAGAGAATTTGGGTCATTGGATGAAAGCAGATAATATCACATGTGAAACATATTGTAATTCATTATGGAGACTTGTGGTGCTGTGAAATATCAGTCCAGGAGTGTGATCACTCAAGAGCCCATAGGGGATAGCAGTAATAATCCTTTGGGAACTTAGTCTACCAGTTTAAGTAGGAGTTGGGGAAGTATCCCTGATGGTGTACTACGCCATCATACGCATACCATGAAATCATGTAGAATTCAACTATGGAATAAGTATTTCTGGAAGAGTGAAAAATAATTATCAAAATAAAATAAGAGTAGTAGAAGAAAAATTAGGTAAGGCAATGAGAGCAAGAGAAGAAAATTATGAAGAGAGAATTAACTCACACTTAAAAAATATAGCCTATATCATCTCCTAATTTTTTATTTTCATTCTCTATGCCTGTCTACATATTCTAGTTATATATATATATATATATATATATGTATATATATATATGTGTATATATATATATATATCTATATATATATATATATATATATATATATATATATATATATATGGAGGTTTAATTACACAAATGCCAAATACATAATTTTTGTTGTTGTTGAGTCATTTTTCAGTTGTGTTCAACTCTTTGTGACCCCTTTTTGGGTTTTCTTGGTGAAGATACTGAAGTGGTTTGCCATTTTCTCCTCTAGCTCATCTTACAGATGAGGAATTGAATTGAGGCAAAGGGGTTAAGTTACTTGCCCAGGGTCAAACACCTAGTAAGTGTCTGAGGCCACATTTGAACTTGGAAAAATGAGTCTTCTTGACTTCAGTACCAGCAGTCTATTCATTAAAATACCTGGCTGCCCCGAAATATATAGTTTAATATAATTTATTATAATGCAAATTACATATTAAACGTTAAATTACATATTAGAGGTTAAATTATATTAACCATACACATATGTAATTAATCCTCAAATCAGAATGTATTCTCTGTACTTAGTTTTGCTTTCACTAATTTGACTCATCTCCTCCCTAAAACTCCCCCTTCATTTCATTAGTAGGCCAATCATCAATTCTTTGAGTTTAAATTATTATTTTCTGTTTCTCTGTCTATTCCAGTTGCCCATAAACCATTCTCTTAATTTCAATGACACTGATTTGTAAAACCTAGTTGTAAGAAATATTCTTTTCATTTCATCTCCCACCACCCATTACTAGTTTCTCCTTCTATGGTTGAAACTTTTTTCCAGGAATGTTAATTATTAATGAAAACATTGGGACATGATGGGATTGTACCGTGAACCAGAGGGTCCCAATCTCATTCTTTGTCTTTCCACTCACCATTTCTCCCCTAGGATGTTAAGCAATCCATCCACTAAATTTCTGACTCCCACTTATGCATCTTTAAACTCTGTTCCTCCCACCAACTTAGGTAGTTAATCTATTCTCTCCCTTTTCTAATTCTATTATTCTAGGCTCACCTCTTCTCTGTTACTGATTCTCTATTGAATTTTACAGGGTTGTTTTTGAAGTGGTAGGGGACAGCTCCCCTATGACATTACTGAGGAGAAACACTGAGAAGACTTTATAATTGGATCTCTTCTCCACCTTTCTCTCACTACTTCTACTGGCTGCTTTTTTCTTCCTATACAATAAATAGTTGTAACAACCCCTGTACTTTTGGGACTGTACCCTCCTTCAAGATTTCCCTCAGGCTCTCTACTCTTGCGACTACTCACATTTCTTCTTTTAAATTTAATTTTTTTTATTGTGAACTTAATCGTCCATGAGCATGAAGATTCCAATGTATGTATAATAAAATAACTGTACCCGAATCCATGATTTCCACTATTCTTAACCTGTATAGTTAATATAGTATGTATTAAATACAGTATATATTTAATTAAATATAACATATATTAAATTTAAAACCATAGTGACAAAATTCAGTTTCTTTATGCCCCTTAGTATCTCCTGTGTCCTTTTTGATGTTCCCTTTTTTCTTCATTATATTTTTATTTTGAACTTAAACACCAAATAAAATAAACATTTTCGGAACTGGAGAGGACCATACATGAAAGTATGAATCTATATCATGTAGAGCCTCCTTTTCTTTTTAAATGTATGATACATTCATCATATTATTTTCTAAGCTGTCCTGCTTATCTATCATTCCTTCTGTTACCTTCTCACTTTTTTTGCGGGAGGGGGAATATTGAGAATCTATCCTAATTGCCCTTTTCCCTTTCCCTTTAGAAAAACCATAACAAGAAAACCTTTTGTAATAAATATGCAAGGACAAGCACAGCAAATTCCCATGTTGGCCATGTTCAAAAAGAATTCATGCCTTATTTTGTTTCTTATGTGCATTCCTTTTCTGTCAGGAGATGATAGTGTTATCCTACATTGTTCCTCCGGAATGCTGGTAGGTCATTTAATTCATTAGAAAAGTTCTATTCCTTCAACATTATTTTTCTTTACATTATTGCTTTTGTATTACTTGTTTGGGTTCCACTCATTTCATTCTTCATCAGTTAATGCAAGTCTCCCTGGCTTTCTCAGAAACTATCCCTTTTATTCTTTCTCAAGATATGAAAGTATTCTATTACATCAATGTGATTTATTACTTGTACTCTAATAATTTCCAGTTTTTTCCCCACATAAAAGAGTGGCTATACATATTTTTCCACTTCTTAGGCCTTTTCCTTCCTCTTTGATCTCATTAGGGTACAGGATCACTAATAGTATTACTAACACAGTTTAATGACTTTGAAGGCATAATTCCAAACTGCTTTACAGAACAGCTGGACCAATTCACAGCTCAACCAACAGTGCATTAATGTGATTGTTTTCTTGAAGGCCTGCCAACAATTTTCATTTTTCCTTTCTGTCATCTCTGTCAATATTATGGGTTCCTTTTTCTTTACACTGTGCCTTAGGACTGGTCTAAGTTCATGGGCCTGCCTTGGGAGCAACCCTTCTAGGATACTGCCAAGGGCTTCTGCAAATTTTGATAAATAACATTGTGTGTGGGCTGAGGGAGAAGGACATGGTGTTAGGCTGATAAGAGTGAAACACTGTTGAACTGGTCTTAAGTTATTTTTTCTTTACAAATTTCCTTGTGGCAATTTTTCCTTTTCCTTTCAAGATTGTTTTGTTTCATTTGGGGATATTTTTCTTTTTTTAGATTTGTGATGGCAGCTGGGGAACTGAACCCAAGATTACCTTTTATTCTGCCATCCTCCTAGGAAATCTCCCTTCAAATACTTGAAGATAACTATTATGTCTTTCACCTTGCTTTTTTCACTGTAAACATTCTCAGGACCTGATGTAATACCTTCACTCCAAGCCCTCCTCCTCTCCAAGATTATGGGATGTCAGAGGAGAAGTGAAGGAAACAGATAAATTGGAAGGGTCAAAGTGGATGTGATGTACCTCTTGGCCACGAGAAACTCGAATTTAAGAGCTGAAGGTCAGAGAGAGTGTAGGCACAGTGGCTACAAGACAGCAATTGGACAGAGAGAGTTTCTTGCCAATTCTGGTCTGTTTTTGCTTTATGGCTGGTGAGCCAGCTCTAGTAAGAAGCAATTACAGGTTCATGCTAGTTATAGTACCCCAAATGGAAAATAATCAATTATGAAATTTGGGGTTGCACTGGATCCTAAGTTCATTTACTCTATTATTGGCAGGATTCAAGTCTTAGATACAAAGTTCTTTAGTCCTTACCTAAGGACTAATCCTTCTGGAAACTTGAAAAGGCTATAAGCCAGTACTAAAATGGAGGGAGAGTTGGTGTGTGACTTTTTGTTCACAAATGATTGTTCACTAAATGCAACTTCTGAGGCTGAGGTGTAACAGAGGATGGATTGATTCTGCCCCTTGTGCTAATTTTGGCTTGACAACACCAAGAAAACATAAAATATCCACTAATAAGCATCACACCATCTGTATGTGGAATGATGAGTTACAGCTAATTTTGAATGCTGTGGATAAGTTCACTTACTTTGGTAGTATACTTTCCAGGGACGTCGACATAGGTGATGAGGTTGACAGACCCATTGCCAGAGCTAACTCAGTGTTTGGGAGGCTCCAAAGGAAAGTTTGGGAGAGAAAAGGTATTAGACTGCCTAGTAAACTGAAGGTCTATGGAGCCATTGTGCTGACCTTATTGTTGTAGGCCTGTGAAACCTGGACAGTCTACCAGTGCCATAAAAGGAAACTGAATTACTTCCATTTAATTGTCTTAGAGTTTGAAGATCACCTGGCAGGATAAGGCACCAGACACTGAGGTCCTTTCTCAAGATGAACTGCCAAGCATTCAAACTCTATTGCAGAGAATGTAACTTCCATGAGCTGGCCACATTTTTCGAATGCCAAATGTATGTTTGCCTAAAAGATGATTTTACAGAGGACTCACACAAGGCAAGTGTTCACATGGAAATGAGAAGAAGTGATAGAAAGACACTCTCAAGATCTCTCTGAAGAACTTTGGAATGGATTAGGAGACAAGGAAGACACTAGTATAGGATTGTCCACCATGGCATGCCTGCATCAAAGAAAGCAATGTGCTTTCAGAGCAAAGTAGATTGGCAGTAGCTCAAAAGAAACAGGAGATGTACAAATTTAAAAACATTTCCACCCCAAATGTGCATATGAACTATTTATGCCTGACATGTAGTAGAGCCCTTCTGAACTCAGCCATGGTCAGACACATTGTAACTTGACCCCGACATGATGCCATTTTAGTTCTCTTCAAGCATGAGTGACAACTAATTTTACTGGAAGTACAAACAAAGTAGGCATTCTTAACCTATGTGAAATTAAATAGAGATATATAGATTACTGAATAATATTGGCTTCCTTTTAAATTTCATTATATATGTGTATATCTGCACATATCTACATACATACATATATGCATATATACCCACATGTACATACACACACATACATGTCTATTTATATATGTGTACATACATGCATATATGTACACACACACACACACACATATAATTCTTTCCAAAAATGTGACACACAGAACTAACCACTGTAGTGTAAGTATGAACAGACCTTGAGGACTTCAGCAGGTACAGCAGAATTATGTACTTTCTTGTGCTATACACTATGATTTTCTCAATAAAACTTGGGTGATAATGTTTGTGCAAACCTCTCTCCATTCCTCAAATGCCCGCCCTCTTTCTCTCTGCTTCATAGAATCATTTTCTTGCTTCAAAGCTTCACTCATGTCCCATCCCCTCCGTGAAACCTTCTCTGATCCTCCCCCATGCCCTGTCTGGTTGCTAATGTTTTCTGGCACCTTAATTTTAATCTTAAATGTCATATCACCCCTCTCTCAATAGATTGAAAGCTCTTAAAGCAGGAATTATTTAATTCTACCAAAACTTCCCTCTCCAAAGTTACTATTGATCTCTTTGTTGCCAAATCCCATGGCCTTTTCTCAGTCTTCATTCTCCCTGACCTGACTGAAACCACATTGACACAGTTGATGATCCTCTCCTCTTCTTTCTATTTTCAGGACACCACCCTTTCTTTGTTCTTCTCCTCATCTGACCACTCCTTCTCAGTCTCCTTCATTGAATCCTCATCGAGATCAATCCCTCTAACCAGGGTTCTGTCCTGGGCTCACTTTTCTTTTCCCTCCATGTTACTTCACTTGGGGATCTCATCAACTCCCATAGATTTAAGTACCATCTCTATCCTGATGATTCCCACATTTAACTATCCTGTCCCAATCTCTCTGTTCACCTCCGATCTTGCATTTCTAAATGCCTTTTAGATATCTCAAACTGAATGTCCAGTAGACATCTTAAACTCAACATGTCTAAAAACTGAACTCATTATCTTTTACCCTAAAACCTGCCCCCACCACACCTTCCCTTTCTATAGAGGGCAATACCATCTTCCTTTTTCCTGAGGTTCATAACCTAGGTGTCATCCTTGACTCCTCACTATATCTCATATCCAGTATCCAGTCTGTTGCCAAGGTGTGTCGATTTCAAATTTCCAGTGTCTCTTACATAAGAAACCTGTCCTCTAACACTGTCACCACTCTAGTGTAGACCCTCATCACCTCACACATGGACTATATCAATTGCCTGCTGGTGAATCTGCCTGCCTTAAGTCTCTCTACACTCCAACACATTCAACTTTTAGCTGCCGAAGAGATTTTCTGAAAGCCCAGGCCTAACAATATCACCCCTGCATTCAATCAATTCCAGTGGTTTTCAATCACCTCTAGAATCAAATACATTCTTGATACGATCAAACACAAACATTCTGTTTGGTATTCAGAGCCATTTATAACCTAACCTCTCCTAGCTTTCCAATATTCTTAAGTCTTCTCCCTACCAGATATTTTTCAACCCAGTGACACTGGAATTATTGCTCTTCCATGAACAAGACATTCCATCTCTCAGCTCTAGGCTGTACTCAAGACCTGGAATTTTCTTTTTCTCTTCATGTCAACCTATTGGCTTTTCTGACATACTTTTCTGACATGCCAGCTAAAATTTAAACTTCTACAAGGAGCCTTTCTCAACCCCTTTTATCCTAGTGTCCTCTTTCTTTTAATTATTTCCTATTTATTTTATATAGAGCTTAATTGTACATATTTATTTGCTTGTTGTCCCACCCCCCCTTTCTTCATTAGCGAGGTCCTTGAGGCCAGGGACTGTCTTTTGCATCTTTTGTATCTTTAGAGCTTAGCACAGAGCCTGGTACATAACAAGTATTATTATTAAGATAAACATTTGTTGGTTGATTTGTTACTTGATTGATTCTCATCATTGGATCTCAGTACCTACTGAAGTGCACAGACAGCTAGCTGGGCAGGTGATAGAGTGCTGAGCCTGGATCTGTTTCAACAATCCAGCTAGCAGCTGTTGTGGGGGTGAAAGACCAACAATGAGTCCAACACTGCAAAAGCCCAGGTTCTTTTAATCTGCTTTACTAAGGAAAGCAATGTTAAGGGGTTAACAAGCTTATTTTAATCCAGCATATAAATATCACTCACTTAGTTCAGGGGAAAAAACCAGCACCCTGAACTTCAGAGCAAAATACAAAGTAAAAACATCGACAGACAGACCTTGTCTGATTCAAATCCCAATATGTAGTTACCAGAATTTAACAAAGTCCCAACATCCAGTTTATGAGCTAGAGGGCTCTTAGCTACAGCTGCCCGGAGTCTCTGCATCACAGCGCGCCACCAAGAGTGAGAGCCCTGAGCCCTGGGCTCTGTCTTCTCTTCTTATAGCATTTCAAACATCATCAAATGTCTCCTGAATGACCAGAACTTAGGCTCCTATGATTGGCTCTTTAGTTAGCACCTCCCCTTAGTACACTAGGAGCTTCATACCCACAAAGGCTTAGCACCTAATAAGGGTTTGGGCCTGGGGCTTAGCACCTAGCAAGACTCAATGAAATACACTGAATTAATCAAAGGAAACGAAAGCCAAACTCTTCAAGGGCACTTGGTTGAACTGAGTGCTAAGAGCTCATTTTGCTTACCAACACAGGACCTTAGTTTAAATCCAGTCTCAAGCATTTACTAGCTGTATAACTTGGGCAAATCACTTAACCATTGCTTGCCTCAGTTTCCTCAACTGTAAAATAGAGATAATAATAACACCCGCCTCACAGAGTTGTTGTGAGGATCAAATGAGATATGTGAGGGGAAGCTATATAGCACAGTACCTGGTACATAGTAGGTACTACATAAATAGTTATTCCCTTCCCCTTTTCCCTGCCATCTCCAGGCTTAATAAACATTTGATAGATTGAACTGAATGGTCTGCTATATTATACTACTGATTCACTATTGATAGTCTATTAAAATGGCCTCGGATTTTTCTTTCTTTTTTTAATTTTATTTCTCTAATTGCTTTTATTATTTTTAAAATTTATTTATTTAATTTATTTAATATTTTTAGTTTTCATCATTGATTTTCACAAGAGTTTGAATTACAAATTTTCTCCCCATTTCTACCCTCCCCCCCACTCCAAGATGGCATATATTCTGGTTACCCCTTTCCCCAGTCAGCCTTCCCTTCTGTTAACCCACTCCTGCACATCCCCTTTTCCATTACTTTCTTGTGGGGCAAGATAAATTTCTATGCCCAATTGCCTGTATATCTTATTTCCCAGTTGCAAGCAAAAACTTTTTTTTGAATGTCTGTTTTTAAAAACTTTGAGCTCCAAATTTTCTCCCCTCTTCCTTCCCCACCCACCCTCCCTAAGAAGTCAAGCAATTCAACCTAGGCCACATGCATATCATTATGTAAAATGCTTCCACAATACTCATGATGTGAAAGACTAACTATATTTTGCTCCTTCCAATCCTATCCCCCTTTATTAAATTTTCTCCCTTGACTCTGTCCCTTTTCGAAAGTGTTTGCTTTTGATTACCTCCTCCCCCTATCTGGCTTCCCTTCTATCATCCCTGCCTTTTTTAATTCCTTCCTCCTTCTTTCCTGTGGGGTAAGATACCCAACTGAATGTGTATGTTATTCTCTCCTCAGGTCAAATCTGATGAGAGCAAGATTCACTCATTCTGCCTCACCTGCCCCCTCTTCCCTTCCTACAGAACTGCTTTTTCTTGCCACTTTTATGTGAAATAATTTACCCCATTCTATCTCTCCCTTTCTCCCTCTCTCAACATATTCCTCTTTCATCCCTTAATTTGATTTTATTTTTAGATATCATCCCTTCATATTCAACTCACCCTGTGCCCTCTGTCCATATATATATATATATATATATATATATATATATATATATATATATATATATATGGATATGGATGTGGATGTATATTCCCTTCAGCTACCCTAATACTGAGGTCTCATGAATTATACACATCATCTTTCCATGTAGGAATGTAAACAAAACAGTTCAACTTTAGTAAGTCCCTTGCAATTTCTGTTTCTTGATTACCTTTTCATGCTTCTCTTGATTCTTATGTTTGAAAGTCAAATTTTTTATTCAGCTCTCGTCTTTTCACTGAGAAAGCTTGAAAGTCCTCTATTTTATTGAAAATCCATATTTTGCCTTGGAGCATGATACTCAGTTTTGCTGGGCAGGTGATTCTAGGTTTTAATCCTAGCTCCATTGACCTCTGGAATATCATATTCCAAGACCTTCAGTCCCTTAATGTAGAAGCTGCTGGATATTGTGTTACCCTGATTGTGTTTCCACAATACTCAAATTGTTTCCTTCTGGCTGCTTGCAGTATTTTCTCCTTGATCTGGGAGCTCTAGAATTTGGCGACAATAATCTGAGGAGTTTTCTTTTTGGTATCTTTTTCAGGAGGCGATTGGTGGATTCTTTGAATTTCTATTTTACCCTCTGGCTCTAGAATATCAGGGCAGATCTCCTTGATAATTTCTTGAAAGATGATATCTAGGCTCCTTTTTTGATCATGGCTTTCAGGTAGTCCAATAAGTTTTAAATTCTCTCTCCTGGATCTATTTTCCAGATCAGTGGTTTTTCCAATGAAATATTTCACATTGTCTTCCAGTTTTTCATTTCTTTGGTTCTGTTTTGTAATGTCTTGGTTTCTCATAAAGTCACTAGCTTCCACTTGCTCCAGTCTAATTTTTAAGGTAGTATTTTCTTCAGTGGTCTTTTATGCCTCCTTTTCCATTTGGCTAATTCTGCCTTTCAAGGCATTCTTCTCCTCTTTGGCTCTTTGGAGCTCTTTTGCCATTTGAGTTAGTCTATTTTTTAGGTTGTTATTTTGTTTGATATTTTTTGGGTCTCCTTTAGCAAGTTGTTGACTTGTTTTTCATGGTTTTATCGCATCACTCTCATTTCTCTTCCCAAATTTTCCTCTACTTCTCTTACTTGCTTTTCCAAATCCTTTTTGAGCTCTTCCATGGCCTGAGACTAGTTCATGTTTTTCCTGGAGGCTTTTGATGCAGGCTATGTGACTTTGTCGACTTCTTCTGGCTGTATGTTTTGGTCTTCTTTGTCACCAAAGAAAGAATGCAAAGTCTGTGACTGAATCTGAGTCCATTTTCACTGCCTGGCCATGTTCCCAGCCAACTTACTTGAACCTTGGGTTTTTCATCAGGGTATGACTGCTTGTAGAGTAGAGAGTACTTTGTTACAAGCTTGAGGGGATGCACTGTTGTTTACAGAGCTATTTCTATACAGCATGCTCTGCCACACCAGCACTACTTCTCCCCCAAGAATTGCCAACCTGGACCGGACTCAGATCTTAAGCAGGTTCTGCACTCCCACTTAGTTCCTCCCACCATGTGGGTCTGGGGCCAGAAGCAACTGCAGCTGTAGCTCAGTAAGCATCTTCAGAGCTACACCCCTTCTGCTGCCCCTGGGGTGGTGGCTGAACACCGAACTCCTTTCACTCTGTCCTAGCAGTTTTTCCCACTAACCTTCTCTGTTGTTTTTGGTGTTTGTGGGTTGAGAAGTATGGTAACTGCACAGCTCAATGACTCAGGGCACTAGGGCCTGTTCTGCCCCGCTCCTGGTCTGGTTGGTCCAGGAGCGACCCACGCTGGGCTCTGCTCTGCTCTGCTCCCAGTTCTGTGCGATAGACCTTACGCAGTGACCATCCAGGTTGTCCTGGGCTGGAACCCTGCTTTCCTCTGCTGTTTCATGTAGAATTTGTTCAGAGCCAATTTTATAGGTGTTTGGAGGCACCTGGGGGGGGGGAGCTAATGCAAGTTCCTGCTTTCCAGCCACCATCTTGGCTCTGCCTTCTCATTAACTGTGGGCCTCAGATTTTTCATGGGCTCTATCATATTGCTATGCCCCTCCCATCTTGCTTTTGTGAAGTTGATTTTTAAAAAGCCAAGTGTAGGAAATGAATGTTGAGACTTCTGGGAGCCAAGATGGCAGCTGGAAAGCAGGGACCAGCGTGAGCTCCCTGCCTAGTCCCTCCAAAAACCTATAAAAAATGGCTCTGAAACAATTCTAGAACTGCAGAACCCACAAAACAGCAGAGGGAAGCAGGGCTCTAGCCCAGGACAGCCTGGATGGTCTCTGGGTGAGTTCTATCCCACACGGAGCTGGGAGCTGGGAGCAGAGCAGAGCCCAGTGCAAGCAGCGTGGATCAACCAGACCAGGAACTGGGCGGAATGTGCCCAACCACCCTGAATCAATGAGCTGCGGCAGTTACCAGACTTCTCAACCCACAAACACCAAAGACAGAGGAGAAGGTTAGTGGGAAAAGCTGCGGGAGTGCAAGGAGTTCACTGTTTGGTGGGGCAGCTACAGCTGCTGCTGCTTCTGGCCCCAGGCCCACCTGGTGGGAGGAATTAAGTGGCGGATCAGAGTAGGAGTGCACAGCCTGCTGAAGATCTAAGCCCAGTTCGGGTTGGGGGTTCTTGGGGACGGAGTAGTGCTGGTGTGACAGAGCTGGCACCTCCCCCCCAAATGTGGAACATAGAACTCTTTAGTCTACAAGCAGTCATACCCCACTGAAAAACTCAAGGGTCAAGTTAGTTGGTTGGGAATATGGCCAGGCAGAGAAAATGCACCCAGATTCAGTCTCAGACTTTGCATTCTTTCTTTGGTGCCAAAGAAGACCAAAACATACAGACAGAAGAAGTTAATAAAGTCAAAGAGCCTACAACATAAACCTCCAGGAAAAACATGAACTGGCCCCAGGCCATGGAAGAGCTCAAAAAGGATTTGGAAAAGCAAGTTAGAGAAGTAGAGGAAAAATTGGGAAGAGAGATGAGAAGGATACGAGAAAACCATGAAAAACAAGTCGATGACTTGCTAAAGGAGACCCCAAAAAATACTGAAAAATACACTGAATAAAACAACACCTTAAAAAAACAGACTAAGTCAAATGGCAAAAGAGCTCCAAAGAGCCAATGAGGAGAAGAATGCCTTGAAAGGCAGAATTAGCCAAATGGAAAAAGAGGTCCAAAAGACCACTGAAGAAAATACTACTTTAAATATTAGATTGGAGCAAGTGGAAGCTAGTGACTTTATGAGAAATCAAGATATTATAAAACAGAACCAAAGGAATGAAAAAATGGAAGACATGTGAAATATCTCATTGGAAAAACCACTGGCCTGGAAAATAGATCGAGGAGAGATAATTTAAAAACTATTGGACTACCTGAAAGCCATGATCAAAAAAAGAGCCTAGATATCATCTTTCAAGAAATTATCAAGGAGAACTGCCCGGATATTCTAGAGCCACAGGGCAAAATTGAAATTGAAAGAATCCATCGATCGCCTCCTCAAATAGACCCCAAAAAGAAATCTCCCAGGAATATTGTTGCCAAATTCCAGAGCTCCCTGATCAAGGAGAAAATACTTACAAACAGCCGGAAAGAAACAATTTGAGTATTGTGGAAACCCAATCAGAATAACCCAAGATCTGGCAGCTTCTACTTTCAGAGATCGAAGGGCTTGGAATATGATACTCTGGAGGTCAATGGAGCTAGGATTAAAACCTAGAATCACCTGCCCAGCAAAACTGAGTATCATGCTCCAAGGCAAAATTGGACTTTCAATAAAATAGAGGACTTTCAAGCTTTCTCAGTGACAAGACCAGAACTGAATAGAAAATTTGACTTTCAAACATAAGAATCAAGAGAAGCATGAAAAGGTAATCAAGAAACAGAAACTGCAAGGGACTTACTAAAGTTGAACTGTTTTGTTTACATTCCTACATGGAAAGATGACATGTATGATTCATGAGACCTCAGTATTAAGGTAGCTGAAGGGAATATGCATATATATATGTTTATGTGTGTATATATATATATATATATATATATAAGTGAATGTATGTATGTATATATCTATGTGTATATATATATATATATATGTATAAAAGAGAGAGAGATAGTAGACACAGGGTGAGTTGAAGATGAAGGGAAGATAGCTAAAAGAAATAAAATCAAATTAAGGGATGAGAGAGGAACATATTGAGGGAGGGAGATAGGGAGAGATAGAATGGGGATTATCTCGCATAAAGGTGGCAAGAGGAAGCAGTTCTGTGGGAGGAGGGGAGAGGGCAGGTAAGGGGGGAATGAGTGAACCTTGCTCTCATTAGATTTGGCTTGAGGAGGGAATACCATACATACCCAATTGGGTATCTTCCCACACAGGAAAGAAGAAGGAGGAAGATAAAAAAGGGGGGATGATGGAGGGGAGGGCAGATGGGGGTGGAGGTAATCCAAAACAAACACTTTGGAAAGGGGACAGGGTCAAGGGAGAAAATTCAATAAAGGGGTTTGGGTTGGGAAGGAGCAAAATACAGTTAGTCTTTTACAACATGAGTATTGTGGAAGGGTTATACATAATGATACACATGTGGCCTATGTTGAATTGCTTGACTTCTTAGGGAGGGTGGGTGAGAAGGAAAGAGGGGAGAGAATTTGGAACTCAAAGTTGTAAAAACAGATGTTCAAAAACAAAAAAAAATGTTTTTGCATGAAACTAGAAAATAAGATACACAGGCAATGGGGCATAGAAATTTATCTTGCCCTACAAGAAAGGAAGGGAATACGGAATGGGAGGGGAGTGGGATAATAGAGGGGAGGGCTGACTGGGGAACAAGGCAACCAGAATATATGCCATCTTGGATTGGGGGGGAGGGTAGAAATGGGGAGAAAATTTGTAATTCAAACTCTTGTGAAAATCAATGCTGAAAACTAAATATGTTAAATAAATAAATTTAAATTAAATAAAAAAAAGATTAACCTAAAAAAAATAAACAGAAATGAATGTTGAATACTAAAAAAATACTAAAAACAAAACAAAACAACAAAAAAAAAAAACAAGTGAAGTGTAGGACCTGACATTTTTATCTTTTAAAATTCATTAGATTTGGCTTGTTGTCCTGGCCTTTTGAGATCTTTTTTTTTCTTTTTTGGCATCCTGATTCTGCCATCTAACTTATTACTTGTCCCTCCCAGTTTTATTCTATCCTCCAGAAGTACTAGATGCCAGAAGACACAATAAGAATATGAAGAGAATGGGCTTGCTGAGGGCTTTTGAAGGAAAGCCCTTGAGGCTCAGAGTTAAGTTTGATATCTCACTTTCATTTATCTCTTCTTTGTAGCAGCCAATCAATCAATAAGTATTTATTTGGCTAGGCCCTATTCTGGCTGTTTGGGAGGATATAGGAGATAAAAATGGTAACTCACACTTACATACTACCTCACAGTTTACAAAGCACTTTTCTCACAAGTCTATGAGGTCATAGTATTAATGTCATTAGAAACATTATTTTGTAGCTGAGGAAGCTGAGACTCAAGGGAGCTGAAGTTATTCATAGACAAAGACAGTAAGTAAAGCAGGAGGGGATTACAGAGT
This sequence comes from Trichosurus vulpecula, assembly GCF_011100635.1. Classification (NCBI taxonomy): domain Eukaryota; kingdom Metazoa; phylum Chordata; class Mammalia; order Diprotodontia; family Phalangeridae; genus Trichosurus; species Trichosurus vulpecula. The sequence goes on from NC_050575.1 coordinate 193,059,062, forward strand.
CCTTTGAGCCAACCCCTGAAGTGTAGTGATGCAGAACCTGAAACAAAAGAAAAGGTCATGTGAATGGCTCAGTCACCTGGGAGGTAAGTAGCAGAGCTGGGATTCAAAGCCAGGTCTTTTCATTCCATGTCCAGTGAGCCTTCCACTAGCTACCTTTCTCTTTGAGATCTAATCAAACATTTACTATCATACTGACAGACCTAATAAGGAAATTTAAGTGAAAAAAATTTGGTTAAAAAGGTAAAATAAGGAAGATTCTTGATCAGAATTAGCAACAGTTCAAGCTGCTTGAATAGAATGGTCTGCTCCATAAGATAATACTGCCCATCGCTGGCGATGTTTAGGAAGAGGCAAGGCATTAAAGAACAGGCCCTCGGTTGGTTCAGTTGAAGCAGCAATGAGGTTTCTCTTGCTAAGCCAACTGCTTTCTGCTTATCTGGGGTTGTTTTTCAGTCACAGGTTTGGCTAAGTGAACCATTAAAAAGAGAAACAAATTTTATTGAATGACAAATTAAGACTTGCCTCAGGCAACTAACACGTTTCTTTTTTTACTCCCATCTGTCGAGTAAAAGTTTCTGAGGTGTAATGTGACAAAGAATGTGTGTGTTTTGAGGGCTTCATCTCCCTGAAGATCCATGTCCTTCCTAATGAAGGCATGGCATAAGGTCAGGAGTTGTCACCCAAATCCAAACTAAACACATACTTAATTCCAGTAGGCATGTCCTTGAAACCCAAACCTAATTTGTGGAGGGCGGCTCCTCTCAGATTTTTTCTTTTTCTTCTCCTACACCTGTCCTCAAGTGTTTGCCTGCATAGAACCTAAAAATGCAGAGTTGGCTTGGGAGTAAGTATTGGTGGCTGGGTTAGGTGAATATCAGCAAAGGAACAAAAGACCTATTCATTTCTGTCTAGGTAGTGTATGGGCTAACAAGCTACCTCATTTGTGGAGTACGGGTGCAGCTCCTGCCTCCAAACACAACCCCGGATTTATTCAGAGTGATTCACACCTGTACTTCCAAAGCAATGCAATTTTTTTTTCCCTCAAATGTGTTTGTGGCAACCTAGAAATAGACTTTTTCTCATATGTAAAAGGAAGGAGTTGGAACATAGAATGTTAGCATTTAAAAGAGGCCTTGGAATGCAAAACATAGAATGTTACAGGTGGAAGGCACTTTGGAACGTGATATATAAAAAGTTAATTTGAGAAGGGGAACCTAAAATAGAATATGCAATTTTAGAAATGGAAAAGTCTTTCAAACATTGAATGCTAGAATATAGATTGGATGATCTCTGTGATGCTAAAATTTTACTTGAATTCCACAAACTACATGTATTCAGTGGCGTGCTGGTAAATATCAACAGATGTTTGGGCACCAAGGGATAATGTTTTGGGTCATATCAACATACAGAGACCATATTCTAAGGTAGGGGAGAATAGTGTCATAAAGGTAGCCCTTACAAAAAGGGAATCAGAGCTTTGGATATACCGAAGTATGAGCAAGTTTAAGTTAAAATATTTTAACTCACTGCTCTTGAGAATCAGCAGGGTGATAACAATGAAGAATTTCATTCTTTTGCTCTCTGCACTCAGGAAACTTCCCAAGCAGGCTTTTCTTGCCCCCTATGGATGATACCAGAATTAGCAATAATGGGATCCAAGGGGAGGCTGTTTTTTAATTAATCTTATAGCCTGGCCCAAGGCTGGTCACCTGGCTACTAGCCAAAACAAATATAGTCCATTTATTTACTTTTCTAGCTGGGAAACTGGTTGAGGAACGGAAGTCATAAGTGTAGAAAGTATTTTTCATTATTTTACATTAAATACAAAATCAAAATAAAATCTTTTTTTTCTCCTTATGGATAGAGGTTTGAGGTTTGAAAGTACTATGGAGTATTAGGAGTATTTTTAAGTGATCCTCATGGAATACTTAAGACTTGAAGTTGTTACTAGCCATAGTCAACATGCTCCTAAATATGAGCCAGTGAGATCCCTCGATTAGAGAATGGTGTCAATCATGATAAAATCATGGGTTCCCTGTTTGTCTGGGACAGTTAACTTCATTCTGTGATAAGTCATGGCGCCTTGTGAATTTACTGATTAGGGATGAAGCTGTGAAGAAAAGTGTATCTGTTGAAATAGTGTAAACAGATCAGGGCAAATCTGTCCCCACTACTGGGAAAAGAATGGGAAACACATATCTGACTTGGCAATTTAGGAGAAGTACTTCTACTGATAAGTTGAAATTCAACATACATTTATGGTGCCTTAGATATAGAGGACTGGTGTTCACTTTGATCCACCATCTTTTGCATTGCTTCCTTCAGGCTGCATAATGCAGTTCTTAAAAATAGTGTTTGATATTTTATATCTCCTCTCCGAGATACTGTTTTTCATCTGTGTGTGTGTGTGTGTGTGTGTGTGTGTGTGTGTGTGTGGCACTACTTTCTCTTGGTTCTCTTCCAACCTTACTGCCATTTTTTCCTCCTTTCCTGGACTGTCATTCATGTTTTTCCTCCCACAACTCTCCTCTCCCCAACTGTGGGAATATCATAAATCTCTATCCCAAGTCATCTTCATGTTCTATACCAGTAGTTCTTCACCTTTTTTTTTAAAATATGTATGTCATGAACTTCTTTGGCAGTCCGATGCATCTTATAGATTCCTTTTCAGAATAATGTTTTTAAATGCATAAAATTAACTGCATAGAATTAACAAGAAAACCAATTATATTGAAATACACCTATCAAAATACTAAACATAAAAAAAATGCTGACCCCAGGTAAAGAAACCTTCCACTATTCTCTCTGTCTTTCTCTGTCTCTGTCTCTCCCTGTCATTTCTTACCTGATATGTCTAAAACAAAGCTCATTATTATTTCCCTGCATGACCACTCCTTTTCCTACCTTTCTTATTTGTGTTGAGGGTACCAACATTTTTTTTTCAGTCAACTAGGTTCACAATCTGGGTAACAAGGCAGTCATGTTAGACTATTCTCCCCCTCCCCTGCATATCCTTTTACCCCTCCCTCTGCCATATCCAATCAATTACCAAGTCTTGTTAATTCTACCTCCACAATCTTTCATATCCAACTCTTCTACATTCATATTATTACCACCATAGTTTAGATCCTTATCACCTCTCACCTGAACTATTGCAATAATTACCTTAATTAGTCTCCTTGCCTGAAATTTATCCCCTTTGCAATCTATCCTACATAAACTGCCAAGGTGATATTCCTAAAGTACAGATCTGACCATATCACTCTACTGCAAGAAACAAACAAGCAAACTCTAGGGTACAATATGCATTCCTCTATGTGCATTTAAAGACCTTCATGATCTGAATTTGGCCTTCCTTTTCAGAATTTTTACACATTACTTCCTGTCATGTACTCCCCACCACTAAATTGCCTTATGTTTATTATGGGTATATTATGTATTTACTTATATGCATCTATGTTGTTTTCCCCCATGGAATATATGCTATCTAAAGGAAGGGACTGTTTCATTCTTGTCTTTGTAGCCCCAGGGCCTTTCACAGTAGTACACAGTGGAACTTAATAGGTGCTTGACAAATATTTGTTGATTGATTGCATTCTAAAGTACTGAGCCAACTCCATTATTCTATGATTCTATTGAGTGTGTTTAAGGTTCTTAGGTCATATCATTTTTCTGTGGTATCCCCAGTGTGACGAGAATATTACAGTGTACAGTTTTCTTAAATGCTCTTGTTTCATTGACTGGGACCTACAAAAGCACCTGGGGAAAATGGCATGTGTATAGTAAGTACATAAGAAAGGCTTGTTGAATTAAACTGAATGCTTTTGGGTCATAGTATCTGATTTCTTTATATTTTTGCCAAAGCCATCCATTATTTTTGTTATCTTCAGGAAGTTGTATATTAGTATTTTATTAATTTATTAACAAAATATCTTAGAAAACACTCCCCCCAACCTTACTTTGTACCTACTTTCTTTAACGCATAGGTTACATGAGAGAAAAGTTTAATAGGCAAGAGCAAGGAAATCAGTTGGCAATCATCTATTAGTGACTGAAAGAACATTCATTTTCTGAATTGTCATATAAAGCTCTGAACAATTAAGAAAATTCCCTCAACATGTTAAGATTAATAGAGTAAATATTTTACAGACTGAGTTACTTTCCTGGGTATTGGAAAGAGAAATGCAGAGCAACATGAACCCTACTGGCTTTATTGAAATATTAAAGCATATAAATAATTTATATTGGAGATGGAGACATAGGAGATATGAAATCTTCAGAACATTACATATATAAATTATATACACTATTTGATTCAAGAAATTTAATGTGTTAGAAAATATCCATCTGTGGTTTCTTCATTCGGCACATACTTAATTGCATTTTAAAAAAAAAATAAACAAATGGAAATGTTGTTCATGGAAAGACAGTTTTAGAATTCAAGTCCAATAGCTTTAGTGAAGAGCAAAAATACACTTCATCCCCAAATCAATTAGATATAAGTTCCACTTTAAAGAAAACAAAGACATTTGTATGAGAGGGCTTAACAGGAAATTTTATTGCGGTAATAAAGAATGTCATCAAATAATTTTCTCAGATATTGCCTCAATATTTAGATTTTGAACATACTCTGCAGGACAGCAGCAGAGTAAAGTGCAGACATATACAAATCCCATTTTTTATGACTCCTAGCTCAGCCTTTTTATTAGTTAAATAGGCCACGTATTATTGCTAGAACAGTCAAGGGGCATGAGGTATCTGCGTGCCTCCTGTTTTGAAGATTGAAGATGATTTCCCCATTAATTCTCAGTTATCTGGCCAGTGGTCTAAAGGCTACTTCCTTGGGATCTGAGTCAAAGCTGTAGACTGACTTCCTTCAGCAATGGACAGTGTAGCTTTCTATAACTCAAATTTCAGCTAGGAGGAAGTGATATTCCCTCACCTCAAATGCCCACTTATTGTTCCCACTCTGTCATACTTGATTAAAATATAGAGTTTGCCTCCTGAGTTGAAATTAGCTTTTCATTTTGAATGACTACCATCCAGGTCTGAAAAATAGCAGCTCATTTGTTTCTATATTTACTGTGTCAATCCAGAAGAAATTTACATTATTGCCAATTAGGATTTAATTGTTATCCATAACTCAGATATCTGTTATCTGTTTGGAAGGCAAGATATCATCTTGCTTCTACTGTCCTGCTTTGATTGTGCCTCAGATCCTAGTATTATTCAGTGGTGAGATGTCCCTGAGCAAGTCTCAAGCTGTAAAATGAGCCTGGCACACAGTGGACACTTAGTAAATGCTTCTTTGCTGATTGATTGGTGGGATCAAGGTTTGTGGAGGAGGTTGTGCTTGACCTTGAAGGATTTGTGGCATATGGATGAGACCAGAAGGAAGATGTCAGAAATAGGGAGTAGGGTGAATGAACAAAAATCTGGTAACCTTCACTAACAGGAGTGTAGAACATGGTGAATGTACCTACGGGGATGGGCCATATCTGATGATTTCCCTAATAACTAGAGTTAAAGAAACATTTGAGGCAGACTCTGACTTAAGATTCTATTTAACATAAAACAGAAGCCAGGCTGAGTGAGATCCACTATTACTTGAAATTACATGAAGTCAAGGAATTGAGTTGGTAGGAAATAAGAGGGATGGGGCAGATATTTCCAGCCAGGGTGGGTGGCATGAGATCAGGAGATAAGGTAAAAGGAATGTCAGCAAAGTGACATTTTGGTCTTTGTACTCTCAGAGGGGTGTTGGTGTATATGTTCCTTACTCTCAGGCTGCTTTTATTTGTCAGAACTGCCACAAGCTAGGTCCACTGTGTCCCATACTGTCTTAGCTATACCAGTGAATCTTCAGACTTGGAAATATATGACTGTATTACAAGGTAATCAAAGTTTTGGAGTCAGAAGACCTGGATTCGATTTGTATTTCCTCTGCTTAGTACCTGGACAAATCACTTAATCACTCTGGGTTCAAATTACTCATTCACAAAATGATTAAATGTATCTCTAAGTTTCCTATTCATTCTAAATTCATTATCCAAAAATATTTACCCTTATAGGAGCCACTAAAAATATTAGAATTTGCTCTTTTGAGTTTCCTATTTTTCCTTTTACTCTCTGATGGAAGATACTAGCGAGCAACAAAATTTACTCATTTATTCAAGAAACATGAATTTTAGTGATAGATTTGAGGTATTAAACGTTGCATATACTGTCAGATTCAGTAGATGTATTGGCTGCTTTTGCTGAACTCCTTTTTGCCCTTCTTTTTCATTTTTTTGTTATAAATGATGACTCACTGAGTAAGGGATCCAGAGGGACATATTAAAAAAATGAAGCAAAAGATATTAATAAAATACATATTAAAAGAAAACAGCAATGCCTGGCACATAGTAGTCACCTTAATAAAAAACAAATTGACTCCTTATTGATTGAGACATGATTCTTCTGTATAGAAGCCTATTCTAATCATTGAGCAATGACACAAAGATAAATAAAATAGGATCTTTGATTTCAGAAAGCTTTTAACCTAGTAGGGGAGATAACAAATGTACAGAAATAACTTCTACAAATTTAAAATGACTTCAACATATTTGGCTGGTCATTGTAGCCCAAAAAGTTGTCATCTTGGGCCTGACCTTCCTGTGATGAATCTTTGCATTTAGCTATCCTAATCCTTGGTGAAAAAATATAGCAGTCTTCCAGGACTGTACTTGAAACCTTCCCACCATGGTAGAATCTGCCACCATACCTCTAGTGTTTGTTGGGTAGGTCTTTTATGAAGGACTTTTGGAAAATAAATGGATAAAAGGGCTAAACAGAGGCTTTTTCATTCATTCATCAAATTTCACAGGAAGAAAGGCTGTGAGGGGAAATTTTTACTTTGATGAATCACAGATTCGTAAAAGTGTTGATTAAATTTCATACGTATATAACACTAGTTGTTCTTGGTCTTGCTTTGGAAGTTACAGTTAGCACCATTCTCCTATCCTAGAGAGATGTTGTCTCTGGGGACTTAATCAGCCACACTGTCATAAAAATGACTCTTTTTTTTAAAGTCTAGGAGTAATAAAATGTTCCCACAGATTCATATGATTCCTTCTGCTGGATTATGGAGTTTATACTAAACCATGGGTGGGGAACCTGCAGGCTCAAGGGCACATGTGGTCCTCTAGTTCCTCAAGTATGGCCCTTTGACTGAACTCAAACTTCACAGAAAAATCTCCCTAATAAAAGGATTTGTTGGGGGGTGGGGCAGAGCCAAGATGGTGGAGTGAAAGCAGCAACTCACCAGAGCTCTCCCATAAATTCTGTCAGGTCTAAGAGATGAATTTGAACAAATTTTGAACAATTCACTCTAAGAAGTGAATTTGAACAAATTTTGAGGAGGCCCAAATCCACTGGGAGACAGAGTGTGGTGGATTTCCAGCCCAGGACAGGCTGGGAAGGTAGATGGAAAGGATCTATTGCACCCACCTGGGTGATTGCAGAGTACATGGGCTACACCAGTACAGACTCAGCCATAGCAGAGTGGAAGTGGACTTGGCCCTGGTGAACTCAACCATCAGTAGCAGTAGCGTTCCCCAAACCCCTCAGAGCAGGATGAGGGTCTCTCAGAACTGGGTGAGACATAAGTTCAGGGCTTGCAGCTGCAGCAACAGTTACTCCTGGAGATAATAGCCCACAGACAAGTCACATATTTGAACCTCTGGGAGCCATGATGGCAGAGTAAAGTAAGTGCACTCATTCCCCGCCCCCCCCCCCCCAGTTAACCTTGAAAAACCTAGAGAATATTGCTCCAGGAAAAATCCTGGAACAGTGGATCCCCAGAGTACAGCAGTCTTTAAGCTCTGGAGGCTAGGGAGATAGAAGAGAAGAGTCCCTCCTGCGATGGCTAAAAGTGTCCAGAGTAGGACCAGAGTTGTTCTAGCAAGCCCCACCTCAGCAGACCAGCAGGAGATCCTGAGACCCAGGGGGGTGGAGCCAGCAAGCACCAACACCAGGACCTCAGACAAGCCTCTGCACAACTAGGTGAATTGGCAGACACCAGTGTGTGTCAACCAGTGGCTGAGCCTATCCAGCCCTAGGGGAGGAAGTGACTTCCAGCTGCCAGACCACCCCTTCCCCACACCTCATGCTGTGAACTTCAGTGTAACCCTGAGGAAATTCAGAAAGACCTGGCCTTGGCACACACCAGCTAGCTCCAGCTCAGCACTAGGTGAGCAGCAGCTTTAGCTGACAGAACCAGAGGCTGCAGCACACAAAACCACTAATCAGGACCCTAGCTCCCAGCACAAGAGGCATGGGACAGAGTACCCTGTGTCCCAGAGGCAGAGATCCACTTTAAAAGCCAGGAAAAATGCAACCACTGTGAATAAGAAGTAGACTGGAAAAGTAAAGACCATTGAATCATACTATGGGGACAGGAAAGTTCAAAATATGAATTCAGAAGAGGACAGCATTGACATTATACCCAGATCCAAAACTGCAAAAGGGAATATGAACTGGTCTCAAGCCCAAAAAGAATTCTTGGAAGAGCTCAAAAAGGTAAAAGAAAAATTTATCAATGATTTAAGACTACCAATGACAAAATGAAAAAAAAAATTCACTGAAGAGAACAATTTCTTAAAAAGTAAAATTGGACAAAATGGATGAGGAGGTACAGAGCCTCTCTGGAGAAAACAACTCCTTAAAAGGAAAAATTGACCAAATGGAAAAAGAGATACAAAAGATAATTGAAGAGAATAATTCATTAAAAATTAGACTTGCACAAGTAGAAGCTAATGACTCTTTAAGGCATCAAGAATCAGTCAAATGAAATTTAAAGAATGAAAAAATAGAAGAAAATGTAAAATATCTCATTGGAAAAGCAACTGACCTGGAAAACAGATCCAGGAAAGCAAATCTAAGAATTATTGCTTTACTGGAAAGCCATGATGAAAAAAAGAGCCTGTACAGTATCTTCCAAGAAATTTTCAAGCAAAACTGCCGTGAGGTTCTAGAACCAGAGAGCAAAATAGTCATCAAAAGAATCCACTGATCACCTCCTGAAAGAGATCACAAATTGAAGACACCAAGGAATATTGTAGCCAAATTCCAGAATTATCAGGTTAAGGAGAAAATATTACAAGGAGCCAAAAAAAACCAATTCAAATATCAAGGAACTACAGTCAGGGTCACACAGAATCTTGCAGCTTCTACATTAAAAGATTGGAGGGATTGGAATATGATATTCTGTAAGGCAAAAGAGCTTGGACTACAACCAAGGATCAACTATCCAGCAAAATTGAGCATAATCTTACAGGCAAAGAGATGGACATTCAATGAAATAAGGGATTTCCAGACCTTCTTTATGAAAAGGCCAGAGCTCAATGGAAAATTTGATCTTCACATACAGGACTCAAGAGAGGCATAAAAATGTAAACAGGAAAAAAGAAACCCAGAAAAAACCTTGTTATTTAAAAAAGGCCAAACTGTTTATATTCCTATATAGGAGGATGATACTTGTTAATCTTGTAAATTGTATATTTATTATGACATTTAAAAGGGATATACATGGATAGAGGGTGTGGGTATAAATTAACTGATGTGATGATAAAAAAACCTAACTAAGTGGTACACATGGATTGTAATCAGAGAAGAGAAGACGAAAGGAGGAGGCAGGAAAGGGTAAATTATATCACATGAAAAGACACAAAAACATGTTATAGTAGAGGGAAAGAAGGGAGGGAGATGAGCATTGTTTCAGCTTTACTCATTGGATTTGATTCAAAGAGGGAATAACATACTCTTCTAAGTATAGAAATCTAATTTGTCCTACAGGCAGTAGGAGGGGAAAGAGGAAAGTAAAGGGGGTGGTGGTTAGAAGGGAAGGAAGAAGTAGTGAGGGAAAAGGGTAAGATAAGGAGAGGGGCTGATAGGAAGGGAAAATTGAGGAAGGCAGTGGTCAAAAGCAAAACTCATTTTGGCTGGGGGAGGGAGAAGGGAGAAATAAAAATTATAATGGGGGGGAATAGGATTGAGAGAAAGACACAGATGGTAATCATAACTATGTATGTGAATGGGATGAACTCTCCTATAGGTGGATAGTAGAATGAATTAAAAACCATAGTCCTACAATATATTATTTGCAACTAATACATTTGAAACAGGGGGATATACATAGGGTAAAGGTAAAAGGATGGAGTAGAATATATTATGCTTCAGGGGAAATAAAAAAAGTAGGGGTAGCAATCCTAATCTCAGATAAAGCAAAAGCAAAGGTATATCTAATTGAAAGATATAAGGAAGGAAACTATATCCTGCTAAAAGGCACTATAGACAATGAAGTAATATCATTACTTTGCATATATGCACTAAGTGTTATAGCATCCAAATTCATAGAGGAGAAGTTAAGGGTGTTAGAGGAAGAAATAGATAGCAAAGCTATACTAGTGGGGGACCTCAACCTCCCCCTCTTTGAACCTGTTAAATTGAACCTCAAAATAAACAAGAAAAAAGTTAAGGAGATGAATAGAATTTTAGAAAAGGTAGATATAATAGATCTCTGGAGAAAACTGAATGGGGAGAGAAAGGAATATACCTTTCTCTCAGTGGTACATGGCACATACACAAAAATTGATGATGTACTAGGGCATAAGAACCTCACAACCCAGTGCAGAAAGACAGAAATAGTCAATGCATCCTTTTCAGATAAAAATACAATAAAAATTACATGTAATAAAGGGCTATGAAAAGATAGACTAAAAATTAATTGGAAACTAAATAATCTAATCCTAAAGAATGAGTGAGTCAAACAAAAAATCATAGAAACAATCAATAACTTCATTCAAGAGAATGACAATAATGAGACAACATATTAGAACTTATGAGACACAGCAAAAACAGTTCTTTGGGGAAGTTTTATATCTCTGAATGCTTACATGAATAAAATAGACAAAAAGGAGATCAATGAATCCAAATGAAAAAGGTAGAAAAAGAACAAATTGAAAATCTCCAATTAAATACGAAATTAGAAATACTGAAAACCAAAGGAGAGATTAATAAAATTGGAATCCAGAAAACTCTTGAACTAATAAATAAAACTAAGACCTGTTTTTGTGAAAAAAAGCAATAAAATTGATAAACCTTTGATCAATTTGATTAAAAAAAAAGAAAGAAGAAAACCAAATTACCAGTACCAAAAATGAAAAGGGTGAATTCACCTCCAATGAAGAGGAAATTAAAACAATAATCAAGAATTATTTTGCCCAATTGTATGCCCATGAATTTGACAATCTTTGGGAAAGGGATGAATATTTACAAAAATATAAATTGCCCAGCTAACAGAAGAGGAAATAAAATACTTAAATAATCCCATCTCAGAAAAAGGAAATTGAAAAAGCCATCAATAAATTCCCTAGGAAAAAAAATCTCCAAGGCCAGATGAATTTACATGTGAATTCTATCAAACATTTAAAGAAAAATTAATTCCCATATATTATAGACTATTTGGGAAAAGGAGCAAAGGAGTCCTACCAAATTCTTTTTATGACACAGATGTGGTACTAATACCTAAACCAGGAAGAGTCAAAACAGAGAAAGAAAATTGTAGACCAATTTCCCTAATGAATACAAATGCGAAAAATTTAAATAAAATGTTAGCAAAAAGATTACAGCCTCTTATCTTGAGAATAATACACTATGACCAAGTAGGATTTATTCCAGGAATGCAATGCTGGTTCAATATTAGGAAAACTATCAGCATAATTGAACATATCAGCAACAAAACTAGTAGAGACCATATGATTATCTCAATAGATGCACAAAAAGCTTTTGAGAAAATACAACACCCATTCCTATAAAAAAAAACACTAGAGAGCATAGGAGTAAATGGAAACTTCCTTAAAATGAAAAATACCATCCACCTAAAATGGTCAGCAAACATATGTAATGGGGATAAGCTAGATGCATTTCCAATAAGATTGGGGGTGAAACAAGGATGTCCATTATCACCTCTATCATTCAATTTGGTGCTAGAAATGTTAGCTGTAGCAATAAGAGAAGAAGAAGAAATTGAAGGAATTAGAACAGGCAAAGAAGAAACTAAGCTATCACTCTTTGCAGATGATATGATGATTTACTTAGAGAATCAAGTAAAAAAATTACTTGAAATAATAAATAACTTTAGCAAAATTGCAGAATATAAAATAAACCCACATAAATCCTCAGCATTCCCATACATTACTAACAAAGCTCAACAGTAAAAGATAGAAAGAGAAATTCCATTTAAAATTACTGTAGACATTGTAAAATATTTGGGAATCTACCTGCCAAAACAAACCCAGGAACTATATGAATGCAATTACAAAACATTTTTCACACAAATAAAGTCAGATCTAAATAATTGGAAAAAAACATCAGTTGCTTGTAGTTGGGCTGAGCTAATATGATAAAAAAGACAATTTTGCCTAAATTAATTTATTTCTTTAGTGCCATCTCAATTAAACTACCAAAAATTATTTTATAGAGCTAGAAAATATAACAACCAAATTCATCTGGAAGAGGAAAAGTTCCAGAATACCAAAGGAATTAAAGAAAAGAAATGCTAGGGAAGGTGGCCAAGCCATAGAAGATCTTAAACTAAGAAATAACATGGTAGTGATGAATCAGTGGAAAAGTTAGGTACACAAGACACAGTAGTTAATGCCTATAGTAATCTACTATTTGATAAAGCCAAAGACTCCAGCTTCTCAGATAAAAACTCACTATTTGACAAAACTGATGGGAAAATTGGAAAATAGTATGGCAGAAACTGGACATAAACAAATATCTCACACCATATACCAAAATAAAGTCAAAATGGGTCCACAATTTAGATATAAAGGCTGATACTATAAATAATCTGAGAGAGCAAGGAATAGTTTACCTGTCAGATGTATGGGGAAGGGAAGAATTTATAACCAAACAAGATAGAGAGTGTAATGAAATGCAAAATGGATAATTCTGATTACATTAAATTGAATTTTTTTTGTACAAACAAAGCCAATTCAACAAAGATTAGCATGGAAGCAGAAAACTGGGAAAGAATTTTTACAACCAGTGTCTCTGATAAAGCCCTCATTTCTAAAATATATAGAGCTGAGTCAATTTGATAAGAATATAAGTCATTCCCCAATTGATAAATGTTCAAAGGATATGAACAGACAGTTTTCTGAGGAAGAAATTAAAGATATCTATAGTCATATAAAATGCTCTAAATCACTATTGATTAGAGAAATGCAAATCAAAACAAATCTTAGGTGCCACATCTCTCCTGTCAGATTGACTAACATGACAAAACAGGAAAATCATAAATGCTGTAGAGGATGTGGGAAAATTAAAGCACCAACGCATTGTTGGTAGAGTTGTGAACTGATCCAACCTTTCCAGAGAGCAATTGGGAACTATGCTCAAAGGGGTATAAAAATGTGCATACCCTTTTGCCCAGCAATACCACTTCTAGGATTGTATGCCAAAGAAATCATACAAGTGAGAAAAGGACTCATATGTTCAAAAATATAGCACCTTTTTGTGGTGGTAAAGAATTGGAAATCAAGAGGATAGCCATCAATTGAGGATTGGCTAAACAAGTTGTGGTATGTGAATGTAATGGAATACTATTGTGCTATAAGAAATGAGGAACAGATGGACTTCCATAACCTGGAAAGACTTACATGATTTAATACTGAGTGAGGGGCGCAGAAGCAGGAGAACATTATACATGATTACAGACACACAGTATCTGCGATGACTTTGATAGACAGTTCTTCTCAGCAATGCAAGGTTCCAAGAAAACTCCAAAAGACTCATGATGGAAAAAGTGATCCACATCTAGAGAAAGAATTATGGAGTCTGAATGCAGATTGAAGCAAACTATTTGCATTCTTTTTTTTATTAGTTTTTGTTTTTGTTTCTGTTTGTTTCTTCTTTCTCATGGTTCATTCCATTGGTTATAGTTCTTCTTTACAATTACAACTATTGTGAAAATATGTTTAGTGTGAAGATATATATAGAACCTATATTGGATTGCATGCCATCTGTGGGGGGAGGGCAGAGGAAAGGGAGAAAGAGGAAATTTGAAACTCAAAAACTTGAGGAACTGAATGTTGTAAACTAAAACTAAATTAATTAATAAAAAAATAAAAGGATTTGTTCTGTAAAACCCGGACTCAGTTTAAAGGCCCCAGCTAAGCCATATGCAGTCTGTAGGCTGCAGGTTCCCCACCCCTGTACTAAACAAAATGTTAGGAATATAATCACAATACTTCAGTGTTTCAACAACGCAGCTAGCAGCTGCTGTGGGGCTGTAAAAGCAACAACCAGGACACAGAATGCTGCAAGCCCACGTTCTTTAGATCTGCTTTACTAAGCAAAGCAACGTTAAGGGGTTAACAATCTTACTTTAATCCAGCGTACAAATATCATTCATTTAGTTCAGGGGAAAAAGCCAGCACCCTGAACTTCTGAGCAAATACAAACAAATTACAAACATCAACAGACAGACTTTGTTCGATTCAAATCTCAGTGCATAGTTACCAAGGAACCATCAACATCTGGTTTCAGCCAGGAGCTCTTCAAGGCTGGCTCAGAGTCATGTGCCACTCCTGCTCTGGCTCAGAGCTCCAAAAGAGAAAGCCAACCTCTGTGCTTATATGTCCTGTTCAGGGCCAAAGGTGAGTCACACACGCGACTCACCCATGTGACCTAAAATTGTCACAAAAATGTGACTTAAACCCATGTGGTCCAAAGGCCTCTGGTGTCACAAACATGTCACTCAAAGCCATGTAAAGTAGGCTTTCCCTTGAGGCAAGGAGGTCATCAAGGACTCCTTATTTAATCAAGGAAACAAAGGCCAAACTCTTCAAGGGGACTTTGTTGAATAAGTGCTAAGAGCCCATCTTGATTCCCAATACACTCAGTCTCCAATTAGGAATAAAATCCTTACTTTTAGGCAAACAGTTGGCTCTGTGCCTCAATATAAATTATTTTATCTCTAGCTGACTCCTAACTTTCTTAGCTTTCCAACAAAAATTCATGTCACTAGGATGAACAAAGTAGAGTCTAAGATATTGTTCAACAATTGACAAGCACTGGGAAGGGAAGTTGGGGAAAGAGCAGAATTTTTCTTGGATCTTTCATCAGCCATTGAAGAGGTATATTCATCGGTAGCCTCACCTCTTGATCTTTCCTTTCTCTGCCCCTGCTCAGTACTTTGACTTTTTCTATTTCCTTGTGGCCTCTGTGCCACCAGTTCTTCCCTAATCAGCTCCTGAAGGCCACCTTCTTCCTCTTGAAGGTTATGGATGTATGTCTTTAAAACCTCCGAGCTATCCACCATTTGGCTGAAAGACTGAGATATGGTTAAATTACTTTCTGGACTGAAAGAAAATGTTTATCCTTGTAAATTGCAGGATCACATTGAGTTTTTAAAACCATATTACAAGTTTATAAGGGAATTACAAAGTATGAGCTAGTAGAGATAAGAGAGTGATCAAAAAATTGGTGAAAGGAGAGAGAGAGAGAGAGAGAGAGAGAGAGAGAGAGAGAGAGAGATTCTGTCCCCTCCCAGGTGGGTTTTCCCCTACTCAATCTGCGAAGTTCAGGTCAAGTTCATGTCAACATATGCACATAAGTATGTATGTATGTGTGCAAATGTGTATATATGTGTGTGGTGTGTATGTGTGTGTGTGTATATGTATATATATATATATATATGTATATAGTGTGTGTGTGTGTATAGAGAAGGAAAGAGAGAAGGGGGGAAAGGAGGTAGAAACAGGAGAGAGAGGAGAGAGAGAGAGCCAGACATATAGACAGACAGAGACAGACAGAGATAGAGACAAAGAGACAGAACAGATAGAAAGAGACAGAGACAGAAAGGTGGGAGGGAGAGACAAAGAGAAGAAGAGAGAGAGAAGGGGAGAGAGAGAGAGAGAGAGAGAGAGAGAGAGAGAGAGAGAGAGAGAGAGAGAGAGAGAGAGAGAGAGAATATCTTAATTCATGTCTAAAATCCTAAAGCACTACTACATAGTAGTGACAAAGAAATTTCACCTAGAGCTTCTTTCAACATCCTCTTGCTTTGCTAAGTTCTGGGAAATGGTGTGTTATATTCTCTCTCTTTCTCCCAAGCATAGCAACATTTGTGCCCCTTTCCTTAAAAGTGTCCTCTCCTTAATTGGCTGTACTTCACTTTGCATCAGTTCATTACAATCCTCTCCTGTTTCTTTGTATTCATTCATTATTTTCCTCTGTATCTTAGGGTTTTGTTTGTATACAATTTCCTGCTGCTCTAGGACTTTGAGAAAGATTGGCATTTTTTTTCAGGGGTCAGGCAGGAGGATGCCCATCTCTTTTATTTCTTACTAATCTGAACTTAAGGGAACAGTTTGCTGCTAGACATGAGAATATGATTTCTCCATTATTTTTTGGCACTGTGAACAGCTCACATTTCTTCATGGGTTGTGAGGAAGAAAACTGGCATTAGTCTCCTACGTAGTAGACCAAAATTCCAAGAAGATTCTGCATTATGAAAGAAGAGACAATTTCCTTCTGTTTAACTCTAAAGTTGCGGTCAATCTATGAAAGTCACACCACTGTACACTTTTAGAATATCGAATTTGAATCTAGTGTTCTTTTCAAGCAGTGCCAGAACACAACCAATCACATGCCAAGTACTTACTCTAACATGTTGTAGACAGATGCTGGGCAGTGTCCTTCCCTCCATGTATTTGGCAAAGGTGGTACAGAAAAAGTGCTTAAGTTTTAGTGTTGACTCTGACACTTGGTAGCTGGGTCACCCTTCAAGTAATCATTGAACCTCTCTCTCTTAGCTCTGATTTCCTCATCTGTAAAATGGGGATAAAAAAACTTTTCTAGAGTTGGTGTTAAGGTTCAGTGAAATGTAATATAAAGCATTTTTTTAAGCAATACTATGTTATAGGACTAGAAATTGCTATCACTCTTACTAGGTTTCCTTTAAAACTTGGTCATCATCACTTCCCAGAAACCTTATTTAAGGAAAGGGCAAATAGTATATTCTGTCACTTAGTCAAAAAACCATTTGGAAACACAGTATTTTGATTTCTTCTTTTTTCTAAAGAGTATAATCAGATTTTTAGCTACTCTTCCAAATCTGTAACCTAAGGGGTAGAAACTTTATACTTTAGAGAGTAATGCATCAAGCATATCATTGCTCTGTGTTTGGGCAGCAGCAAAATTAAAAATGGGGTTATTTGTCAAAAATTTCTAGTTATGTTCATTAGGGTATACAGCACTGCACTTGTTAACACAAAATACGGATGACAGATCATGGAGTACATCGAATGTTTATTGGATTTGGCTAGAGGGTTAAGCCTAATGATTTAGGCAATAGATGAGATTCATGCTACTCTACTCCACCCCCCACCCAACTTCTTCCCCTTTTCTGATTTCCTCCGAGGCACTAAGAGTCTAATGCACTTTATAGGGAAGGCCTCCTATAAAGGGGGAATCATGGTTGGTTTTTTAAATTCTTTATCAAAGAGCTCATCAAACATTTTGGAGGCAGCATGAGGTTGGTCTAAGTGCCACTGGGCAATTTACTCAATTCTACTTTTCTCCTTCTCATAGAGCCATATAACCTCAGAGCCAGAAGGGCCTCAGAGACCAACTAGTCCAAGCTTTCCCTAATGATGAATCCCTTCTAAAACATACTCCACAAGTGGTCATTCAGCTTTAGCTTCTAGATCAGTAGATAGGGAGTATTCATCACTCTTCCAGGCAGCCTGTTGCACTTTTGAAGAGCTAAAATTGTTAGCAAGTTTTTTTCTTTATAGCAAACGTCAATCTGCCTTTATTCTGTGTAGGGAAAATAATTCACCTTGCTTTTGTATTTTTCGTACTGTCTAGCAGAATGTCTTTTAAAGATTTGCTGAATGAAAGTCCCTGTTAATGATGCTAACCTCTGTTCCTTCCTGTGAGAGAGTTTGGAAGAAGAAAACTCTGAGCCTAGATATAAAGAATAACTTCAGGTCAGAACTTACAAGTGGAAGGTCAGGTTGGATTGCATTTGAGACACGGTGCTATGATTTTAATGACCCTAAGCTGCCCAATACCCACAAAGTCCAACTTCTTAACCCCAACATATTCTCTGCGTTACTAAATACCTGTTTGTCATGGAACCCCACAATGTTGGAAAACATCAAAACTATAGATCACAAAAAGCAATGCAAAGATGCATGGTGGGTATAAGTAGGTTGCTGTTTGTTGTCAACAATTTGCTGTCAAAAGTGGTATCAAGAATATGTATGATCAGTTTAGCCTTCTAAAGCACTCATCCTTACTCTAATGGGTCAGGTTTCCCAAACCAAAGTTACATTTATCCCTGAGAGTAGTAGAGATTCATACCCATGAAGAATCAGAGGAAACTTTCTTCCAATGTTTTTAGCTCAAGTCCTTACTCTGGTGTGTCTCTCCCTCTCTCCTCGCCTCCCCTCCCCCTCCTCCATGTTAAGCACCCTGTGATTACTTCCCAAGTTTCATTTAACAAATTAAAATCAGTGGGTTTTTTCAAAGACATATTTATTAAGCAGTTATGACAAGTAGAGAAGTACAAACATTTTCCACCTTCTGACTCCCATACTGCTTTGGTTTCTGGGAAGAGTTGGCTCAAACTTAAACAGTTTCTACCCAGCTCTTCCCCCACCAAGTTCGATTTCAACATTGTCATAACAAATGGACAAATTGACACCTCAGTTACTCCTAGGCTTGGCTCCCATTCTTTTGGGTTACACTGGCATCTTGCGTAAGGAAACTCTGACCTGGACTCTCAGTATTAGATTTTTGGTGGCTTGCTGTCTTGACCTTTTGTAGCTCACAAACTCTTAGATATCTGTAATATTCAATTTAAAGAAGACAGAACAAATGCAAAGAAGTAAAGATCAGAGGCTGTATTTATGGCCACATGTGGCCCTGGATAGAGAGATTAAGAATCTAAGCCTTTTTCTTCATCAGAGGTATACAGCAGCATATTTTCCCTTGATCACAGCCAAATAGGAAAAAAGATTTGTGTTGGCCAGATAGTGTCTTTTGAATGCATTCTCAGTTCTGACTCAGCAGCCAACCAAGGCTCCTCTTCTTTACAGGGAGCCTAGGAACAATACCCGTGCATGCCCTGAATCAGGAAAGAAGGCCCTATTATTATACATAATTGCGTATCTTCAGAAGCAGGCTTTCCCAGATTCTCCAATGTTGAAATTCTGTCAGCCAATAGAGCTGCATATGCCCATAAGCACTAGTCTTGGTCAATATTTCCCCTCATCTCTTATTACATTAGAACAGAAGATGAGCCAATCATAAGGTGAGAATTAAATATGATAGATGAGTAACCTGAGCACTAATACAGCTATAATCCAGAAACAAACAAAAAACAGAGTAAAAATTACGGGAAAAAACCCATATGGTTATAGAATCTAAATCTCAGAGATCTCAAGCTAGAAAAGATCTTAGAAGACATCTAGTCTGATCCCTGCATTTTTCAGATCAGGAAGCTATGGCCCAGAGAAAGTAAATGACTTATCCAAGGTCACACAGGTAGTAAAGGATAGAGAAGATTTGAATTCTAGGCTGAGATGCAAAGTTGAATACTCCAACTTCCGTGGTGTTTTGATTGTGCCATGAAACGAATGATAAGGGTTTGAGGTAGAAGGTTTGTGATCTGTGCTACAGGCATGGAGGAAATCATAGATCATTCACAAAAAAGGAATTCTTCTATTTTATTAATATGACATGCCATGTCAACCCAAGGAGTCTTAGTTGATGAACTAAAAGGTGTTTCTAAAGGTCTATTTATAAATTCCCTCTGTAAAAACTTTTCATTCCACAGCAACATTGTGGGTTCACTATGCATTTGTAATCTGTGCCCCCCACCAAAAGTGTGTTTTAGTGACTTGGTCCTTATTTCCTTAAGGGTAGAGACTATATTTTCTTTGCATCCAGGACAGTGCTTTGTAGATAGTAGGTGTTCAATACATATTTGCTGAATAAAGAGTAAATGACTATTTATAGAAAGGTGAATGACCTGGCAGAGAAAGTATAGGGCAGGGGGAAGAAGATTTCATTTTTGCCTTGTCAAAAGGATGCAGTGTAGGATTTCAAAAAGATCTGTTGTCTGTGTGACAAAGGACTTGGATCCAAGTCCTAAATCTGTCACTATCTAGCTATGTGACCTAGACATTGAGAAGGCTTAGTTTACTCATTGGGGAAATTAGGGCATTGGATACTACATGGTTCTGTATGAAGCTTTCTGACTCAAACATTCTATGATAACTGTGTGACCCTGGAAAATACACACATACACACACACATATATGTATATACACACAGATACACACACATGTGTATCTGTGTGTATATATATACACTCATATGTGAATATATGTGGATTAATTTTCTTCATTTAACTTAGGTAAATCTTTAGAACATTATAATAAGTGGATATCTGATTACACACACGCACACAAAACCACATATACATATATGTATACACACATAAATTAAAAAAAATCCAAACATGACAAACAGATCAGGAGTCTGAGGATGTACATTCTGATCTCTACTAGGTGGTGTACCTGTGTGTACTTGAGCAACCAATCAATCTACAAGCAATTATCAAATGCCTACTATGCTCTAGTCTATGCCTTCTGTTAGGGCTTGTATATTCATATATTAAATATGTAAGAAATCCCTACTCTTAAGGAGCTTAAGTTTTACCTAGGGAAACAATATATGCATCTAGATTATAAATATAATGTACATAAGTACAATATATTCTATATAACTATAAGGTAGTTGGATACAGGGCAGTTAGGAAGGGACAGCACTAGCAGTTGGAGAATCAGGAAAGGCTTCCTAGAGAAAATGGTTCTTAAGCTGGGTCATGAAGGAAAAAAGGGGATATTTTGAGATGGAGGTGAGGAGGAAGTACATTCTAGATGGGAGACAGCCAGTACAAAGGCATACAGATGGGAGAAAGAATTATATGTGTCAGGAACATAAAGAAGGCCAATTTTGGGTGCAGTATAGGAAGAGGAGTAGTGTATGATGAGGCTGGAAAGATAGTCAGGGACTAGTATGTGAATATCTTTAAGAGCTTTAAAGTAAAGTTAATATTTGATTTTAGAAGCAATAGGAAGCTACTGGGATTCACTGAGTGGTAAGGGTGTATCTGTACTTAATAAAAAACCTTGAGAGCTGTATAGATGGAGGATGGATAGAGTAGGAGACCAATTAGGAAATTATTGCAATCATGTAGGGAAGAGGTGACAAGAGCCTGAACTAAGCAAGTTGCTGTCCTTCTGAAGCCTCAGTCTCTTCATCTGCAAAATGTAATGGATGGATTAGATGAATTCCAAGATGTCTTCTCATTTCCATTCCTATCTATAATCATGAGTTCTTAGCCATTGTGCTTTCTCATCTGGGGCACATTATTGGGTACATCTCTGAACAAAACTTTATGATCAATGTCTGTTTTTTCCACTATGTGGGAACCCAACATATATGTGGCTCACTGGGAGTCTACAGAAGGAAGGGAGATGGGAGGATGGGGCAGTTAAGGCAATCTGAGTTAGGAAGTTCACCTGGAACCTCCTAAGCTGAAGTAATGAGACTAAATGTGAAAAAATGGAATAATAAATTTTCTTTAAATTCAAGAGGCAGCCTCGGCTAGAAGATAGAGAGCTGGGCTCGGAGCCCAGATGACCTGGATTCAAATTCTGCCTCTCAAACACACTGGCTGTGTGACACTAGCTAAATCACTTAACCTCTGAGTTAATTCTCTGGCAATTTTCTAAAAGAGTAAGTTAAAAGAAAGTGACCTGCATTGGTAGGGGTTATTTACTCATTATCCTTCCCCTGTACCAATTAAATTGCAGCTCCAGTCCATATCTTTGGATTCAGTTGAATCAGAGCTTAATGATTAGCTATTAGCTCAAGTGATTATACATTTGACCTTGACAGTAATGAAAAGTTGTTTTTGGAAGAAAACAGACAGCAAACATAAAGGTTTTTTTTTTAAAGCTAGAGTAAATACTCATTTCTAACTGAGAAAGGACATTGAATAAGAACTTATGATCATAGATAGGAATGGAGGTATAGTTGGGGATATTTGGGTAGGGGGAAATCTATTTAATTCATTAGACATTTACTATGCACCTTTTATATGCAAGTTCTTATGATCAATGCTAGAAATACATAAAGAATATCAAATTTCTGCCTTCAAGATACTTACCATCTAAGTTGATAATTTAATTGTAAAGATCTTCTTTTGCCAATGGGCATTTTACATCTATCCCTAGTACTTAGTATAGTACCTAGCTCATAGTAGTCATGTAATAAATGCTTATTGACTTTACTAGACTGTAAACTATATGTGTTATATGAATTTTGTATTACCCTGAAACATGGCACAGTGGCACAGTGCTTTGCCATATTGCAGGAACTCTAACCTTTGACTATTTTTTAAAGAATAAAAGATTATTCATATTCATTCTTTTAAAATTTCTCATTGTCAGAGAGATTCATATCATGTTGTGGGACTGTTTTTTGTCCCTTTTTGTATACCCAGCACTTACCATAGTGCCTGGCACATAGAAGGAATTTAATAAATGTTTATTTATTGATTAGTTGATTGCTGACCAATAGTGGACTTAATATTACTTGATTTTGTAGGGTGACAAGTATTTATGGATCATCTCCATTATGCAGAATAGTTTCTCAAGTTTTTTCACTCATCCCAGACCTCATTTTCTATTTTATTTTAATGATTTACTTTTAAAATTTCAGTGCCTCTCTTTTTTTTGTTTTGCTTTTTGGCAGGGCAATTGGGGTTAAGTGACTTGCCCAAGGTCACACAACTAGTACATATGTCAAGTGTCTGAGGCCAGATTTAAACTCAGGTCCTCCTGACTCCAGGGCCAGTGCTCAGTGCCTCTCTTCCAACTACAGTAGGCAAAGGACCATTTTATGTAAAAAGTAGGATGTTGAAACTAGGTGACATGTGCACCTTACTGGGAGAGTTTGTCAGTTCTTAGGATCACCGGCCTCATAATTTAGGTGACTTAATTGCACGTTGCATTAAAATTCTAAACTCCTTCTCCTTTTTTACATACACAAGATGTTAAACACAGTCTTCCAAAGAGAAAACTGTCACTCAGAGATAATTAACAAGGCTTTTACACAAATGAGAGGTTAGTAAAGCAAGTTAAACTACACCACAAGATATAATTTGTGAATTCTGAACTCTAATAATTACATAATTAGAGCAGAAGATTCCTTGTCACAAGTGCATTTTCTTTTATTTTTGCTCCACACTTCAAACTTTCTTCCAAGGATTAATTTGAGAAAAAGGGCATTACAAGTGGTAAAAGACAGAAACTGTTGTTAAATGGTTAGATATTTGATTTAATATCCCTTTCTTTTCTGAATCGAGGTAGTTTATTTTGCCCATGCATGGAAATCATTTAATTTAACAGCACAATAAACATTTAGAAAAGCATTAATATTTGATTACAAAGTTGTATTATTATTATAAAGTCATTTTTTTTCAAAATTTATTGGCTTTAAACACTAGTGGAATTAATATTTTGAGAACAAAAACAAGAGTAAATTCCATGCATATGTCCCTAATCTAGAAAGCAGATATTAGTTATCTTTAGAATTTTGGGGGTAAAGTTTTTCTATTATTAAGAATTCTAGAGTAACAGAAGTCATTTGAACATGGGAAAAATAAGAGTTTTCTTTTTTCCTTTTTCTTATTATACAGTGGCATAATTTTTGAGTGAAAATTAGTATGGCATTGTAGATAGAAGGCTGCTCTCAAATCCAAGAAGAACTTAGTTCAAATTCTGCCTTTGATATAAACTGGCTGTGAGATCTTGGGCAAATAATTTAGCCTCTCAGCGCTTTAGGCAACTCTCTAAGATTATAAGTTGCAGAGAAGATGCTAACCTGTATTGATAGGAGTTTTCTCACCTGCATTAATAAGGAAATTGTCCCCATCTGGAGTTTATTACACTGATAAACTCCCAGGTTCAGCCTTGCTCCTTATTATTAATTTTTTAGTAGGAGAGGGTCTGAGTAGACTGTATTTAGGAGATGGTGCAGCACTTTCTTTTATTTTCATTTTAAAAATGATATTCTGTAGGGGCAGAGACAAGATGGTGGCTGGAAAGTAGGGACTTAAGCTTTACCACAGGTCCCTCCAAACACCTATAAAAATGGCTATGAATAAATTCTAGAGCTGCAGAACCCACGAAATAGCAAAGGGAAGCAGGGATCCAGCCCAGTACAGCTTGGATGGTCGCTGGGAATGTTCTATCGAATGGAGTTGGTAGTGGAGCAGAGTATAGCCCTGTGTGGGTGGCACTAGGACCAACCAGGCCAGGAGCCTGGTGGAACAGACATAGAACCCTGAATCAGTGAGCTGTGGCAGTTACCCGACTTCTCAACCCACAAAAGGCAGGGAACAACAGGGAAAGTTAGCGGGAAAAGCTTTTGGGACAGAGTGGAAGGAGTTCGTGGTTGGCCACCGCCCCAGGGGCAGCAGATGTGGTGCAGCTCTGAGGCTGCTTCTAGAGCTACAGCTGCAGTGGTCTCTGGCCCCAGGCCCACTTGGTGGGAGGAATTAAGTGGTGGATTAGAGCAGGAGTGCAAAGCCTTATTTGCCCTGCTTGATCTTGACTGCAGTCTTGGTTGGCAGTTCTTAGGGGAGAAGGAGAGCTGGTGTGGCAGAGCTTGCCATGTAGACACAGCTCTGAAAATAGCAGCACAGTCCCTCAAACTTGGGACAAAGTACTGTATACTCTATAAGCAGTCATACCCCAACAAAAAAAACTCAATGGTCAAGTAGTTGGATGGGAACATGAACAGGCAGTGAAAATGGACTCAGATTCAGACTCAGATTTTGGAATCTCTTTTTGGTGACAAAGAAGACCAAAACATACAGACAGAAGAAGTCAACAAAGTCAAAGAACCTACATCAAAAGCCACCAAGGAAAATATGAATTGGTCTCAGGGCATGGAAGAGCTCAAAAAAGATTTGGAAGAGCAAGTAAGAGAAGTAGAGGAAAAATTGGGAAGAGAAATGAGAGTGATGCAAGAAAATCATGAAAAAGAAGTCAATGACTTGCTAAAGGAGACCCAATGAAGAAAATAGGACGTTAAAAAATAGACTAACTCAAATGGCAAAAGAGCTCCAAAAAGTCAATGAGGAGAAGAATGCCTTGAAAGGCAGAATTAGCCAAATGGAAAGGAGGTCCAAAAGACCAATGAGGAAAATATTACCTTAAAAATTAGATTGGAGAAGGTGGAAGCTAGTGACTTTATGAGAAATCAAGATATTATAAAACAGCATCAAAGGAATGAAAAAATGTAAGGCAATGTGAAATATCTCATTGGAAAAATTACTGACTTGGAAAATAGGTCCAGGAGAGATAATTTAAAAAAATTATTGGACTACGTGAAAGCTATGATCAAAAAAGGAGCCTAGATATCATCTTTCAAGATATTATCAAGGAGAACTGCCCTGATATTCTAGAGCCAGAGGGTAAAATAGAAATTGAAAGAATCCACCAATCGCCTCCTGAAAAACATGCCAAATAGAAAACTCCCAGGAATATTGTCACCAAATTCCAGAGCTCCCAGATCAAGGAGAAAATACTGCAAGCAGCCAGAAGGAAACAATTTGAGTATTGTGGAAACAAAATCAGGATAACACAAGATCTAGCAGCTTCTATATTAAGTGATCGAAGAGCTTGGAATATGATATTCCAGAGGTCAATGGAACTAGGATTAAAACTAAGAATCACCTACCCAGAAAAACTAAGTATAATACTCCAAAGTAAAATATGGATTTTCAATAAAATAGAGGACTTTCAAGTTTTCTCAGTGAAAAGATCAGAGGGGAATAGAAAATTTCACTTTCAAACACAAGAATCAAGAGAAGCATGAAAAGGTAAACAAGAAAGAGAAATCATAAGGGACTTACTAAAGTTGAACTGTTGTGTTTATATTCCTACCTAGAAAGATGATGTGTGTAATTCATATATATATATATAGACAGAGGACACATGGTGAGTTGAATATGAAGGGCTGATATCTACAAAATAAAATCAAATTAAAGGATGAGAGAGGAATATATTGAGAGAGGGACAAAGGGAAAGATAGAATGGGGTAAATTATCTCACATAAAAGTGGCAAGAAAAAGCAGTTCGTTGGAAGGGGAGAGGGGTAAGGTGAAGGAGAATGAGTGAATCTTGCTCTCATCAGATTTGACCTGAGGAGGGAATAACATACACACTTAACTGGGTATCTTACCCCACAGGAAAGAAGGAGGAAGGGGACAAAAAGGGGGGGGGGCAGTAGAAGGAAGGACGATAGGGGGAGGAGGTAATCAAAAGAAAACACTTTTGAAAACGGACGGGGTCAAGGGAGAAAACTGAATAAAGGGGGACAGGATAGGAAGGAACAAAATGTAGTTAGTCTTTCACAACATAAGTATTGTGGAAAGGTTTTACATAATGATACACGTGTGGCCTATGTTGAATTGCTTGTCTTCTTAGGGAGGGTGGGGGGGGGAGGGAAGAGAGGAGAGAATTTGGAACTCAAAGTTTTAAAAGCAGATGTTCAAAAACAATTTGTTTTTTTTGCATGCAACAGGGAAATAAGATATACAGGCAATGGGGCATAGAAATCTATCTTGCCCTACAAGAAAGTAAGGGAAGAGGGGATGTGGGGGAGTGGGGTGACAGAAGGGAGGGCTAACTGGGGAACAGGGCAATCAGAATACATTCTATCTTGGAGTGGGGGGAGGGTAGAAATGGGGAGAAAATTTATAATTCAAAATCTTGTGGAAAGGAATGCTGAAAACTAAAATATTAGATAAATTAGAAAAAAATAGAAAAAAAAGAATTTGGATGCTATGCTACTTAATGTATATATGTTTACTTTTGATAGAGGTAAGCAAGGTGCAGAACATTATTAATGATGATTTATTATGAGAAATGGTATTCAAGGCATCATGGAGGACATTTATGACTAGAAAAGATAATTAACTAATTATCTGCTCAGAGTAAGAGATCTATTAATGGATAGCCCAAGGTTTGCATTTATATACCATACATTCCTCAAAGAAAGTAAACAAGAAAGGAAGAAAGAAAGAAAACAAAAGATAAAGCAAAACTTTAAACATGTTGGATTTATCTTCTTGGGAGATTTATGGAAAAAAACCTAGATGAGAAGATATTAATAACCTATCATATTACTCTTCTCCTTGATCACTGCCTAGTTTTGGTGGAGGGGCTTGCATAAGCCAATGAAACTATCAGCTATGCTGTGCAGGGTTACTTAAGACAGACAGGTCACAGTGGAAAGTCATGACTAAAGATGATTCACTGGAGAAGAAAATGGCAAACCATTCCAGTACCTTTTCCCCAAAATACCCAAGGACAGTATTAAAATGATAAAAGATGTTGTACCAGAAGATGACCCCTTCATGTCAGAAGGTGTTCAACATGTTACTGGGGAAAAAAGGAGGACAACCACAAGTAGCTTCCATACTAATGAAGCAGCTAGGCCAAAGCCAAAAGGAAGTTCAGCTGCAGATCTGTCTGTCAACAAAAAGAAAGTCCAATGCTGTAAATATTAATATTGCATAGGAACATGGACTGTAAGATCTATGACACAAGGTAAGCTGAATTTGGTCAAACAGGAGATTAAACATTGACATCTTGGGTGTTAGTAAACTTCAATGTATGGGAATGATGAATTTAAATCAGGTAACTATTATATGTACTATTATAGACAAAAAAGCTTTAGAAGAAATGGAGTAGTCCTCATAGTTAATGAAAGAGTAAGAAAAACAGTACTGAGATATGACCTCAAAAAAGACAGAATGATATCTGTTCAAATCCAAGGCAAACCATTGTAATACAAGTCTATGCTCTAATCAAAGATGGCCAAAGAGGCCAAAGTTGATTAGTTCTATGAAGACCTATAACATCTTCTAGAAATAACATCAAAAAGATGTCACATTCATCATAGGGAACTGGAATGTTAAAGAAGGAAATCAAAAGATAGCTGGAACAGCAGGCCTTGGAGCACAAAATGAAGCAGGGCACTTGCTGGTCACAGGAAATACTCTTTTTCAACAACCCGAAAGATGACTTTACACATGGACAAGAGCAGATGGTTAATATAAAAATCAGATTGATTATATATTTTGCAGCAAAAGGCATAGAAGCTTTACACAGTCATTTAAAACAAGACCTGGAACTGACTGTAGCTCAGACCATAAACTTCTTACTACAAAATTCAGACTTAAATTGAAGACAGGAGGGAAAACCATCAGACCTAAATAACATCCCTCATGAATATGAAATGAAAGTGATTCAAGGGATTAGATCTGGTAGATAGAGTGCCTGAAGAACTGTGGACAGAGGTTCATAATATGGTACAGGAGGCAGGAACAACAACCAAAAAAAAATTCTGAAAAAGAAGAGCAAGAAAGCAAAATAGTTGTCTGATAAAACTTTACAAATAGCCGAGGGAAGAAGGACAGCAAAAGGGAAAGGGAAAGATATGCTCAACTGAATGCAGAATCCCAGAAAATGAGTAATGCAAAGAAATAGAAGAAAACAAAAGAGCAGGAAAGAAAAACAATCTCCTCAAGGAAATTAGAGATATCAAGCAAAAGCACTCTGAAAGTGAAGAAGAAAAAAGTCTTTTGATGACGGTGAAAGAGGAGAATGTAAAAGATGGCTTGAAGCTCAACATTAAAAAAAATTAAGATCTTGGCAACTAGTCCAAACACTTCCTGGCAAATTGAGAGAGAAGGAATGGAAAAATTGTCAGGTTTTATATTCTTGGGCTCAAAGATCACTGTAGTTGATGACTGCAGCCATGAAATAAACAAAACAAAAAAAATGCAAACACTTGCTCCTTGGAAGGAAAGCTATGACATATCTGGACAGTTTACTAAAAAGTAGAGACCTCATCTTACTGACAAATGTCTTTATAGTCAAAGGTATAGCCAGTAGTAATGTGATGGTGAGAGTTGGACTATTTGGAAAGCTGACCACTGTAGAATCAATGCTTTTCAATTTGGGTGCTGTAGAAGACATTTGAGAGACCCTTAAACAGCAAGGAGATAAAATCAGTCAATAGTGAAAAAAGATTAATTCAGACTGTTTGCTGGAAGGGCAAATACTGAAGCCGAAGCTTAAATACTTTAGCTCAAAATGAGAAGACTGGACTTACTGGAAAAGACCTTGATTTTGGGAAAGATTGAAGGCAAAAGGAAAAAGGGGTTTGCAGAGGGTGAGATGGATGGTGTCAGGGAAGCAATGAACGTGAGTTGGACGGACTTCAAGAGATAGTGAAGGATAGATGGGCCTGGTGTGCTGTGGTCCATGGGGTCAAAAAGAGTCAGACACAACTGAACAAGTGAACAACAGTAAAGGCCACATTACTAGTTAGTGAATATATAATGGAGTGGATAGAATGACCAAGTTGGAGTCAGGAAGACCTGAGTTCAAATACAGCTTCAGTCACTCAGTCACTTGTATGGCCCTTGGCAGGTTGCTTAACCTCTTAGTCTCAGTTTACTCATTTGTAAAATAAGGATAATAAGAACTCATGGGGCTGTTGTAAATATCAAATGAGATAATATGCATAATACATTTTGCTAACCTTTAAGGATTAATCAGATGCCAGTTAACAAAGTGCCCCCACCAATGAGATCATATAGTCACTGAACAACGTGAGAGATTTCATTTAGCTAAGTATCTGCTCAGATTAATGAACCTAGAAAGAACTGGTTCGTTAAACAATTTAGTCAAAATGTTATAGATATACAAAGGGTTTCAAAGCTTCTAAATAAATGTTTTAAAATCAAACATTTAATAATGGGTATCTTATTCTAATGTTCAGTTCTGATGCCTCACCACAAAATATGGTTATCTAAAGGGAGCCTTTGTTAACAACAACAATGACAACAAAATCAAATTCAGTAAAACTAAAACACACATACAAATATAAATATATGTATATGTATATACATAGATCACACATATACCCACATAAATGATATTCAACGTTCTATGCCAAACGTACCCTAACATTTGAAAAAAAAGGCATGAGCAGATTCCTCTGATATTTCTACTTTGAGCTACATGTAGCCATTTCAGTACCTGCAACATTATGGCTGCTTAATACATATCTCTTTACTGATTGTAATTTTACAGTATTCAGTTTTGAATGTTTTCTTTTCATAGCTGTTATTCTTTCTATTTTAATTTTTGTAATAATTGATTACATTACTTCAAATATAGTCATATTTGTAAAGTCCTTAGGATTGCATCTAGCACATAGGGAACACTTAATAAATGTTTGACTTTTTCTTTCCTTCCTCCCTTGCTTCCTTCCTTCCTTGTTTGCTCTCTTCCTGCTTTCTTTCTTTCTCTTTTTTCTTTCTTTACTTCCTTCCTTCCTTCCCTTCCTCCCTCTCTTCCTCCCTCCTTTCCTTCTTTGTTCTGCTAATTTCATTTTGTTTCAGTTCATACAGATTTTCCCATGCTTCCTTCAGTATTCTTCTCAAATTCATATTTTCTTATCACACAACAATTTTCTATTACATTCAGGTATCACTGCATTTTAGCCGTTCCCCAGTTGATAGATATTTATTTTGTTTTCACTTCTTTGCTACTACAAAAGTTGCTACTCTAAATATTTTGTTGTATATTGGGTTATATATAGTATACTATATTGTCATTCATACTCTTTGGGTATATGCCTACCAAAAGAATCTCTGGATTAAATGATAGCAATATTTTAGGCACTTTGTTAGCATAATATTGGCTTCCAAAATAGTTAAATCTATTCATGGGTCTAGCAATAGTTGCTTATCTTTCTATAGCTCCTCCAACATGAATATGCTAATTCTTTTCATTTTTGCCAATTTGCTAGGCATGATATAAAGTCTAAGAGTTGCTTTGATTTGCATTGCTCTCCTTTTTTAGTGCTCTGGAGCATTTTTTCTTATAGGTTTTAAATGTTTACAATTACTCTTTTGTGAACTATTTATCTCTTTTGACCACTTACACCTTGGGGAATAGCTCTTGGTCTTATTTATTTGTATAACACATTTTTATAAATGCTTTAAGATTTACAACGCACTTTCCTCATAACAACCTGTAATTATAAGTAATATATTTGTCATTCAAATAAGGAAAGTAAAGATTAATTGATTTTCCCATAGTCACATAACT
Source organism: Trichosurus vulpecula (assembly GCF_011100635.1). NCBI lineage: Eukaryota > Metazoa > Chordata > Mammalia > Diprotodontia > Phalangeridae > Trichosurus > Trichosurus vulpecula. The sequence continues at coordinate 193,090,393 of NC_050575.1, forward strand.
GTAAGACTTGAATCCAGGACTTCTGACTCCAAATCCAGTATTTTTCACACTATGATATGTTTAATATAAGTTTGACTAACAATTTCAATTACATAAAGAGTAAAAAGCATGGCCTCTGGTCAACTGAGGTCTTATAAGGAAACTCTTTTTGGTTTCAACCCTGTTATTGAAAACCTTTGTAAAATGGGTGAGTTAGTATATGCCTACCTGGTAATGTTTTTATGAGGATCAAATGAGATACTGTTTGTAAAGTGCTTCTCAAGCCTTAATGTGCTTTGTAAATGACAGCCATTAATATCAGTTTACTTTTCTTGTCTTGATATAGGGTACATTATTTCAAGTTTTCTGTTGCTATTATATACATCATCTCCCACTCCTGCAAGGAAGAGTTAGTATTAGAATCCATCTTTTTCTCATTTCATTTTTTGGCAATGTGACTTTTTTGAGGGGTGGGGGTGGGGGGTGATAGAAGGCTCTTACAGCTCTCTAGAAATGATAAAAACAACCAGATCATTTACACAAGGAATGCCAGCTGGAGAAAAGAGAACATACGCTTGCATTCAGGAAAAGTTTCACAGGATGTTAAAAGAAACCATCTGCTTTTTGTTTTTTGCTCTTGTTTAAGAACAGCTTGTGTTTGCAACTCACAATTTAAAACATGGTAATAACCTACAGGACTCTGTGAAGCATGAATCTTGCTTTTTTTCCCTTTCCTGCCTCTCTTTTTTCCACTCTGTCTGCATAAAGCAGAATGTGAAGATATTTGCATGTTGCAACTTGGATAATAAAATTCTTCTGATCACGGCCTGTGCTGGTGCTGGTTAATGTTTTTTTTTGGGGGAATTCTAGGAGGCTACAGTGAAATGTAGCCGATATAAATACAAATGTAATGCAAGGCTTAGCTAGGAGAGACACCCCAGGCTACAACCGTGGCTCAGTGCACCTCGTGCTCATTTTGTGTGGAGGAATGGTTTTCTATTTCTACTTTATCTGGAATAGCACCTGGAAGATAACTGAGAAAAGTTTTTTTTTAGGGAAAAAAAGCAATTTTATGTTTACTCTTCTCATTAGCATGGTGGGTGGAGGAGAGGAGGCTTGATGCCTTTGTAACGATTTGTCTTAATGGGCCAAACTTAACCACCCCTCAAAGTGCCAAACTAGTGACAAAATTCACATTAAAAACCAGGGGTTACAGATCATAAGCATTTAAATCTGGAAGGAATTAGTCTTCAATAGATATGGCATATTGCATAGTCTCCTGGAGAAAGAATCAGGTCTTGGACTGGGATTCTCATCCTTTTTCCAATTACCTTATCATGTTGCCCACCCTCCCCCAAAAGAGACCATATGGCATAATCTTGTGAATTAAGGGAAATGAAAATGAATTTTGAATTGAGAACACCCTGTGATATAATTGAAGACACCTCAGGGTGTTGAGCTCTTCTGTGGGCAATGGGATTCCTTTCAGTGGTGTGTTAAATGTTCAAGAAAGTGTCTCTTTTTAATACCATGCCAGAATCCAGTTTCATTTTGATGGACTAGCTAAGAGACAGCTAGAATCTACAGAGAATGACATATTTTGGGAAAATTGGTGAGTGCAAAGACACAGAAACTTCACTTTTGACAAAGAATATACATTTCTATAATGCTTTAAGATTGACTGAGTGCTTTCCTTACAGCAACTCTGTGAAGGAGGTAAATTATTATCAAACTCATTTATAGATAATGGAATTTAAGTTTAGCAAGCAGAACTGACTTTCTCTCAGTCGATTGTCTGCTAGGTGATAGATCCAAAACTTGAATCCAGGTCTCTTGATACCAAGTCCTATGTTTTTTTTTTTTTTTTACCCCCGTTGGACTACCCTAATGATATGAGCTAGACACAGCTTATACTGGCCCGACTGTGTGATTATTTGCACCTTAGAAATCAACAAATGCTGCACATCAGGGTGTGTGTGTGTGTGTGTGTGTGTGTGTGTGTATGCATGTATGTATTACATAAAGAGATATTGGTAAGGTATAAAAAACAAGTTTTGATAACAAACTGGATTTGCAGGGTAAGAGAGAGTGAGGAATTGAGGATGACATCAAAGTTGCAAATCTGGATGACTGGCAGGATGATGGTACTCCTAGATTCAATAATAGGAAAATGGGGAAGAAGGGAGGATTTGGGGAAAATGGTAAGTCTTGCTGTTACATGGTCACTTAAGTTTCTTACATGTCTGTATTTAATTCAGTAAGCATTTATTAAGTACATACTATGTGGCAGGCATTGTATTTTTCATGTTTATCATTTCTTATGGTGTGATATTAGCCTATTACAATTTGTTCAAATCATTCCCTTGTCACTAGACATGTGGCAGGCTTCCAGGTCTCTCTTTTTATGAAAAAAGGGCAGTGTCATTTCTAATGCAACATAGTTTCAAGCCCTGAGAGATTGAATAACTCAGGTCAAATCCAATTACAAAGAGGATTCCAAAATAGAAAACTGATCTTTCTACTTCGCCATTTATTACATAATCTGTTAACAATAAAAGGGAACCACAACCACAGTAACAACAAATGCTTGGCTAGATGTAAAACGAACTGATTGAGTAATGGGTAGATGCAGTATGGTGGTGCACAGAGAGCCACAGCCTGCTCTGGGGAGCCCAAGGGGATTGGAGATGTCTTCCTTCGTAAACAGAGCCAATCCACTGTATTTAGTGTATACCAAAGGATACTGATATTAAAGAGACCACAAATAGAAGTGAAACCATAAGCCCCCATTGAAAGAAGAATTTTTCACCTTTAGGGACTTTTGATTAGAATTGCCTTTCTACACAAAATGGCAAATGCCAGAAGGGAATTGATAAGAGGCATGTTCTCTCACCCCAGGTAAAGCATTTTCAGTCAATGTAATTTTTCTTTGATGAGTTCATAATATCTGAAATTCAGTGGTTGAAAATTAGCTCTTGGCTCCACCATGATTTCAAAAAAGGTAACTCCATGGAGGTACTTTGGAAGAAAGAAAAATGTTGGTAAATGCTGAGGTAAAGAATAGTTCATTATATTGATTATGTCTATTTTGAAAATGTCCCATGATTTCAGTCTATAATAATAGCATTCTGAGGATTATGCATCCAATATTTCTCTTTCCTTGATAAGAAAATAATAAAGGTTATGTGTTATTCCTCTTACAATTAAATTAGAGGGAACAATTTCCAAACTCATCTTTTCACATAGTTCTGATCAAATCAGAGGTGCCAAGTCTATTTGAAAAGAAACATCTTCAGTTTAGTAAGATCTTGGTTTTCTTCTCTTTGTATGTTGTACTGCTGAAAAAAGAGACACATTCTTCTCAATAAAGCTCCAGTAATATTGGGAAGAAACTTGACATGGTGGAAGTAAGGCTAGATTTAGAATCAGAAGACTTGAATTCAAATCTTAACTCTGCTACTTAATACATGCGTGACCTGTGACAGGTCATTTAATCTCTATAGGCCTCAGCTTCCTCACCTCTAAAGTAACAAGATTAGATTAGATGGTCTCTAAAGTTTCCTCTAGCTCTAAATTTATAATTCTATGAATTTTCCAACGTTCACTAACCGATAGGTTGTCTTTAGGATGGGAGTTATTTATAATTCATCATTCCATTGCACAAAATTTTGGTTTTGTGTTCTGAGAGCTATCCAAAGTATTTTGGAGCTGTCAGTGAACTTATCAGGTGTCAACTCTAGCATCTAACCATTACTTAGTTATTGTTTTTAAATTAATCAGTTTGAATTATCACAATTACTTTTGGATCCTTAATTTTCAAGTCTCTTTTGACTTTAATATTGTAGTTCAACTTCTTATTTTATTTCATAAATCTTTTGGAAGTTGAATGACACATTTCATCTTCAGTCTTTTAAATCCATCATTTCTATATCAGGAAGTAAGTAGCATTATTCATCATCAGTCCTCTGAAATTGTGGATAATTATTGCATTGGTCAGAGTTCTTGAATCTTTTAAAGATGCAGCATTGCTATTATTGTATAAATCATTCCCATAGTTCTGCCCACCTCAGTCTCCATCAGTTCATATAGATCTACAAGAATCTCTGAGGGTTTGGATGAGGTGAGGAGAGAAAAATAAATGCTTAATAATTGATTTTTTAAAGGAAAGATAAAATGCAACTGTCCAGATGTGTCCAAATCTGTGTTCATAGGGAGTGACTTTCCCATCACTGGAGGTCTTCAAGAAGACATCCTTCTATTTGCTACCATATCTTCTTCTGACTGCCCAGACTTGGCCACCATGACTCTGTTTCCTTCTTATCTTAAAACTTCAATCAATACCTTGAGCTTCTCACACAGGAACTCCCACTATCATTCCAGCCCCCTTCTCCCATTGGTAACTTTCTCCTATGGTTTCCATTTTAGTGAGGGATGCAGAATAGCCATCCTTCATTTATCTTTTTCATCTGCTTCTGACTCTTGGGACCTTGATAACATCTCCATGAATGGGTCTTTTCTTTTACTGCCACCCCCCCAAAAAAAGTTTCAGTGCTTTTGAGTGCTGTCTTCCCAGATTAGATATAACAACTCATTTCCTGGCACACGGTAAGCCCTTAGAAAAAGATGGTTCTTTCCTATTCTTCCTTCCAATATTGTATTATTGATTCAAGTATGGATTGGACTAGATGATTTCAGGAATTCTACCCAATTCTGAGATTCTGACTTTATGATATAAAAATGGGAACTTATCTCTTCTCTCCATTAGATTTCTGTTCCCATTTACTATCAGGCCTCTGCTGACAATAGAATAAAAATTCAAATGGGAAAGTGATGGGACTTGTGACTGCACATTCTTCCTAAGTCTATGCTATTATACCCTGACAATCAACCACTTCTCCAATTTGGCCTTTCTAGGAAAAGGGGAAGAAAAGTATTTCCCTCAAAAATAATTAATAGATAAACTCTGAGTTGAGAACTTGAAAGGCTCTTGAAAGGCCCTTCTAGATCAGCCTTCTTGCTTTGGAAATGAAATACATAAAGGTAAAATTTCTTGCCCAGTTTCACTCAGGTAGTGACAAGGACAAGATTTGAACTTAGGTTCTCTGACTCAAAATCTGGCATGCTTTCCTCTGTACTACTCTGCAATGAATATATTAAGCCCATCATATCAATATTCAACTTCTTGTACAGGGACCCACAGATTATTGATGAAGACATCTCAAATAGCTATTCATATTTTACTAGACCAGCGGTAGCATACACAGACTGTCCATCAGTTATCTCTCTTACAAACATGACGATCATATATGTGTGTGTATTTATACATAGATACATTGATGTATATATGTGTTCATATGTGTGTATTTGCTGATCCCTATCTTTGACGGAACCCTTACTATTATTTAACTCCATAATCTTTGTTTATATTACATCTGCCGTGAGTTTTTCTATAACCCCAAAAGTGAATAAATGCTTTTAAATTCTTGATAGACTGTATGGTACATCTATAGACTAACACCAGTAAAATGTTGGCATTAAGAAGAGAGGTTTTCGTTTTGGAGAGTCATTTGGGATCATTAAAAAGCTCTTGGCCTCGTATACACATTTGTAAAACTGAAAGGGTGAGATAAGATCATTTCCAAGGTCCCTTTCCACTTGAATTATAATCCTATGAGCATGTGATCTTTGAATTTTCCCTCTTAATCAAGTTGTCAGGTCCTATTGAGTATTAATATCCATTAACACTTTTTCTGCCTCTGAGCATTCCTATAAGGTTCTCCTCCCCAGAGCCAATTAGTGAAATACACTCTTTCCTCATCTCTGCCTTGCAGAATTTTCTCTTATTTTAATAAAACAACGAGTAAAAGCTGAAGCTCAAGGATCAACTTAAGTATCACCCCTCCCCCCCCACCTAAAGACTTTCCCCTTCTTTGCACCTTTCTAATCTGTTAAAAATCCTTCTTCAACATTTCCTAGAACGCTGCCCAGATCTCTCCTTTGGGTCCATCATACCCCTCCTTTAAAAGAGTTTCCCAAAAGTCTTAATGTAGTCTTAAGCAATTAAAGCTTGGCATATCCTGTGTTATACATATGTGTACATGTTATTTCTCCATCACCACCCTCCAGTCCAAATGAATGTAAGTTCCTTGAGGTCAGAGAATGTTTCATTTTTGTCATATTATCCCTAGTTCTTTGCATAGCTCTTAGAATGTAGTGGATATTGAATAAATATATGTAAAATATAATACTCAATTCTATGAATACTTGTTATGTGACTACTATACATTAAAAAAAAACCTACTGGGCACTGGTGATATAAAGACAAAGTGAAAACTTACCTCTACTTTGGAAAGTTTACTTCCTACTAGAGTTGAGTAACGAAAGGGGGTACAATATTTACATAGATTAATATTTACAATGTAACTCTGGGAGGGAGAAAGCTCAAGTACCAGGAAGATGAAGGCAAACTTTTCACAGGAGATAGCACCCTAGATGGAGCATTAAAGGAAACGAAGGCTTTTTAAGAGGTAGACAGCTTGTGCAAAGGTATGGAGGCAACTGATATGATATTAGTTCAGAGAATAACATATGGACCAGTTTAGCTAGAACATACACATATACATATACATATGCATATGCATTACATATATACATTGTAAGTATGGAGAAGTATTAATGTCAACAACTTTGAAAACGTAGACTGGAGTCTGGATGTGAAGTACTTTAGGTGCCAACCTGGGAAGATCCCTTTTATACCAGAGGCAAAGGAAGCCACTGAAAATTCTTTTATTCCCCCGTTGTGTAGCTTTATTTTTTTAAGATGACATATATATTTTTGTAACATGCTTATTCTTTAAGCCTTTTGCTTTTTTGCATTTGGACAAATGCTACAAATTATAAATACTCATCATCAAAACAGTAAATATCATTACTGTTCCTTCACTTCCTACACACCATACTCTCTCCCAATTCTATGCTGGTGCTCATGTTATTTTCTCAGACTGGAATGCCTTTCCTACCATATTCTCTGAATATACATATCTTACCTATTCTGAAAGTTGGAATGCAAGTTTCTTCTCCTTCATGGAACCTTCTGTAATAATGTCAGCTCATGCTGAGTTCCTCTCCTTCTCTCTCTGGTTCATTTTGCACTTAATATTTGTTTCAACAATTTGGCTAGCAGCTGCTGTGGGGGTGAAAAACCAACAACAACCAGCCCACAGAACGCTGCAAGCCCAGGTTCTTTTGATCTGCTTTACTAAGGAAAGCAACGTTAACGGGTTGATAACCTTACTTTAATCCAGCATACTAATACCGTTAGCTTAGTTCAGGGGAAAAAGCCAGCACCCCGAACTTCAGAGCAAATACAAACAAATTACAAACATTGACAGACAGACCAAATACAATTCATAGTTACCATCATCTGAGTTCAGCCACAGAGCTTATAACAACAGCTGGCCCAGAGTCATGCATGCCACTACTGCTGTGGGTCAGAGCTCTGAAAAAGTAAAGCCAACCCCTGGCTTTATATCTTTTTCAGGGTCAAGGGTGAGTCACACGTGTGACTCACCCACGTGACCTTAAATCATTACAAAAAATTGGACTTAAACCCATGTGGTCTAAAAGCCTTTGATGTAACAAACATGTCACTCAAACCCATGTAAACTAGGCTTTCCCTTGAGGCAAGGAGGTCATGAAGGACTCCTAATTTAACCAAGGAAAAAAGGCCAAACTCTAGGGCACTTGTTTGAATTAAGTGCTAAGAGCCCATTTTGATTGCCAATACAACATTACATGTAGAAGTATTAACACTATATTTTATTTTTATTTAATTCCTAGGTCCTGTTTACATAACATTAATAATCAAACAATAATCAAATGTATGTATTGATTGTCTGGTGGTCCCTAGCATCTAATCATCTAATTGGTCACTTCGTGTGTGTGTATGTGTGTGTGTGTTTGCATGCATGTGTATATGTGTTCCTACTATACAAATTAATGTAGTTTTATACCACTGAAAATTCTTGAGCAAAAGAAAGATTTGGTTAGATCTGTATTTTAGTAAGAATGATGTAATGGATGATGAATCAGCAGAGGAAAAAAAGGAATGAAAACGTAGGATAGAAGGAAGGAAGGAGGGGAAACAGAAAGAAGGGAAAGAAATAGAAGAAAAAATACATGCAGGTGGAGTTGGAAAACCCTCAAATAGTTGTAGTTCCTCAATTTGCACTAGAGCCAGCACTTACTCAGTTCTGCCTTTATTCCTATTTGACTGACATTTCTATAATCCATCACACCTGACATGCAGCAGTTACAACTGTCCAACAATGCTTTTGGCTGACTTGGAAAGTAGTGAGTTTTCCTGTTATTCTGATTTTGAGATGTTGTTGTTCAACAACTTACCTACCTTTGCTTCCTTATCCTTACTTCCCTAGGAATAATGAATGCAGTAGAACCAGAGCCTAGTATTTTAAACAATATCAATAAACTTCTCCCACCCAAATAAACTCTACTCATTTGGAGGATAACTCAAATTTTCCACAGTAGGCATTCCACGTTCTTTACCTTTTACCCAGCATTGTCTGAGTCTACCTTTTGTGATAAGTGTGATTTTAGACATATATCATTTGATGATGTAGTTATAAACAAAAGGACTCCAATATGGAGTTACTTAGGCTAAGCGTTCCTAATGGCCATAAATAAATAAGCAATGACATGGAGCCTGCATTTTTTCACTGTTCTGATTTATTCTGACCCTGTGACAAATATATAAATGATCATAGCTCGTGATCTGATGAGGCTCCCAGACTACTCCCCCAGTTGTGTGATTCATTTCTGGGGTCCTTGCTTAGCAGCTCAAATCCTCACTCCATTTTTGGTCCTAGTTAAGAAACTTTCCCCCTCCAATATGACATCAATTAGTGATCTGGGGAATTTCCTCTCTATATCTGTGTATGATTAGATATAGCCCCTCCCTTCTTCAGAGCAATTTGGAACTATGCCTAAGGGGCTATAAAATTGTTCATATCCTTTGATTCAGCAATACCACTACTAGTATACCAAAAAGATTTTAGAAAAAGGAAAACGAACCCATTTGTACATATTTATAGCAGCTCTTTTTGTGGTGGCTAAGATTGTTGTTTGTTTTTCATTCTCAGAGAGGACCAATGACATCATGAGGGTGATGTCTTGACTTTCAAATGAATGGGATTTAAGTGAGGCAGCACTGCACAAACTCAGCAGCCTCAATCTCTCTTCCAGGATCGTTGGAGTCCAGTGGAAGGCAAAAGTCAAGAGGACTGGCAATGGCCCAGGTGGCTAATAATTGGAAATGGAAGGGATGCCCATCAACTTGGGAATGACTGAACAAGTTGTGGTATGTGATTGTAATGGAAAATTACTTTATAATAAGAAATGATAAGCAGACTGACTTCAGAAAAACCTAGAAAGATTTACATGTACTAATACAAAGTGATGTTAGAAGAACCAGAAGAACACCGTAGACAATGACGGCAATATTGTATAATGGAATACAGTGATTTAGGAGAATTCCAAAGAACTCATAATGAAAAATGTTATGTGCTTCCAAAGAAAGAACTAATATAATCTGAATACAGATTATTTTCTCATTCTCTCTTTCTCCTTCCTTCTTTCCTTCTCTTTCTTTTTCTTTTTTTCTTTTTTTCCTTCTTTCCTTCCTTGCTTCTTTCTTTCTTTCTTTCTTTCTTTCTTTCTTTCTTTCTTTCTTTCTTTCTTTCTTTCTTTCCTTCCTTCCTTCCTTCTTTCCTTCCTCCCTCCCTTCCTTCCTTCTCTGTCTCTGTCTCTCTCTCTCTCTCTGTCTGTCTGTCTCTTTCTGTCTGTCTCTCTGTCTCTCAGTTTTCTTGCACAAAATGACTTATAAGGAAATGTTTTACATGCATTCACATGTTTAATATATATCAGATCACTCATATATCATGGAGAGGAGCAGAAGAGGGAAGGATAGAATTTGGAACTCAAAACTTAAACAAATGTTAAAAAATATTTTTACACGTAGTTGGAGAAAAATACAATATTATTTTAAAAAGGAAAGAAATAACCCCTCCAATATCTATCATCAATAATTTGTTCTCAACCACATCCACTTTTAATCTAGAAAACTTCCGTGCTCAGACCTCACTCTGAGCATGTACTGCCACTGCTATCTTTGCACAGTATGTCTAACCTGCCTCATGTAAATGACCCTGGCCCTGAATGTGTCCAGATCTCTGTTTTTCTGTTTTGCCATATGTGTTTGTATGCTTTTTTTGCTTACTTATTGTTCTGCATAGTAATAAAGCTCATGCTTGTACTAGCTTCCTAAGTGCTAATTTTCTATAAACCCTGAAGTCTAGGTCTTTACTGTAATCTGAACCATGAGGCCAAATAAAGCTCATGTAGTAGATGCTCAGTTATTTCCTCTGGAAAGAATTCTTTTTTTTTTTTAGCAGGCATAGTTCAATTTGTTTATTAAAAACGTCTATGTGGTTGCCACAGCAGCTGCCTGGGTCCTCTGGACAGACACTCGAGTGTGAGTCTTCACAAGATGGTCAGTGAATTCCTGATAGGGAGGCTTAGTGAACACAGTCTCCTTCCACAGGTCTGGGGTTAGATAGCTGTATGTTTTGGAGATGGCATCAAAGGTAGCTTTAGCAAAGTTGCCCAGAGTGGCAGTACAGCCTCTTGCAGAAGTATAGCAGTCATCAATTCCAGCCATCATCAGGAGTTTCTTAGGCACAGGAGCTGAGACAATGCCAGTACCTCTAGGAGCAGGGATCAGGCGCACCAGAAATGATCCACATCGCCCAGTGACCTTGCAGGGCACTGTGTGAGGCTTGCCAATCTTGTTCCCCCAGTAGCCACGTCTCACAGGAACAATGGACAGCTTGGCCAGAATGATAGCACCACGAATAGCTGTGGCCACTTCCTTGGAGCACTTGACACCCAGACCAACATGGCCATTGTAGTCACCGATGGCCACAAAAGCCTTGAACCTAGTACGTTGTCCAGCTCTAGTTTGTTTCTGAACAGGCATGATCTTCAGAACCTCATCCTTCAACGAAGATCCCAGGAAGAAATCTATGATCTCAGACTCCTTGATCGGGAGCGAGAAAAGATAGATCTCTTCCAAAGACTTGATCTTCATGTCCTTGACTAGGCGGCCCAGCTTGGTGACAGGAACCCACTCCTTATCTTTGGCCTTTCCTCCCCGGGCTCCGCGGCCCCGGCCTCGACCTCGGCCCCCACTGCCGAAGCCACCGCGGAAGCCATCCTGACCTCCGACTCCGGGGCCCCCGGGGCCTCCCGCACCTCCTGCAGCACCGGCATCGTCAGCCATTTGGTGTTCACTAGAAGTAGAAGCCTCTGGAAAGAATTCTACCCCAAATTTGGTGTGCTATTAATCGTTATTGCTCTTGCTTACATGTCTACATTATCTATGTGTCTGATCTCATTTGCCCTTATCATCTTTCCCAATGGGACTTGGGACACACTTCAAGTCTCCTTTGTATGAGCTTGTTACACCCTGCTGTGTATTCCTAATGATGCGACTGCAAATTTAACTGATTGTAGGATAGATTGTTGGGTGATGGAACTTAGGTTTTTCCAAGGCTAAAACTATTACAGCCTCTTACACAAAACTGGAAAACTTCAAATATGAGTCTAAGGATGTACTCAGTCTGGCATTCAAGGACCAAACTAGCTAGGTGCAGAGAGGCTCGTCACCAGATGAACTGGACGCTACATAATATTTTTGTTTTCTTCAGTAACTCATGAAGACATCTACTAACATGTGGATTTACACATGGTGAAGGAAATTATGGTCATCTTGAAATCTGAAGTAAGTTATTTTGTATTTCTGGTGAGCTGGTCTTATATTCTAGCATCCTGTACAAACATTGTGCATTGGTACCAGTACTGTTGAATGAAGTTAATTTATTCCAGATGAAATATGAGTAACTTCTCTCATCTTCATCTTCAACAGGGTTAGGCAGGCAGTTAGATGACCTAGTGGATAGAGTTTTGGACTTAGGGTCAGAAAGCTCTGAGTTCAAATTCTGCCTCATTTTCTGTGTAAGCTTGTCAGTTACCTTCTCTTACCTTCAATTTTCCCATATGTAAAATGGGGATAAACAAAATCTTCTACCTTGCAGGGCTGTTGCAAGGATCAAATAAGATAATATTTATAAATTGCTTAGCATAGTACCTGTCATAGTAAGTGTTACATAAACACTAGCTATTACTATTATTATGAATTTCACTTGGAGACAAATAGGTGTATCAATAATATGGTAATAAAGTCATAGATTTGGGGGCTGTTAAGGGACTTTAGAGCTTATGTGGTCCAACCTCTTCATTTTACACGTGAGGAAACTAAGGTCTAGATCATTGAAGTGACTTGCCTAAGGTATCTGAGGTAGGAAGTGAAAGACTTGTAATTTCAAAACTGGGTTTCCCGACTCCAAATGCAGTCCCCTTTCCACCATTCTATCCTGTCAGAATTGGTTTAATGAAAACATCCTATTTTGTGTCATGTGAAGCTCTGTCTTGTGGATATTGTTTTAATGATTGCTCCAAGTCAGAGTTTGTGTTAGCCCAAACAAATTGTAGGATGTTCAAAACTAAAGGAAAGCTAATATAATTGATTTTGGCAGGACGGAGGGAGAAAAGCCATATAAAAGCCCACTGTAAGCTTCTCCAGCAGGCAGAGAATGCTGAATTAAGATGACTCTTAGGTTGTCTGGCTCTTATCCCTGAGTTTTGGCAGATTTGTCCCTTGCTTAAGCCAAGTACACAAAAATATTGAAGGTTTAGAATAAAGTTCTTTTTTTTTCTTTTTTAGTTTCCACAGACAGAGTTGTTCTTAAGTCGGCCTTGAGGCTGCTTTATATAGCATTCCTAATGGGCAATTATTTAAAAAACACCATGTCAGGAAGGGAATGAGACAACCGGAGGGCCATGAACCACTCCACTAGTATTCTCAATGGATTAGTGCAGTGTTATTTAGAGTAGATGTTTTTTGATTTTGATGTTGGAAGGGGTAGAATTTAACATGCTCAATGGCCCTCAAACCCACACTATCTTACATGACTATAGCTCGATGGTCCAACAATGGTACACATCATCATTATGTAAAACAAAAAGTTATTGAGGTAAGGTAAACTTGTAGGAGACTTTAATATGCTATTGATGGAAAATCTTTGTCATCAGTCTACTATAGAGAAGTAGCATTGGACTTGGAGTCAGGAGACCTGGATTGGAGTCCCAAGCCCACTTTTGACCCTAAGTATCTGTGTGATCCAGTGCAAATGACTTAACCTCTCTGATCACCAATTTCCTCATCTGTGAAAGGGATATAATAATACTTTCACTCTCTGCTTTGAAGGGTGATTGTAAGGGAAGCACTTTGTAAGCCAAAAAGAGCTACAAAAATGTGAACATTGGAACTTCATGTGCTTTTTTGTTTTTCTCTAGCAACAAATTTGAACAAAATTAATAATTACTACCCATCTCACTTCAGAGCTAATCTGAATGTTAATCAAATTCAGAAGATATATTTAATTCAATGTGAGAAACATTTATGAAGTACCTATGGCATCATGACCTAGTGTTAGGTGTTGGAAAAGTAAAGATTAAATAACAACAAAAACTTATTGCTTTCCCACAAGGAACTTATACTCTACTGAGAGGATATTATGTACAAAGAGAGAAGCCTGAAACTAGGTGCAATTCCACGATGACAAGGAATGATTTAGAGGAAGTATGCTGGGAATAATTGAAGAGGGAGAGAGAAATCATGAGCTTGGTTATTAGTAACAGTTGCTTGGCATATATTTAATCAGGTCCCTACATTTAGGAAGACTTCTCAGATTAAGATTTTACTAATGGAGATCACAGTATTTGAATTCTCTACCTTTGAGGTTCCTTGTGAAGTTCAGGCCTGATAACAATAATGATAGGTGAGATATGTATAGTATATTGTGGTTATAAAGGGATTATCATTACTGCTATTATTTTTTTATTATCCAACTTGTCCTGTGATGGAAATTCTTGCTTTATTATGGAGTCGAGATAGAGACTGCCTTTGGACAACTCGCTATGCTGCGATTATTCGTTCATACTTAATATTTTGCAGACCATTGAACAGGTAGATAAAATAACTGCTTTTTGTAATTGAAAAGTGTTGGGATGTAAGCTCATCTTCTCTAGGCCCACTGACACATCTTAAAGATAACTCTAGTAGCAGACAGGATATGTCCCTCATCCTGTTCCCACATGGCTTTGATTTCTCCCACTAAATATTTATATTTTGAAAGTGTTTTGTTTCACAGTTTGAAGTATATGAATATTCGGTATGGCAATGTACATTAAAAATGTTTTTCTTACTGTTTCATAGATCAATGAAGTTAAAGTTAGGGTTGTGTTGTGATATAGTTTTAGTATACAAAATTCAAGGGATGAGGTCTTGATTTGTCATTTAAGGATATTATTTGTGTTATTACTATTATTTCTAATTATTAATATACCATTAAACTATCTATCAGAAGTAGTATGATATAATGATGAGAGAACTAGTCAAAGTCAGAAAGACCTAGATTTAAGTTCCAGCTATGAGACATACTGATTATATGACCTTGGACAAGTCATTCTAAATACTCTAAGCAGTCTTTCAGACTTTCAGTTGCAAAAGAGGTGCTGACTTGCATTTGTAAAGGGAGATTCCCTACCTGGAAGTTCCCTATAACAATGAAATCTCAGGTCCAGTCCCGATCCTTGGATATTCTGTGTGCCATTCAGCATTGATGCGAAGATTAAAGCATGGAGTGACAAGGTAAGTGATATCCAAGGTTCTTTACTTGCCTACCCTATTCCCCATACCTGTAATGCCTTCTGTCCTCATATCCCCTTTTGGCACTCTCCCCTGCCTTCAAAAATCAGCTCATGGGCCATTGTCCCCGTTAAGACTTCTGTAATCTCCACAGCTGTCAACACTTACTGCATTCTCATGCTAATTGATATTTACTTACTAGAGTATGTATTATATACCCTTGCCAAAGCAGAATAATAACACACTACAAAGAAGGGGGTGTTTCATTTTTGTCTTTATATCCCCAGCAGGTAGCACAACACCTTTTATGTATCAGGCATTAAATATTCTGGAATTGAATTGAATCTTAGCTCTAAAGTTCTGTGATTATATGACATACATAGATTCATTTAAGATCTTAACAAACTTTAAGAAGCATAAATAGAATTTTTTCCTTGAGATTTTCTTAATTTTTGATACAGTATTTAAAAATCAGTAAGTATTTATTAGCACTTACTCTGTATTATATATTGTACTTAAAGTGATGGAAATAGAAAGACAAAAATCATAAAATCCCTCCCCTCAAGGAGCTTATATTCCTCAGGGAGGAATAAAACATGGACATAAATAATTGCAAGATATTCACGAAATAAATGCAAAGTGATAATATTGAGTAATTACTATAATGATTAGAAGGAGGGGATGATCAAATAGAGAAATCAGGGAAAGCCTACTGTAGGACTTGCCATTTGAGTCCAGCCCTTAATGGTGCTGGGGGTTCCAAAAGGTGGAGGTGAAGTGACAGAGCATTGCAAAAAGAAGGCCCAGCCCATGCAAAGGCACAGCAGCACTGAACAGCTAATAGGATGGTTTGGCTAGGACATAGGGTGCACAATGGAACTAATGTGGAATCCATCTGGAAGGATATGTTGGAAACAGATTGCAAAGAGTTTTAAATGTAAAGAGTTTAAAAGAGTAGTTTGTATTGAACCTAGAGGTAAGAGGGAAACGCTGAAACTTCTTGAATGTCCCCTTGGTTTCTGTCGTTTCCTTCAAAACTCAACTCAAATCTTCCTTTCTGTAAGGGGTTGCCTCAGCAGCTAGTGCGTTCCCCTCTAAAGTTACCTTTTTACCTAACTTTTATGTATCTTTTTGGATCTAGTTATTTACATATTGTCTTCCACCTTTAGAATGTAAACTCATTGAGGGCAGAAATTACTTTCACTTTTCTTTGTATCTCCAGTGCTTAGTTAGCACAGTACTTGGTACATAGAAATTATTTATTAACAGATTACATTAGTTTCAGGAAAGTCACTTTGGCAGCTGTGTGGAGGAGGGATTGCAGGAAGAAGAGCTGGGTGCCAGCAGACTAGTTTGCAGATTGTTGCAGGTGAAACAACAAAAAACACAAAAAAATTGTTTGTTTGTTTTTCACTAAAAGCAGTATGTCAAAATGTGAAAAATGCAGTCAGTTAACCCAACAGTTGGTATAATTGATGTGTTTCCATAGTGAATCAACACATATTTGAACTGAATTAATGGGTTCTTTGAACATTGTACAGATAATTCTTTCAAGGCTTGGATACTTGCATTTTTGGCTTTGCCAAGTGTGTAATAGTCACATGATCATTTTAGATCCTATAGTCCCATAAAAAGTGGACACTCATAAAGGAAAAAAAAATTCCAGAACCTGTGGGCACCAGGGTGATTATTAAATATTTCTTGGAGATCCAAGCACTCTTTATTGGAAAGTACCTGCAGTCAGTACAGTAAAACCCTCTCCTCTCAATGTTGAAGAGCTTAGTTTAAAAAGCAAATTTCCTTGTAGGTATTAAGGCATCAACCAACATCACAAATTTTAAAACAGTATTTTATTTTTCCCAATTGCATGTAGAAACAATTTTAAACATTCATTTTTTTAAAAAAAATGTTGAGTTCTGAATTCTTCCCCTCCCTCCCTTAACTTTCCCCACCCTGAGATGGTAAGCAATTTGATATAGGCTATCCATATGCAATTATGCAAAACATATTTCCATATTAGTCACCTTGTAAAAGAAAGCATGACAAAAAAAAACACAGGAAAAAAATTAAGTGAAAAATAGTATGCTTAAATCTGCATTCAGACTGAACCAGTTATTTCTCTGGAGGTGTATAGCACATTTTTTTCATAAGCCCTTTGGAATTGTATTGGATTATTGTATTGCTGAGGATAGCTAAGTCATTACAGCTGATCATCATCTAATATTGCAGTTACTGTGTATACTATTCTCTTAGTTCTGCTCACTTCACTCTGCATAAATTCATGCAAGTCTTTCCAGGTATTTCTGAAATCATCCTGCTCATCATTTTTTTGTAGCACAATAGTATTCTATAAGAATCATACACCACAACTTGTTCAGCCATTACCCAATTGATGGACTTCTAATTCTTTGCCATCACAAAAAGAGCTGCTATAAATATTTTTGTACAAATAGGTGTTTTCCTCTTTTTTAAAAAATCTCTTTGGGACACAGACCTCGTATTGATGTTTCTGGATCAAAGGGCATACCTTTAGTTTTATAGTCCTTTGGGCATGGTTCCAAATTGCTCTCCAGAATGGTTAGATCAGCTCACAACTCCACTAATGGTACATTAGTGTCTAAATTTTCCCCGCATCTCTGCCAACATTTATAATTAGACAATCTGAAATGTTTGACATGGTACCTGAGAGTTGTTTTAATTTACATTTCTCTAATTAATAGTGACTTAGAGAATTTTTCATATTACTATAGATAGTTTTTATTTCTTTGTTTGAAAACTTCTTGTTCACATCCTTGACCATTTGTCAAATGGGGAATGATTTGTATTCTTATAAATTGTACTCCTTTCTCTTTGAGAAATGGGGCCTTTGTCAGAGATACATGATTTCTGCTTTCCTTTTAATCTTGGCTTCATTGATTTCGATTGTGTAAAATCTTTTTAATTTAATAGAATCCAAATTAGTCACTTTACATCTAGTAATGCTTTCTATCTCTTGTATGGTCATATATTTTTCCCCTATCAAACAATGTGAGAGGTAAACTATTCTATGCTCCCCTAATTTACCCATGGTATTACCCTTTATGTCTAAATCAGGTACCCATTTTGACCTTAACTGGGTACATACTGTGCGAGATTTTGGTTTATGCCTAATTTCTGCCAGACTATTTTCCAGTTTTCCCAGCAGGTTTTATCAAATCGTAAGCTCTTTAGCTTAGATCTTTGGGTTTATCAAATACTAGATTACTATAGTCATATACTACTCTGTATTATGTACCTAATATAGTCCACTGATCTACCACTATATTCCTTAGACAGTGCCAGATTATTTTGATGATTACTGCTTTATAATACAGTTTGGGATCTGGTTGGCTAGGCCACATTCCTTCATATTTTGTTTTCATTAATTCCTTTCATATTCTTGACTTTTTGATTGTTCAGATTAATTTGTTATTTTTTCTATCTCTATAAAATGTATTTTGCTACTTTGATTTGTATGGCACTGAATAAGAAAATTAACTTAGGTAGAATTGTCATCTTTATTGTATTGGCTTAGCCTACCCATGAGCAAGTGCTATTTTTCCAGTTGTTTAGATATGACTTTATTTGTGTGAAAAGTGTTTTATAATTGTATTCATACAGTTCCTGGGTTTGTCTTGGCAGATAGAGTCCCAAGTATTTTATATCATCTACAATTATTTGAAATGAAATTTTTTTTAATCTCTTCCTGCTATGTGTTTTTTTGGTAGTATATAGAAATGCTGATGATTTATGTGGGTTTATTTTATATCCTGCAACTTTGCTAAAGTTGTTTATTATTTCATATAGTTTTTTTAGTTGATGCTCTAGGATTCTCTAAGTATGCTATCTTATCATATCACATCAGCTTCAAGGAGTGATAGTTTTGTTTCCTCATAGCCTATTTTAATTCCTTCAATTTATTTTTCTTCTCTTATTGCTATAGCTAACATTTCTCATACAACTTTGAATAATAATGGTGATAATGGGAATCTTTGCTTCACCCCTAATCTTATTGGGAAGGCTTCTAGCTTAACCCCATTGCAGATAATGCTTGCTGATGGTCTTAGAGAGATGCTCCTTGTCATTTTAAGGAAAGCTCCATTTATTTCTATGCTCTCTAGTGTTTTTAATACCAATAGATATTGTGTATTGTCAAAAGCTTTTTCTGCATCTCTTGTGATACTCATATGATTTCTGTTGGTTTTTTTTAAATTGATACAGTCAATTTTGCTGGTAGTCTTCCTAATATTGCACCAGCCCTGAATTTCTGGTACAAATTTCACCTAGCCATAGTGTATAATCTTTATGATATATGGCTGTAATCTCCTTGTTAGTATTTTGTTTAAATTTTTTGCATCAACATAATATTCATTAAATTGATTTTTTTTAGCTTTTTTCTCTTTTTTGCACTCTTTGTGGTTTAGGTATCAGCACCATACTTGAATCATAAAGGAAATTTGTCAGGACTCATTCTTCCTTATTTTTCCAAATAGTTTATATAGTATTAAAATCAATTGTTTTTCATGTATTTGGTAGAATTCACTTGTGACTCCATCTGACCCTGAGGATTTTTATTAAAGGGAGTTCATCGATGGCTTGTTCAATTTTTTTTTTCCAAGATGGGGTATTTAAGTATTATATTTCCTTTCCTGTTAATCTGGGCAATTTGTATTTTTATAAATATTTATCCTTTTCACTTAGATTGTCAGATTTATTGGCATCTATTTGGTCAAAATAACTCCTAATAATTGCTTTTTTTTTTTTTTGCTTTTTGGCAGGGCAATTGGGGTTAAGTGACTTGCCCAAGGTCATACAGCTAGTACATGAGTCAAGTATCTGAGGCTGGATTTGAACTGAAGTCCTCCTGACTCCAGGGCCAGTGCTCTACTCACTGCACCACCTAGCTGCCCCCTAATAATTGCTTTAATTTCCTCTTCATTTGTGGTGAATTCATTCTTTTCATTTTTGATACTGGTAATTTGTTTCTTTTCATTCTTTTTTTAAAACTCAAATTAACCAATGGTTTATCTATTTTAAAAAAATAAAAAAACAACTACTTTTATTTATTAGTTCAATGGTTTTCATATCTTCAATATTATTAACCTCTTCTTTGATATTCAGGATTTACAATTTGGTGTTCAATTGGGGATTTTTAAATTTCTTCTTTTGCTAGTTTATTTTTTTTTAAATTGAAGTCCTAATTCATTGATTCCTTCTTTCTCCATTTTATTATAAGCATTTCAAGATTTAACTTTCCCCCTAATTACATTTTTTTTGGCTATATCACACAGACTTTTGTATGTTGTCTCATTGTTGTCATTCTCTTTAATGAAATTATTAATACTATGATTTGTTCTATGATGCACTCATTTTTTAGGATTAGATTATTTAGTTTCCAACTGATTTCTAATTCTTCCATTTATCCAAAATCCTGATTGAATGTCATTTTTATTGCATTATGTTCTGAAAAGATAATTTTTCTGCTTTTCAGCATTTGGTTGTGAGGTTTTTATGCCTAAATACATGGTCAATTTTTGTGAAGGTGCCATGTACAGCTGAGAAATGTATATATTCTTTGCTACTTCTGTTCACTTTTTCACCAGATGTTTTTCATATATAACTTTTCTAAAATTCTATTCATCTCCTTAACTTCCTTATTTCTTTTGTGGTTAAATTTATCTAGTTCTGAGAAGGGAATGTTGAGATCCCCCATGAGTTTAGTTTTATTGTCTGTTCCCTCCTATAGGTATTTAACTTTTCCTTTGAAAGAATGAATGCTGTGCCATTTGCTGCACATCTATTCAGTATTTATATTACTTCATCTATAGTACCTTTTGGATATATGTAGATTACTGGATTATTACTTTTAATTAGATTTATTTTTGCTTTTGCTGTGTGTGAGATCATAATTGCCAGCCTTACCTTTTTTAGCTCAGGTGAAGCATAATAAATTCTCCTATGATCCCTTATTTTAACTCAATGTGTGTCTCTCTGTGAATATATTATTATTATTCATTATTATTTATTATAATTATATTATACTATATTTTTATTGTGGATTTTGCTGTCTAATTAATTCTGTTAGCCATTTCTCTTTTTTTATCAGTAAGTTCAGCCCATTCACATTCGCAACTATGATTACTCTGTATTTCCCTCATCCTATTTTATTTGTCCCATTTCTCTCTCTCTCTCTCTCTCTCTCTCTCTCTCTCTCTCTCTCTCTCCTCAAAAGTCTGTTTTGCTTCTGACTACTGTATCCCTAATGGGCTTAATCCATTCTCCCTTCTATTTCTACTCCCACTTTCTTTTATCCCCATCTCCTCCTACTTTTTCATTGTTGTTATTGTTGGGGAAGAGAAATTTCTATAAGTAACTGTTCATTTATATTCTTTATTTACTTTATTTTTATTATTTATTCATGTATATTATATATTTTACTTATTAATATTCTTTATTTATATTCTTCCTTATATATTATATAACATATTATATGTTATTATTTATTTTATTTATATTCTTCCCTCTTTGAACTAATTTTGATGAGAATGAAGTTCAAGTGCTGTCTGCCACACCTCTCTATTTTCACCTTCATTGTAAAGCTCTTCCTTACATGTCTTTCTTATGGGATATTTCTCCCCATTATTCCTTTCCCTTCCTCTTTCTCCCCAGAAATCCTTCCTTCCTCATCCTCCTTTTTTGAGATCATTCCAACAAAATCAACTCATATCTTTGTCCTCTCTCTATGTAGAATCCTTCTAAATGCCAATACTTTTAGGACTTCAGGATTTTTTTTTTCATTTTCCCATATAGGAAGGAATGTAAACAGTTTAACCTTATTATGATTTCCTTTTCTTGTTATGCTTTTCTTGAGTCTTGTGTTTAAGTGTCAAATTTTCTATGTAGCTCTGGGCTTATCATCATTCCTCTATTTCATCAAATATCTGTTTTTCCCTTCAAATATTATACTTACTTTTGCTGAGTATGTTATTCTGGGTTGTAAACCTAGCTCCTTTGCATTCTGGAATATCATATTCCAACCCCACCACTCCTTATAATGTGGAAGCTGTTAAATCTTATGTCATCATGACTATGGTTCATTGGTATTTAAATAGTTTCTTTCCGATTGCTAGCAATGGTTTCTTCTTGATCTGTGAGCTGTGAAATTTAACTATAATATTCCTGGGAGTTTTCATTTTGAGATCTTTTTTGAGGAGGGGATTGGTGGATTCTTTTAATTTCCAATTTACTTTTAGTTCAAAGCTATTAAGGCAGTTTTCCTCCACAATTTCTTGAAATGTGATATCTAGGCTCTTTTTAAAATCATGTCTTTCAGGTAGTACAATAATCTTTAAATCATCTTTCCTCTATGTATTTTCCAGGTCAGTTGTTTTCCCAAAGAGATGTTTCACACTTTCTTCTATTTTTAAGATTCTTTTAACTTTGTTTTATTGATTCTTGATGTCTTATAGAGTCATTAGCTTCCACTTGCCCAATTCTAATATTTGAGGAATTGTCTTCTTCAGTGAGCTTTTGCATCTCTTTTTCCATTTTATCAATTTTGCTTTTTAAGTATTTCTCTTCTTCAAAAAAAAAAGAAATAAAATTTCTTTTCTTCAGTAAATGTTTATGCTTCTTTTACCATGTGGCCAGTTCTGTTTTTAAGTTGTTATTTTCTTCAGAATTTTTATGTGCCTCTTTTTCCAAGCTGCTAATTCTCTTTTCATAATTTTATTGCATCATTCTCTTTTTTTTCTGAATTTTTCCTCTACCAATCTTAACATTTTCTTTCAGTAATTTTTTTGTTGGGCTTATATCCAATTTACATTTTTCTTTGAAATTTTTCTCATAGCTGTTTTCATGTAGTCTTCTGAGTTTGTGTCTTTTGAAGCACAAAAAGGTAAACATAAAAGCAAACAAACAAACAAGGGATTTAATAAAGTTAAACTGTTTGCATTCCTTTTTATATGGTAAGATGATACCTGTAACTCCTAAGTAGATTTTCATGGTCAAGTTCCTTTTGTTGTTGTTGTTTACTAACTCTTCTGGTCTATTTCTTAACTTTGAACTTTATGTTAATGTTGGGCTCTGCTCATATGACAGGAGGGCACTGTCCCAAACTTTAGGCTTTTTCACATTGATATTTTCAGAGTTAGTTTTCAGCATCTGTAAGTTTTCAGTACTTCCAAGGTGACGTGATCCAGGAAGTAACGTGGTCACTGCTAGCCTGGTCTGTTCTCTGGTTTTTACAGGAAGGGCCTTTGCTCCACTGCAGCTGTAAGTGTCCATACTCTGCTGCCTCGCAGCCATGGCCTCTCCTCTCTGCTCTGGAGTTATGATCCTGAACTGCCTTTGGGAAATGGAGTTGGCACATAGCACCCAGTCCTCAGCCCAGTGCCCTGTAATCTTTTTCTGACCAATCATTGTTTCTACCACTCCAGAATTTGGTTTGACATATCATAAATTATTTGGAGGAGAATGTTAGGAGACTTCAGCTGGTGTTGCTCCATGTACTCTACCACCTTACCTTCATCTATCTCCTTCCTTTCTTCCATCACTCCTTCCCTTTTTCCTTCCCTCCCTTCTTTCTTTCCTCCCTTCCTTCCTCTCTCCCTCCCTTCTTCCCTCTCTCTATTCTCTCCTCACTCCCTTTCTTCCTTTCAATATTCCTCCCTCCCTCTCTTCCTTTTTTCTTCCCTCCTTCCCTTCTCCCATTTCTTCCCTCCTCCTTCCCTCCCTTTCTTCCTTCTTTCTATATTTCCTTCCAACAACCCCTCGCTAATGACAACATTGGATTAGTCTTTGGAAGAGATGAAAATAGAATTTAAACTCATCTTCACCCTCACTGACTTGCATTTCTCCAAAATATAGGCCCAGCATGGCCTTCATATTCCAAAAGTTTTTGGATATAAAAATAAATGGACAAATTATAATAGCAAAGAGAATTTGAACATTTAGTTTATGCTTTTGTAAATGTTTTAGATCACTTTATAAAAATGACTTTCTTGGGAAGTTTAAAAATGGAACAGTGTGTTATTTTGAATGTGATCATCTAAATCCAGCCTGCTCAGCTAGGTTAAGAAGCCAAACGTTTTCAGAATTTTACTACAATAGATGTTGTTTTACCCTAGTATAAACTAAGAAAAATTAATATGCCAAAAGGCCTACTTCATGAGATTTCATTATCCTTTTCTTTTAAATTGTGACTTCTGTTTTCTGCCTAAAAATTCCTATTCCATAACAATTCAGAAAAAGAAGCAAATCACACTGATTAAAATCATTATTAACTATTGTTTTGGGAGTGAGGCAGAGTTGGGCATCATACGATTAGAGATGACAAGGACATTAAAGCACATTTAGTTTAATCCCTCCCTTTACAGGTTGAAAAAAAGTAAGCTCTTGAGTAGTAAGTGGTAAAACTGGGATTTGAACTCACTTCTGAGTCTAAATTCAGATTTCAGAAACTCCTAGGAAGAGTTGTGAGTAAAGAAGATGGATCCAGGATCAGATACAATGGCAAAGAATGTTGACTGAGCTGTTCTTGTCTTTAATGCAATCTACTGTAATGCTTTGTTGAATGAATACATGAATGGATAAATAAATGACTGTCTCATATAGTATTTCAGCTCCCAAAACCAGTGTAAACAATTGCTTCTCAAAGCACTATATTTTGAATCAAGAACCTGAATCCTTGGGTTGCCACAAATTTCTCATGTGACCTTAGATATTATTTCACATCTCTAGTCCTCAGCATTGTCTACTATAAAATGAAGGAAATGACTAGAAGGCCTCTATTATCCTTTTTAGGAATGAAGTTTATGAAACTATAATAAAACCAAAATTTGTTTTTCATAAGCAAAAAAATGCTTTCTAAGCAATTTCAGTAGCAGGCATTGTTCTTTTGAAAGAGGTAAAAAAATCTGGTTAGAAGCCAAGCACATTTTCCATGTTATTGTCTATAAGACCTTAGAAAAAATCCTTTAATAGGAAGAATAAGATTGCAACTAATGTCATCATCACAGAGTTTGTTAGTCCTTCTTTGCAGTTATTCCATGTCTGTAATATATGGCTGCCCATTCGCTTTCCACATAAGAGCAGAAGGAAGTACTAACTATAAAACATAATGATTCCGTTTCTCGAATACAGTTTATCCCCTAAGTTTTCCGTATTGATTTACTCACTCATTTAAAAATAATTTTTCACTGTTATGCTTTATTTACAGCAATGTGCTTAGAAGTATCTTTTTCTGAGTATGATTAAGTATCTTACTTCATCTACTGTCAATTCTTACCTAAAATATCTTTCCAAATTCTCTCTCATTGCTATTTTTTAATTGTTAATTTTGTTAATGAGAAAAACGCAATGGCTACAAGTTTCCAAGAGAAGTGACATGAAGGAGGTGACTAAAGACATGTATGAATGGAAAAGGAGATGGGTCTGCATTGAAAAAGACAGGGGATGAACTTGGGAGCATTGGGGCAGGACTTTCAGCAAGGATGGATTGTTAGTTGACCTTTCTAATTAGCCTCATATATTTTAACCCTATAGTAGTAGTAGCAGTAGCAGTAGCAGTAGCAGTAGTAGTAGTAGTAGTAGTAGTAGTAGTAGTAGTAGTAGTAGTAGTAGCATCAGTATTAATATTATTCGTATACTGTATATTCTGATGTGAGAATCAAAAGCCAAGATTTCACTAACACAGTAAAGAGATGCTCTGTGTATTTAAATGGGGCTAAGATAATTTCTTCCTTCCTCCTTCCCATCAACTCCTGATAGAAGCACCTTATTCTCCCTTCATTGAGTGCTGTGCAGGTTGCTATTAGTTTTCTCCTAAAGCATAAATAAGAAGAAATCCCAGTGGAGAAAGTGGCTTAGACTTAAGCATATATGCATGTATATTAAATATATACATACATATGTACATATATAGCATGTCTATATGTCATTCAGTCAATAAACATTTATTAAGTGACTATTACATGCTAGGCACCCTGCTAAAGACTAAGAATACAAATATAAATAAAGAACAAAAACACATTCCCTGCCCTCAAGGGGCTTACAATCTAATGTATATATTATAATTAATAGAATTATGGCCTTAGAGTTTGCATTGGAGAAAGGAAACAAGCATTAATTAATCACCTACTATGTTTCAGGTACTTCACTAATTGTAGTACTACTATGCTAATTCCTTGATCTCCACAATAGCCTTGACAGCTAGGTGCTTTCCTTATTCCCATTTTACAGACAAAGTAAATAAGACAGAGGTTAGGTGACTTGCCCCGAGTCACACAGCTAGTAAATATCTGGGGTTAAACTTGAACTTAGGTCTTCCTGACTCCACTGAAGATGAATGTGAAATATAGAATTGACAAGACCTGGCAACTGATTGAAAGTATGGAAGAGGAGCATTGTAAACCTGGGTGACTGGAAGAGTGAGACCCTGAATAGACACAAAGTTAGGAAGAGTTGAAGATTTGGGGGTGGGTTTGGGGTGAAAAAAGGTAATTAATTATTTTGACATCAACATGTCTATGAGACATACAGCTGAAAATGTATGATAGGCAGTTATTGACATGGAACTTGAACCCAGGAAAGGGACCAGGTCTTTGTCACAGGTCCAGCTTCCCCATTTTCCACAATAAGGATTTGTTCTCCCAATCTGTAAAATGTTGATTCCCTTTCCTCCAAATACAATTTCCGCAATGAACTCACTTAAGAAGTAGCAAAGAAACCCATTTATCCAAGGCAATTGCAAAGTAGAAATCAGAGAATTTATACCTGGGAGAATATATACTAGATAATATAAAGTAAAAGAGTTTTTCCATTCACAGTGAAATAGATCAATCAAGAGAGTCCCGGATTTTACCCAAGGGGACATTCCCCTAAGTCTCTAGCAATCTGGTGATTAGGAAATGATGGAGACTGTCAGCTCCTCTCATGTCATTTTCTTCCCAGTCTTTTCCTTCAACAACCTGAAGTTGGGTTGTCAAAGCCCAAAGAGACTCAAAGAAACCTGAAGCAATTGAGGAGCCTATAGCTCTTCTCTCTGACTCCCTCCAACTCCACATAGGTGCAGGGCATTGACCTCTACCAATAATAAGAGAATCACATACCCATGGGTTTTGAGACTTAGGCTACATATGGTTCTTGGAATTATCTGTATAGAAATGATAATTGAATAAATGGGATTTTAAGAGATCACTGATAGGGAGTTTAGAGAGAGAAAAGGGAACAGAGCCTTGGAGTATACCTACAGTTAAAAGGCAGGGCATGGATAAAGATATAGTTAAGGAAAATAAGAAGGGGTAACAAGATAGGTAGGAAGAGAACTAAGTGAGAGTAGTGTTACAAAGATCTAGAGAGAAGATAATATCCTGTAAGGACAGATCGTCAAGATTATCAAATGCTGCAAAGAGGTCAGGAAGGATGACGACTGTGGAAAAACTAGTAGATGTGACAAATTCAGAAATGCAATAGATACATATTCCTAGGTTAATGGTATAATTTAATATTCCATTAAATAAGGGATGTTGTGTCCCAGGTTACAGACAAATTGATAGAGGGGGTTGGATCATATTCAGTTCAATTCAATAAACCTTTATTAAGCACCAAGCCTGTGCCAAGCATTGTGCTAAGTACTGGGAATACAAAGGTCTCAAAGAGCTTACAATCAATGGGGAAGACAAAATGAAAACCAATATAAACAAAGCAAGGTGTATACAAGATACATCAGACTCAAATTAAGAGGGACTGGAGAACGCTTCTTGCAGGAGGTGGGATGTTAGTTGGGACTTAAAGGAAGCCAAGGAATTCAGTAGAGTGGAGTAGGGAGAGCATTCCAGCCCTGGGGGACAGCCAGAGGGAATTCCCAGAGCTGAGAAATGCAAAATCTTGTTCATGGAACGGCCAGGAGGCCAATTTCACTGGATTGAATGGTACATGTTGAGGAGTAAGGTGTAAGAACAGAAAGAGGAGAGGGGAGAAGGTTATGAAGGAATTTGAACACCAACCAGAGCATGCCTTTGGAGGCAATAGGAAGTCACTAGAGTTTTTTTGAATGGGAGTGGGGTGACATTATTGGGCCTGAATTTTAGGAAAATCACTTTAGTGACTGAGTGGAGAAAGGAGTAGTGTGGGGAGAAACTTGAGGAAAGCAGATCCACCAGGAGGCTATTTCAGTAATTAAGGTGAGATCCCTTCCAAGTCTAAATGTATTTTCTTTTCTCTTTCTTCTTCCTCTTCTCTCTCCTGCTGCTCCTTTAGTCAATCAATCAACAACCATTTAAGTGCCTAATTTGATGGTTAGGTAATCTTCTAGGTGCTATGGATTTAAAGACAAAAAGAAGAGGCAAAAAGTGCTTTCCTATAAGGAATTTATGTTCTTAGAGAGGAAAAAAAAACATGTGTGTGTTTATACACATATATGTATTTGTATATGTATGTGTATATGTATATGTTTGTGTGCTTCTATATGTGTATATATTGTTCAGTCATTTTCAGTCACACCCAATCTTTTGTTACTCCATTTGGGGTTTTCTTAGCAAAGATACAGAACTGGTTTGGCTTTTCCTCCTCCAGTTCATTTTACAGTTGAGGAACTGAGGTAAATAGAGTTAATTAATTTGCCCAGAGTAGGAAAAGTTAGAGGCCAGATATGAATTCATAAAGATGAGTCTTCCTGAACTTCATGCCTGCACTCTATCCACTGTGCCATGTAGCTGCCCACGTATGTGTGTGTGTGTGTGTATACTCACACACATACATACACATACAGTATGTATGCATATATGTGTGAATATAAAGAGGTGTACTAGTACCAGCTCTGAAAATCTCAGAAGAGCTAATTGTTTAATTTTCAACATGAATATTTATACCTCAGGAATTAGCAATTTTAAAAATTGGCACTTAATTTTTTTTTGTTCATTTCTAGGCTTAAGAAAATTGTAGATAAAATATCAATGATGCACACTAAACTTAAAAGTGCATTGTATGTACTTTTTTTCCCAGACATTTCAATGTTAAACATTTACCAGCATAACCCAAAGTATAAGCATTTATAAAACAAATGTAAGGTAATGGGTGGTGGGGACATACCCATGTGGAATTCGGGGTTGAATTGAATGTTGAAGGAACAGATTCATCTGAGCCCTCATTGATGCCCTCCAAGAAGGCAGATCACAGCTCATGCATACCATGCCATCTTTTGTGGTGTTTGCTCATGTTGTTCCATGAATCTACTGCAGCAAGATCCCTAAACATGGAGTAGGACTTCCACTAGTTCTATTGAGAGGTACTACTGACTGCCGTGTAGTATATCAATTTCTTTCAGCTTTATGCTATCTGATAATTTGTTAAGGATGCTCTCTATGTATGCCTTTATCAGCACTACTGATGGAAGAAAGGCAATGTTTAATTCGTCATGAGACTGAAATGAAGAGTTCCTTCCACACTGCCTTTGAACCATTAATGGTAACATTTTTTTTTGCCTGACTTTCAATCCATTCTGAATCCCCTTACTCACGCAATCATCTAGTCTTCATCCCAACATTTTCCCCATAAAAATAATATAAAAATATCTTGGAGACACTGAAAGGAATATGGAATTTCCCAAATGCAATCTTACTTGTTCCTTTTCTCTTATTCATTTCTAGGCCCAGAAATATTAATCACCATTCACAAAATAATTCATAACTATTATTACAGTTTGATTGTGGCAACTCACATAGCAATCCACATAACCTCACAATTTGGCTCAAGAGCTTGCTGAGGGCATTTTCCAAGACATTAATGCTTATGGCTATGGGACTTTGGGGTATTCACATAATCCCTCTGTGTCTTACCTTCTTTATCTGTAAAATGAGGATGTCAAAATTGATGGCCTTTAATGGCCTTTCCAGCTTGAGATCTATGATTCCATGAACTCACCTTAACAATTTCTCCCTTTGTTCAGGTGTGCATAGGCCTAGCATGGGAATGAGATGTGAGCACTGGGGAAGCAAAGGAAACACAGAAGCTTCTAATATTGAAAATGTTTGTTAAGCAGGGGGAAATGGCACACAGTAACTTGTTGATTTCTAGTGAGACAGATAGAAACAACATTAATAACAACAATGCTATTCTTCATTATTTCAGAAAAATAAACTATAAAAATCATTAAGTGTTTTTTTTTTTTTAAAGACGATCTAAGGTAGAAAAAGTATTATTCTGCAGGCACTCCCTACTTTCTCTTCTCTGCACAGAAGCCTTTCACACTCTGACACACAGGAAACAAACGGTAATAAACACCACATAAAATAGTGCCGGGGGCCTGTTTGGAACTGCTTGGAACTTGTAACCAACCCAAACATTTTTATCAGCTCCATAACAATACACCAGCCAATAATAAAGCCATGATTCAGTAGCCAATCAAAACCCAAATGACATGGGCCTTAAAAACAAATAGCCCAATCAAAGAGACATTGATGTTTCTTTAAAGCAATAAATATTAGCCCTGCCACTGCTTAACTGCTCCAATGTGCCATATACTGTCTGACTGTCACCCCCCCAAACCTCCAAAACAAGAAAAAAATAAGTGCCAGGACATATCCATCTTGGTTGCTGTCATAACTTCAAGCTGACTGTAACATCAAGGCCTTCTCCTGAAATTTTGTAGATTCTCATACATCAGCTAATTTGTTAGAGATGTATGTGGTTTTTGTTTTTCTGAATTGAAGTGGCATTTTTCATTTCACAAAAGAATGAATGTGACTTACTATTCTGTGTGATTTTTGATGCCTAGGAAAATATTGAAAGAGAAAAGGACATCAGGCTCATACACACAAACACAATTTAAAAAAAAGACAGTGGGAAGAGAAGGGAGAATGTTGTAATTCATTGCATTGGTATTCACCGTCTTCTGATTTAAATTTTCTACAATCCCATAGCATGAGTCTGTGGAATAAAGCAAATAGAATAATTCTGAACTATACCCTTTGGCACCATAGGCAACCTGATTCACTGGGAAGGAGTAAGAAAACCTAGGTTTAGGTACTGGAAATGTACGACTGAAACCTTGCTATGGATCTCAGTTTCTTTCCCTGTAAAAACAGGAGTTTGGAGAGGATGATCTCAAAGGTCTCTTTCAGCTCTAAATTTTATCGTAATTTTTTCTCTTGCATATAGCTTTAGTCATTTCCAAGGAAAACTGGGGTCATGATCACTGTTTGCAAATATCTAAAATATTATCATGTGTGTGGCCTGTGGAACACTGCCCCCCACCCCACCCCACCCACCGCCTTCTTTGTGCTAACATTGGCTTGGGTTTGAATCAAGGAAAATTTTATTAATTTATCCTGGCTCATTTGTAAACACCCTTGCTCTTCCACATGCATTCTAAGAACCGGGAAGAGAAAAAGTGAACACACCAAGATTTTCAGCTGCTTACCATGCTAATAAGCCCTGGAAAAGAGCATCATTCACATAGCTAACATTTAATCAGGACAATAGTGGGCATTACAATAAAGAAAACACTATTAGTTATGTTCCTGAATGATCATAACATCTTTCTACATTCCCTTTAGTAATTTGGGACCTAGGATCCATTATGTGATCATAAATGATCATACAAGCATGTGTCTAGTCTCTTTTCCATAGAGGGAGGCTGCTCCTGGCTTTCCTCAAATTTGTAGATCTCAGCAAAAATCCAAGGCTGTTTCTAAGAATCTGGACAGTGTCAATAACTGCTTTCCCCACCATTAATATAATAATTATTATAATTATTATTATAATTATTATATTACAACATGAAGAGATATGGATAAGGAATGGACCTATATTTCATTGGTCTAGGAAGCAAGCAGATGAGGAAAATCCCTCTACCAATACAAATCAGCATCTTCCCAGCAACTTAAAGATTTACAGAGCTGCCTAGAACACCGATAAGGTAAGGTTAGATAATCCATATGTGTCAGAGGCAAGACTTGAACCCAAATTTTCCTGGCTCTGAATCAGCATTCTGTCCTCTCTGTCAGATTGGCTCTTGCACATACGGTTAGACTCAAACAAAACCTCTTTAACTGCTAGCAGGGAATCTTTTTTTTTTCTCTCTTGTTTTCTCTGAAGAGAAAAGATAAGTACATGACCACTCTCCTTGGAAACTCTCCCTCACAGTGAGTCTTAATCTCCTCTTCTCTTAATCTCTTAAAAAAGGAGTAAGCTAGGTTTAATGAGGTACCAAGGAAATGTTGAAAAAATAATGAGGACCTAAAGAAACCTCTTGTGAATACCAGAAGTAAGGGCATATGATGTGAATGAGGAAAGAAGCTAAGTAGGAGGAGAACCAGGAAAATGCAATGTCATAAAAATGCAGAGAGGAGAGAGGGTGGTCAACAGGGACAAATCAAGCAGAGAAGCCAAGACCATCAGATTGTACAATTAAGACATCATGGCAAATTTAAAGAGAGTGGCTTCAGTTCAGTGATGAGGTCAGAAACAAGGTTGCAAAAGGTTGAGGAGTGAGTGAGAAAAGATTTGAAAACAGCAAGTCTAGATAGTCTTTTTTCTTCTTCTAAGAGTTTGTCTGGGAAGGGGAGAAGAGATATGAGAAGATAGCTTGAAGAAATGGTAAGCTCTAGCGAATGTTTTATAAGACCAGGAGAGACTGGATTTGTTTGGAAGCAGCAGAGGAGTAACTAGTAGAAAAGAGTTGAAGTACAGAAAGGATGAGATTAAGGGCATCTGTAGCCTAGTTCACCTTAGTATTGAGGAATATTTCATTATGTGACATTGGAGGCAATGAGGAAAGAACAGAAGATGATGTCAAGGATTTTGAGATGAAGAACAAGGGATAACAGGCAAATAATAGAGAATATCCTTGGTTTTAATAGTGAAGTAAGAAATGAGATTCTCAGCTGATAAGATGGGGAAAGGTTGGATGTTGAAGGCTTTAGTTGGGATGATAAAGTTTGAAATAGCTCTGGGCAGTGAAATAAAGAAGTTTATCAGATAGGGAAGAATTAAAGGACTGGCTTGTTAGAGAAGGCCTATTGAGATTTGATATCATAAAATTATTAGCAAATAAATCATTCGACATTGTTATAGATAAAGAATGCTTATTAAATGCTTACCGTGTGCTGAGTTCTTACACTGTGCCAAGTGTTAGGAATATAAATACAAGCACAAAGAAAGTCCCTACCCTTAAGGATCTTACATTTCAGCGGGAGAAAAACATAAAAGGGAGCTGAAAAGAGATAGTAGTAGAGAGGAAGGTACATATACAGGCACATGGGAGCAAGGTAGAGCTGTAGTCTGGGAAGTCATGGGCTGAGCCAGGTTTGAAGTAAAGATGGTATCAATAGGACAAGGAGGGAGTGAAAGATTTAAGAGTAATGTAATGGGTAGAATTGACTTGGTCAACTATTGGGAAGCAAAGGCTGATCCAGAGCAATGGTCTGAGAGTATGGAAAGGAGTTTGGGAAGAAAGTGAAGAATAGTTTTAGGAGGATGAGATACAGAGTGAAGTGGGATGACAGGAAGTTACAATCAGTAGAAGTATGCCAGATTTTTTTTCATCAAGGAAAAGAATACTTGTGGGCAATGGGACACATGTCCAGGTTGTGACCATCAATACAAGAAAAAATTTCCCAATAATTGGTGTTAACCTAAAGCGTAATGAGATATTTCAGGAAACAATAAATCTATGATACAGTGGAAAGAACAATGATTCTGTAATTAGACACCTTGGATTCCTTGCCTGGCTTCAAGAAATTGTAGCATGCACATTGGTCAAACCTTTGTACAACTCTCTTGGCAGACAGGTTAAGCCAGGTTGAGAGCAACCAATAAATCTCAAACCCATTGGTGAGTTAGTGGGGTGTCTACCTCAAGCATTTGAATACTTCCTCCAGTGGAATGGGTAGAGGAGAGCAATGTGTTACATTGGCTATGAAGGTGGCTGAAGCAGGAGCTGTGGAGTACTTAGATCTTGGTCAGACTTTGAAGACGGCAAAATCATCCACTGCATCTGGGGTCATCACCACTGGCCTTTGATGACTCTAGAAGAGAGAGTGAGGCTGATGCCTTTGTGCAACTCTGCCTCACTTAAATATAATTCACACAAAAGTCAAGCTCTCATCCCATGATGTCATTGACCCTCTTTGAGAATGAAGTATGAAGAATAGCATTTTGGACAAGTCATTCAGTCCTCCTGCATCTCAGATTCCTTATCTATAAAATGAAGGGCAAGGATTAGATGGCCTCTGACTTCCTCTTGAGCTCTAGATATATGATCCTAGGGATGTTTTTCAGAAGGAGTAGTAGGCTTGTGACTTGTTGAGGATGTGGAGAGTACTCCTTCTCTGATTAGACTAAGTAGTCTCTAAAGCCTTTTGAATGTCCTTTTTCCTGAGCAAGCTTGATTTACTAAAATACAAAGTCTAAGATATACTTAAATACTAGATTCAATTCAGAGTATCATAAATCTATAGCTGAACGGAACCTCAGAGGTCATGAAATCCAAATCCCTCATTTTGCAGATAAGGAAACTGAGGCCCAGGGAGGTTCAGTGACTTGCTTAGGGTCACAAGCAAGTATCAAAGGTTGAATTTAAATTCAGATTCTCTGACTCCAGAACCAGTAGTTGTTCTACTCTCCCATGCTTGCAAATACCTGGTTCACAGTATTGTTGTGAAGGTAACATTATCTAACCTTAATGCATCAAAGAAATGTGTACTGTAAAATTAAATAATCCAATAAAAAACTTGGATGATAAATACTCAGATATGAAGACCTTACAGCTTCAGATGGAAATAAGAACCTTATATAAAGATTTAGTTTTATTTGATGTATTGGTCTTCTAGCCATCAGGATAATCCAGGATGCTGTAGGGCAGCTCACATTAATCTCAATTATATTTATTAGCCCTATTACAGAGGACAAAGAAGAAAGCCCTATAAGAGTGCACCTAAAATTCATTTGGAAAATATTCCAAGCCTGGCGATTTAAAGGCACTTAATCCCTCTTGACTCTCCAATTGCTAGACAGTTCCATAGTCTCTATGCTTCCATCACATTAATTTGTAAAGAAATTTGACTGACAAACTCTAGAGAGTTGTCCCCAAGGTCGACAACCAAACTGCAAAAACAAGATTTGGGCATAGCTACTAATTTGACTTCAGACTCTGCTTGCAGAAAGTTTACTACCTGTTACTAGAAATGAATGATAATGCATATTTTTACCCCAAACAGAGACTCATGCCTCAGGGCATGCAACACAGAAAGTAACATTTAATAAGAATGTAAATCTGAGTAGAGAAATGGATGGCGCAGTACAAAATATCTCTGGATACAATTCATCCCTAATTACAATTGCTTGAATTCTGAGCCATCATCTCAATGACACTCAAATGAAGTGGGAACAAAATTATCACTCAAGTCTTCTCCTCCTGTTGTGTTCTTAAGATCAAGGTGTTTGTTTGTTTGTTTCCTGAATCTCTTTGAATAAACAATACAGATAAATATAATAATTATTCAAGCATGAATTTCTCATCCTGCCAATTCTAAACTTCTTTTAAACTTTTAAATATGCAGAATATACCAAGAAGGTATGCAAGCAGGTGAGGAAGAAGCAAGCACAGTGGGAAGAGGAAAAACAATTTCCAAAGACTTGGAAAATCTGTCCAAATGAGTAAAGGTTGTTCAGGGATTTAAGCGATCAAATGAAAACTGTCATAAATCATTATTATTGTTTAGTAGCCCACCAATAATTCTAGGATTTACAAGATATTAATCTGTACCAATAAATACTTTCTTAGATTAATTACACTAATTTTAAAAATCATCCTGTAAAAAGCCCATAATTCATTTTCTAATCAAAGTTCTTTCCCACATTCGTCTATGACAAATTACTAAAGACTTTTATTTACCAGCCTATGCCATTTCCTTTTCAACACCTCAGAATTATGCCAAAGAATGATTGATCATTGTAAGACATCCATCCATTTATCTATCTATCTATCTATCATCTATCTATTTTTCTCCTCTAAAATTGAGTCAGATAACTAATTACTAATTCTATTATCTATCACTATCCATTTCTATCATCTATCCATATCTATCTATCTATATATCTATCTATCTATCTGTCTATCTCTCTATCTGTCTGTCTGTCTGTCTATATATATCTCACTGTAGATGCATATTAACCTTTGTTTCTCAGGGTGAGGATCCTTGTTTGCTATGGACTGTTGACTAGAAATACATCGTATTTCATTTTATTTTTCTTCTTTTCATTGAACTTTGTGGGCCTTATGATAATTATTCTCACATATCATTCTTGCTCAGCATTAAAAAGTATTTCATCAAAGCAAATACTTCCTTATACCATCATTACTCTACTGCTCAAGAACATTCAGTGGCTCTGTATTTCCTCTAAGAGAATAAAGATCCTTTTCTATTAGGCATTTGAATCCCTTTACAATCTAATTTCACATTGTTCTCCTTCATAATTTGACATTCCAACTAATTCTACTTGTTTTGCAGGTACCCAGAAATGTATCTCCTACCTTCCTTCCATTGCATAATTTGACCCCTGTCACTGAACAGCTCCCTGCACTCATCTCTACCTTCTGAAATCTCTAATGCTCTTCAAGACCTATCTCCTGTCATTTCCTATATGAGGCCTTTCCTTGCTCTCCCAGCTGAATCTAATTCCCACCACAACAAGGCACCACATTGCATGAAATTTCTTCATGTTTCCTGTGTATAACTTTTGTCTTTACCTAAATGTGTACATGTTGTTTCATATGACAGCCTTTCAAATTAAAAATAACTCTCATCTTTTCCTTTTTCCAGACTAAAAATCCCAAGTTCCATCCAATGATTCTTTTATTGCATCCCCTCAAGGCCTCTTACTTTCCTAATTATTTTCCTCAGGATACTCTCCACTATATTGATATTTTTTTTCCTAAAATATGCCCAGAGTCAGATGCAATTGTCCAAAGTATTCTAATGGGACATGAATCAGAGTCAGAGAAGTATAGTGAAAAGTGTAATAGTTCTAAAGTCAGAAGACCTGGGTTCAAATTCTGCCTGTGATGTTTACTACTGGTATGAAAGTCACTTAGACTCACTTGGTCTTGATTTTCTCATTTGGCAAATGAGTGGTTTAGGCTAAATATCACATGAGATTCTTTCTAGATCTAAGGGAAGATAGGTAGAATAATGGATAAAGTGCTGGACTTGGAGTCAGAAAGATCTGAGTTCAAGTTCTGTCTTAGATACCCAATAGCTGTGTGACTTTGGGTAATCTCTATTTGCCTCAGGTTCTGCTTCCTCATCTGTAAAGTGGGTATAATGATATCATCTACATTTCAGAGCTGTTATGACTATCAAATAAAGCATTGCGCAAATGCTAAAGTGTTACATAAATGCTAGCTATTGTAACAATCCTTTATTTTGGACACCATACTGTACTATTAATGGGACTATTATTATTATTGGGACTATTATATTATATATTATATTAATTATTAACTAATTAATTATATTAATTATATTAATTAATTAATAATAAATTAAAAATTAATTAATTATATTAATTATATTAATGTATTATATTAATGGGACTATTATATACTATTAATGCCATATAATGAGTTCAAATAGATGATTCCCAAATACCTGTGAAATAATGTTCTCCTGCTTACATGGAAATCTCTCTCTCATTTTGTTTATTACTTAGAAAAACCTGAGACTATAAATACATTTTCTGCAGTTCTCTTTCCCATTCTAATATTCTACATTGCAACTCTTCAATGATTCTTTTATATCATACTATATTTGATATTATACCTGTTGTTCTTTTCAGACTCTCCTTATCTTTTCATTTTAAAGGTTCTTTAAATAGTAGGATCATATGATAATAGATTTTAAGGCTGAGGGGACCTTAGAGGTCATATAGTCCACACTTTCTATTATACAGACAGGAAATCTGAAACCCAGAGGAATGAACTGACTCGTCTAATGTGATATAGCATGTAAATGATAGAACCAGGATTCCAACCCAGGTTCTTTTGACTATGCCATGCTATGTCCTCATGGAAGTAAAGATGGCACAGATCTCAGACTTAATCTAGTCCAACCTTCTCATTGGACAGAGGAAGAATCTGAAGCCTAGAGAGGTTAGATGGCTTGTCTAATAGCACACAGGTAGTAAACCACAAAGTCAGGATTCAAGACCAGGTCCTTGGAATTCAAATCCAGTATTCTTTTTACCATACCATGTTGGAGAATTGTCATGTTCAAAGAAAGAAACATTCTTCATAGTTAAGAAATACCCTGTCTGAAGCTTTAAAGGAACAGAATTATAGCATCTCAGAGATGGAAGGACCTTAAGGTATAATCTAGTTCAGGTTTTATTTTTCATTTGGAATCTTTGAATATATTTGTTTAATATTTTGAAAATTATGTTTCAATATATTTGGTATCCATTGTAATCCTGTGTTTTGTTTTGTGTTTTTGTTATTTTTTGTTTGTTTGTTTTAAAAACACCACTCTGAGAAAGGGTTCATAGACTTTCCCAGACTGTCGAGGGAGTTCATGATTGATCCATTTAAGCCTCTACAACATCCCTTATAGGTTACGATCTAATCTTTTTTTATAAAATTGAAAGGATAGAGCTAATTTCACTTCCTCAATAGACAGCTTATTCTACTTTCAGATAGCCCATGAAGCCAGGATCCAACTGTGCAAATAATACTACTTAGATGGAAGAAACCTAAAAGTCATCAAATCCATTTTATGTATGAAGAAACTGAGGCTCAGAGAGATGACAGGACTTTTCCAAGGTCGTATAGAGAATAAGGAGCAGAAAATGGATTTCAATCCAAGGATTACTCAACCATATCAATCAAGGCATAGATTCAGGAAAACAACTGGGTCTAAACCCCAACTGTGACACTCTTTGTGCAACTAAGGCCAGATTACTCAATCTCTCTGCATCTCAAGCAACTATGTAAAACCCTGAATTATACATGGTACCAACTGCCTTCATAGTAGTTGTTCCTATGTCAATAAAATCCTTAATCTTTGAATGTATTGATGATACTATTTGCCCAGGTATAATGTGGTTATTGGTATGAGTGTCAGACTGTCTTTATGTAAAACTCATTTGTCCTTTGTGTTTTTATGTTGTTTTATTTTCCTTTCAATCTTCTCAAGGATCTCTGGTTCGTTTGGCTTTTGCTGTTTTGTCTATTAGGTGAAGTCTTTTTCATTAGTGTTTCAGTTCTTAAAAGGGAGCTTGTTGATGATTTCACAGTATGCCTAAAAACAGTTGTGTTCCTTTTTGCTCTACTGTATTGTAATTTATTTTTACCCTTTTGGGTTCCAAGTACAGTTGGATGAGGGAAGTCTTGAAACAGTAAAGATTTGTCAAGGTCCGAAAGTAAATATCTGTACAATGATCTAGTATAAAGCCTGTGAAAAGAATTTATCGTCTTCTTAGTTAACTCAAGTGGGTTAGAAAAACACTTCAACTCAAGCTTGGATAAGGGTTCTTTAATTCTGAAAGAAAATCCCTAGTGCATTAAACATGACATTAAAAATGCTTATTAACAGAGGCAGAAATGGTCCAGGAAAGTGTTTTGTATGACTTTACAACATCATTACACTTGTAGTTACTGCCATATCTTAGGCTGCATCCTTAGACATATCTTATCTAGCAGAAAGGAAGAGTTGGTTCTATTTGTCCTTTGTCCTGGTTGGACTACATCTGGAATACTGAGTTTACTTATAGATGCCCCATTTTGGAAAGGACATTAGGAAGCTGGAGCTTGTCCAGAGATGGGTAACCAGTATATTGAGAAAACTGTGAACCATATCATATGATAATCAATTAGGTTGTAATATACCACTTGCCTGGACTGTTATAATAACCTCCTAACTACTCTTCCTGACTCTATTGTTTGTCTCTCCTCCTATCCATCCAAACCACAACAGCCAGATTTATCTTACTAATTCAGAAATTTAAATACGTCACTTCCCATCTCAAAAGTCTCTGTGTTTCTCAGAGGATCAAACATGAACTTGTAATCCAGCAGTTTTAACACTATACACAATCTAGATCCCACAGGAGTTTCTGTCATGTTTTTGTGCTTCTCCCCTTCATAAAATCTATGTTCCTGTCAATCTGGAGTCATTCGTCCTGCCCTCTTCTACCTCTGTGTGTTCATGTAGGCTTTCCCCCATAGCACTCCCTCCTTATTTCTGCTCATTGAAACCATCTTCTTATATTTTATTTTAAATTTGTATTAATATTCTCCATTTTAAAATAACTTTAATTTCTAAATATATTTCTTTGCCATCCTCTACCCACAGGCCAAAGTTTTCCAATAAATACTTTTAAAAGGATGGATAAAAAGCAGTGCAACAAAATAAGGTATCTATATCTAATTGTTTATGCAATATTCCATCCTCATAGTCCCTTATCTTGTTAAAGAAGTGAGGGAGGTGAATTCTCTGCTCTTTTTTCCCTACAGGGTCAAGCTTAGTCCTTATAATTAAAATGTAATCAGTTTTATTCTTGTGGTTGCCCTTTGCATTCACATTGCTTATAGAAGCATTGTTAATATTATCTTCCTCATTCTGAATTTTTCCCTCTGTATCATTCCATGTTTTTTCCATGTTGCTCTGAATTCTCCATATTCATCATGATATGGCATAGTAATGAATACTCTGTATATTCATATAATATAATATTCTTTAATTGCCAAGAATCTACTTTGTTTTCAGTACTTTGCTACCATTAAAAGTGCTGCTATTAATATTTTAGTTTATATGGGTCTTCCCTTATCTCAAGTACTGACTCTTTTATAGAGCCTTCCCATGTCCACCAAGCTAAGAATGGGCTCGATCTTTCTCTTATTTCAATATTCACTATGTTGTATTTATATTTAAATTATACTTATTTGTCTCTATGTCACATCACTTAGAGTAGATTATTTAGCTCCATGGTATAGCAGAGTTGGCTTTGGAATCAGCATATCTATATGTCTGCTCTGCCACTTACCATGTTTTTTGGCCTTATGCAAATTACTTCATTTCTCTAGGTCTCAGTTTCTTCATCCTTGAAATAAATGGGCTTGGCTTCATGGAATATAAGATCTGTGCAAGCTCAAAATCCATGATCCTCAAAGGTAAGAACCTTTAAAAAATGGTATATTACTTTCAGGAAACAATCAGTGGTCCATTTTGGTTAGATCACAGAGGAAAATTTGAGGAACAAGAGATAACAAACACCTGAAAGATCAGAAAGGCTTCCTGATGGAGGGGCCACCTGAGCTGAAGCTGGAAAGGAAGCAAGATTTGCTATCTGTCTGTCTGTCTCTCTCATCTGTCTATCTCTAACTCTCTATATCTATCTATTTTCTGTCTCTCTATTTTCTGTCTTCTAACCATATCTTTCCATCTTATATTCATCATTCACCTGTTTCCTATCATCTTCCCATCTATTTTTTTATCTTTGCATTCCCAGAGCTTAGCCCAGTCCCTTGTTTAGTAGGTTCATGATTAATGCTTGTTGAATTGAATTAAGATTGTCATTTCAACTAAAGAGTGGGAGAAGTGTAATTTAGTACTAAGTTTTAAAGTTTATACTTAAAAGTAAGTTTCTTGATGATATAACATTATATATATATATATATATATATGCACACACACACACACACACACACACATATATATATATATATATATATAGTATTTTGAAAAGTATGAAATGCCATCTAAAATGTTAGCTGCTATAGCTGTAGTTGTTTTCATCATCTTCAACATCACGATCACCATTATCATTATTATTATTGACTTCTAGTCCAGAAGAAAGTTAATGTAGCAGAATAGAGATTAGTCTCAAAGTCAAGATGGGTGGGGTTCAAGTCCCCACCATGATAAATACTGGTGGGATGACCCTGACAAAATCATTTAACCTCTCAATGCTATTAGTAACTCTTTTTTTTCCTTTCAAACTTATTTATTTTTAGTTTACAATGTTTAGTTCTACAAGCTTTTGAGTTCCAAATTTTCTCTCCCTCCCTCTCCTCCCCTTACCCCCTCTAAAGCAGCATGTAATCCAATCTAGGCTCTAGATATACCTTCACATTAAACATATTTTCACATTAGTCATGTTGTAAAGAAGAATTATAATCAATGGAATGAACCATGAGGAAGAAGAAACAAAAAAATAAACAACAAAAAAAGGGAGGACAAATAGTTTGCCTCAATCTGCATTCAGACTTCATAATTCTTTCTCTGAATGTGGATAGCTTTTTCCATCACAAGTATTTTGGAGCTGTCTTAGAACCTTGCATTGCTGAGAGGAGCCATGTCTATCAGAGTGTCTGTAATCATGTACAATGTTTTAGGTAACTCTTTAAGACTGTAAGTTGCAAAGTAAATACTGCCTTGCATTGAAAGGGGAAATTTCTCCTGTGGAATTTCCCTAGATCAATGAAATCCAAGCTTCGGTCCCTATACTTATCCCTTCTAGTTCAGTACTCTTAGTGTGATGCTGTGCTGATTCTATTATATTCATTAGTACTCTTCCTTTTTTCATTTACTTCCTTGAGAGGATAAGTTGTTATTTTTTTTTTTGCTTGGTTGAAGTTGGAGCTCTAGGGCTTGACCATCTCTGAAACTTATAGAAGCATTATTAGTGATACTCTTCCTAAAGAGGAAATTTTTTTCAGACAGAGCCCTCCGACCTTCCTATGTCCCTGAGAGTGGCGGGTCATTTGTTTATAGGATGTGTCCTTAATATGAAGCTTAGTGGAGACTATTGATAATTAAGTGAATTATTGACGTCAAATCCCAAAGTTCCAAATAGTCAAACCTGAAATCCTCCTGACAGAAACTATAATCAAAAGGCAGAAAAAAGTATAGACTCCTCTGCCAAAGACAGCCAAACATACTGAAACTGTACTGCTATCCCTGATTGAATCTATAATAATAGTTCAGTTGATAGATCCACTATTAAATATGGATTAATTAATAAGAACACTATAGATTCAAGTAGTGCTTAAAATTTGCAAAATATTTCCCTCATAATAACTCTGTGAAGCCCATATTGAAATTAGTATCTCCATTTTACTGATTAAGCCTGAGTCTCTGAACTATTAGAGAAAATGCTGGTGACATTCCAGGATTATGTGAGGGGCAGAGTTCATATGAGAGCTTTGGAGAGGAGGGGCATTTTGCATTCTTTCTTCAACAAAGACTTGTCATTCCAGAGTGACTTCAGGACAGACTCTAAGGAGGGGAAAGAAAAACATAAATTTGCAGATATTTAGGGGAAATTGGTTCAACAACATCCGTGATTTCCATCCTGTCTCCCTTGAGACTTTGGGAAATTTCCTCTTGAGAACTGGGCCCCTTTCTTGGTTGAGCTGAGATAAACTCACTCCCATCTAAAGAACTATTACTTGTGCATTTTTGGATATACTCTAATCTATAGAACTTCTCCAATTTTTGCTTTAACAAATGAGTTTATTCCCTGTTCCCTATTCATGACAGTCTTTTGTATAACTAGCACTTGGTAAGAATGATCCAGGCCTGATGTGAGGGAGCCTCTACCCTTAAGAGACCAAGAGGGCAGATTTTGTTCTGAATCAATTAGCTCTTTGTCCAGCAATATTTAGAGATGCAAATACATGTAATCCTAATTCAATATCTCCTCTTTCAGGGGAGAAGAATGTTGAGCCTCATTGCTCCTTCTACCTTCCTCAAAACAGGAATGACAGGCTCCCTTAGACATGGGTATGCAAGATTCCAAAGATAGTGGGGCAGAGCCAAGATGGCCGCATGAAGGCAGTGTCTTACCAGAGCTCTCTCACAAGGTCTGTCAGATTCCTTTAAAAAAGTGAATTTGAGCAGATTTGAGAGAGTCAGAAACTGCAAGCAGTCTGAGTGGGGCAAATTTTCAAGCCAGGAGAGTCTGAAAGGCCGAAGGCACGAATCTGTAGGCTCGGAGAGGGTTCGGCATGGGGAGCTGCTCCAAACTAAAGTGGAAGCGGCCAGCTGGGAAATCCACATGGGAGACAGGCTGGGAGAAAGCTGGGCGCCTGAAACTGGTGGAGATCCTCAGGCCTCCCAACGCAGGACGGCAGTCTGTGGAAGTGAGGAGAGT
This sequence comes from Trichosurus vulpecula, assembly GCF_011100635.1. Classification (NCBI taxonomy): domain Eukaryota; kingdom Metazoa; phylum Chordata; class Mammalia; order Diprotodontia; family Phalangeridae; genus Trichosurus; species Trichosurus vulpecula. The sequence continues at coordinate 193,134,386 of NC_050575.1, forward strand.
CAGTGCAATGCCACCGGCCGTGAAAACACTTACCCCAGAGGCTTGCAGCCTAAAGGAATGAAAGGCGGTTTCTCGAACTTCCGGGAGACATAATGGCCAGGTAAATGGCTCTAATCCCTCCCCCCCTTACCCAGAGAATTCCTGGGGGGAAGAAAGAACGCTAGAACAGAGGAGAAAGAAGTGGGGATTCAGTGGTCAAATAGTAGAAGTTCATTAGTCCCAGAGGGGCAGAGTCAGCAGGGGTCAACACCAGGAGCCCAGATGTACTCTTGCTCCCCCAGGGGAAGTGTCAGACATCAGCTCAAACAACAAACAGCTGAGACCATTGCTGAAGAGCAACAGTGCTGGAGACCACCCATAGGGTGTGAGACGTCAGGGAGCCAGACCCCTCCCCCACACCTCAGGAAACTGAAGGTTATAAATCTAGACTCACAATCCACAGAATAAGAAAGCTGGGATAGAGAGCCCTGAGCCCCTAAGGCAGAAATTTGTTGTAAAGCCAGGAAAAGGCAAACCAACAAACATGAAGAAGAACACAAAAAAACCGACGACAATAGATTCTTTTTTATGGAGACAGGAATGATCAAAATACCAATTTGGAAGAGGAGAGCAGTGACACTATAGATCCATCTGATACCTCAAAAGATAATGTGAACTGGTCTCCAGCCCAAAAAGCATTGCTGGAAGAGCTAAAGGAGGATTTTAAAAACCAAATTAGGGAGGTAAAAGAAAACATGGAAAAAATGGAAAAGTCCCTAAAGAATAAGATTGGCGAAATGGCCATGGAGATTCAGAATCTAAATAGAGAAAATGACACCCTGTGAGGTAAAATCAACCAATTGGAAAAGGAGACTCAAAAGCAAAATGAAAACACTAACTCATTAAAAATTAGAGTTGAGCAAGTGGAAGCTAATGTATCTATGAAGCACCAAGAAGTAGTAAAGCAAAATGTTAAGAATGAAAAAATAGAAAAAAAATGTGAAATATCTGATTGGGAAAACAACTGATCTGGAAAATAGATCCAGGAGGGACAATTTAAGAGTTATTGGTCTACTGGAAATCCACGATGAAAAAAGGAGCCTTGACAGTATCTTCGAAGAAATTATCAAAGACAACTGCCCAGAGGTCCTAGAACCAGAGGGCAAAATAGTCATTGAAAGAATTCATTGATCACCCCCTGAAAGAGATCCCAAACTGAAAACACCAAGAAATATTGTAGCCAAATTTCAGAACTATAAACTCAAGGAGAAAATACTGCAAGCAGCCAAAAAGAAGCAATTCACATATTGTGGAACTACAGTCAGGATCACACAGGATCTCTCAGCTTCCACATTAAAAGACAGGAGAAATTGGAATATGATATTCCAAAGGGCAAAGGAGCTGGGACTACAACCAAGGATCAACTACCCAGCAACACTAAGCATAATTTTTCAGGCAAGGAGATGGACATTAAATGAAATAAGGGAATTCTAGACCTTCCTGATGAAAAGGCCAGAACTCAATGGAAAATTTGATCTCCAAATACAAACCTCAAGAGAGACATAAAAAGGTAACCAGGAAGAAAAACCCCACAAACCTTATTAATCAATAAGGGCAAGTTGTTTGCATCTTTATGTGGGATTATATCATCTTATGTATGTTTTATATATATACATATATATGTCAGTCTTGAGAATGGTACAGCTATTATGACAATTGAAAGGGATACACATAGATTGTGAATGCCTGTATAAATTAACTGATATAAAGATAAAAAATATAAGTAAGATATATAAAGGGAGGGCTATGAGAAAAGAGGTAAGCAGGTAGTAGAAAAGGGTAAATTACACCAAATGAAGTGACACAAAAACATATTATAGTAGAGGGAAAGAAGGGAGGGAGAAGAGAAGTATTTGAGCTTTACTGTCATCTGATCTGGTTTAAGAAGGGAATAACATACCCTAATAAGTTTAGAAATCTAACTTGTCCAATGGGAAGTAGGAAGGGAAGGGGGGAAAAAGGGAGGGGGGTGGTCAGAAGGGAGGGGAGAAGTAGCAAGTGGGAAACGGTAAGATGAGGGAGGGGAATACAGAGGGAGGCTAAACTGAGGAAGGTGGCGGTCAAAAGCAAAACTTTGTTGAGGAGGAGAAGGGGAAAGGGAGAAATAAAAGCATAAACAGGGGGAAATAGGATGGAGAAAAAGACTCAGATAGAAATCATAACTCTGAACATGAATGGGATGAACACTCTCATAAAACAGAAGTGGATAGGAGAATGGATTAAAAACCATAATCCTACAATATGCTGTTTACAAGAAACACATGTGAAACAGGGGGATACACACAGGGTAAAGGTAAAAGGCTGGAGTAAAATATATTGTGCCTCAGCTAAAGTAAAAAAAAAGCAGGTGTAGCAATCCTAATCTCAGACAAAGCAAAAGTAAAGATAAATTTAATTAAAAGAGATAAGGAAGGACATTATATCCTGCTAAAAGGCACCATAAACAATGAAGCAATATCATTGTTTAACATATATGCACCAAGTGGTAAGGCATACAAATTCTTAGAGGAGAAGTTAAGGGAGTTACAGGAAGAAATAGACAGCAAAACTATAATATTGGGAGACCTCAACCTCCCCCTTTCTGAGCTTGATAAATCAAACCTCAAAATAAATAAGAAAGAAGTTAAGCAGGTAAACAGAATTTTAGAAAAGGCAGGTATGATAGACCTCTGGAGAAAGCTGAATGGGGATAAAAAGGAATATACTTTCTTCTCAGCGGTACATGGCACATACTCAAAAATTGACCATGTACTAGGGCATAAAAAGCTCATAATCCAGTGCAGAAAGGCAGAAGTAGTCACAGCACACTTTTCAGATCATGATGTAATAAGAATTATTTTTAACAAAGGACCATAGAAAAATAAGCTAAAAATTAATTGGAAACTAAGTAATCTAATCTAAAGAATGAGTGGGCCAAAGAACAAATCAAAGAAACAATTAATAACTTCATTCAAGAGAATGACAATAATGAAACAACATACCAAAACTTATGGGATACAACAAAAGCAGTTCTTAGGGAAAGTTTTATATCCCTAAATGCTTACATGAATAAAATAGGGAAAAAGGAGATCAATGATCTGGGCATACAGCTGAAAAAGCTAGAGAAAGAGCAAATTGAAAACTCCCAATTAAATACCAAATTTGAAATTCTGAAAATCAAAGGAGAGATTAATAAAATTGAAACCAAGAAAACTATTGAATTAATAAATAAAACAAAGAGCTGGTTTTATGAAAAAAACAATAAAATTGATTAACCTTTGGTCAATTTGATTAAAAAAAGAGAAAGAAGAAAATCAAATTACCAGTATCAAAAATGAAAAAGGTGAGTTCACCTCTAATGAAGAGGAAATCAAAACAATAATTAGGAATTATTTTGCCCAATTGTATACCCATAACTTTGACAACCTTAGAGATATGGATGAATATCTACAAAAACATAAACTGCCCAGGTAAACAGAAAAGGAAGTAAAATTTCTAAATAACCCCATCTCAGAAAAAGAAATTGAGCATGCCATCAATGAACTCCCTAGGAAAAAATCTCCAGGGCTGGATGGTTTTACATGTGAATTTTATCAAACATTTAAAGAACAACTAATTCTAATACTTTGTAGACTATATGGGAAAATAGGTGAAGAAGGAGTCCTACCAAATTCTTTTTGTGACACAAATATGGTACTAATACCCAAACCAGGTAGAGTCAAAACAGAGAAAAAAAATTATAGACCAATTTCTCTAATGAATATTGATGCAAAAATTTTAAATAAAATATTAGCAAAAAGATTGCAGCAATTCGTCACGAGAATAATACACTATGACCAGGCAGGATTTATTCCAGGAATGCAAGGCTGGTTCAATATGAGGAAAACTGTTAGCATAATTGGCTATCTCAACAATAAAACTAGCAGAAACCATATGATCATCTCAATAGACGCAGAAAAAGCCTTTGACAAAGTACAACATACATTCCTATTAAAAACACTAGGAAGCACAGGAATAAATGGAACCTTCCTTAAAATTATAAATAGCATCTAACTAAAACCATCAACAAGCATTATTTGTAATGGGGATAAGCTAGATGCATTCCCAATAAGATCAGGGGTGAAACAAGGATGTCCATTATCACTCCTACTATTCAATTTGGTACTAGAAATGTTAGCTGTAGCAATAAGAGAAGAAAAAGAAACTGAAGGAATTAGAATAGGAAAAGAAGAAACTAAATTATCACTTTTTGCAGATGATATGATGATTTATTTAGAGAATCCTAGTGAATCAAGTAAAAAACTACTTGAAATAATAAACAACTTTAGCAAGGTTGCAGGATATAAAATAAACCCACATAAATCCTCAGCATTCCTGTACATTACTGACAAAGCCCAACAGCAAGAGATAGAAAGAGAAATTCCATTCAAAGTTACTGTAGACACTATAAAATATTTGGGAGTCTATTTGCCAAGACAAACCCAGGGCCTATATGAACATAACTATGACACACTTTTCACGCGAATAAAGTCAGATCTAAATAAATGGAAAAATATCAGTTGCTCATGGTTAGGCCAAGCTAATATAATAAAAATGATGATTTTACCCAAATTAATCTATCTATTCAGTGCCATACCAATTGAACAACCTAAAAATTATTTTACTAAGCTGGACAAAATAATAACAAAATTCATCTGGAAAAACAAGAGGTCTAGAATATCTAGGGTATTAATGAAAAGAAATACTAGAGAAGGTGGCCTAGCCATACCAGATATTAAACTGTACTACAGAGCACCAGTCATCAAAACTACCTTGTACTGGCTAAGAAACAGAGGTGTAGATCAGTGGAATAGGATAGGAATACAAGATGGGGAAGTCAACAACTATAGCGGTCTACTCTTTGATAAACCCAAAGAAGCCAGCTTCTGGGCTAATAATTCACTATTTCACAAAAACTGTTGGGAAAATTGGAAAATGGTAGGGCAGAAACTGGGCATAGACCAATATCTTACACCATATACAAAAATAAAGTCAAAATGAGTTCATGATTTAGGAGTAAAAGCTGATACTATAAGTAATTTGGGACAGCAAGGAATAGTTTACTTATCAGATTTATGGAAAAGAAAAGAACTCATGACCCAACAAGAGATAGAGAGTATTACAAAATGCAAAATGGATAATTTTGATTATGTTAAACTGAAATGCTTTTGTACAAAAAAAAACCCGATGCAAAAAAAATTAGGAGGGAAGCAGAAAAATGGGGAGAAAATCTTTACAAGTAGTATCTCTGATAAAGGCCTCATTTCTAAAATATACAGGGAACTGAGCCAAATATATAGGAATGCAAGCCATTCCCCAATTGAGAAATGGTCAAAGGATATGAACAGGCCATTTTCAGAGGAAGAAATTAAAGCTATCTATAGGCATATGAAAAAAATGCCCTGGATCACTACTGATTAGAGAAATGCAAATCAAAACAACTCTTAGATACCACATCTCTCCTGTCAGATTGGCTAAAATAACAAAACAGGAGGATGATAAATCCTGGAGAGGATGTGGGAAAATTGGAACGTTGATACATTGCTGGTGGAGTTGTGAGATGATCCAGCCATTTTGGAGAGTAATTTGGAACTACACCCAAAGGGCCATAGGAATGTTCATACCCTTTGACCCAGCAATACCACTTCTAGGGTTGTATCCCAAAGAAATCACACAAGAAGGAAAGGGACCCATATGTACAAAAATATTTATAGTGGCTCTTTTTGTGGTAGCAAAGAATTGGAAATCAAAGGGATGCCCATCAATTGGGGAATGGCTGAACAAGCTATGGTATATGAAGGTAATGGAATACTATTGTGCCATAAGAAATGGGGATGATACAGACTTCATAACAACCTGGAAAAACCTACATGACATAATGCTGAGTGAGCGGAGCAGAGCCAGGAGAACATTGTACACAACCACAGATATATGGATTCCGTGAGGACCAACCCTGACAGACTTCGCTCTTCTCAGCAACACAAGGTACAAGGACAACTCCAAGAGACTCATAATGGAGAATGCTATCTACATCCAGCGAAAGAACTGTGAAGTTTGAATGCATATTGAGGCACACTACATGCTGGCCTTTTTTCTTCCTCTTTTGTTTTTGCTTTTGGGCTTTTTTTTGGTTCTGTTTCTTCTTTCTCATGATTCATTCCATTGGTCATAATTCTTCTCCACAACTTGACCAGTGTATAAATTAATTCAATGTGAAGTTATACATGATAGTTATATGAGATTCCATGCCATCTTGGGGAGGGAGGGGGGAAGGGAGAAACCTGGAACTCAAAATTATGTAGAACCGTGTGTTGTAAACTAAAAATAAAAATAAAAAAAGAGATAAAAGAAAGATTCCAAAGATATTTTGAGCCACTTGTACATATATTTAGACATCACATGTGGACATCTTACATAGGCAGTAAACATGCTCCAGGCATGGAGGAAATGGAGACTCAGAGAGGTAATTGGAGGCAGTAGGGTATTGTGAGGAGAGCAGCCAGTTTGGTGTTAGAGGATCTAGGTTTGAATTCTGTCTTTTTTCTTTTTTACTCATTATTTGAGTGATCTTAGGCAAGTCATTTTAGTTCAATGGGTATCAGTATCTTTATCAGAAAAACAAAAAGAATTAGGCTAATTTACTTTGATGGTTCCTTTTGTCTATAAATTTGTGATCTCATGACTTACTGGAACTTGTATCTTCTAATTAGACACATTATGGGAGAAAGGCAAGATGCTTGGATTTAGAATCAGTAGGCCTGATTTCTGTGTAAGTACTGTCAAGTCACCTTATCTTTCTGAACCTTTTTTAAATTTATAAAATGAAAATGTTATGTTTACGCTATATGCCACAGTATTGTTCAATGAGAAAAGCATTTACCAAATATCTACTCTATGCAAGGTACTGTATCAGGAGCCTGGGTTATAAAGACAAAAATGAACTAACTGGTCTCTGCTCTTAAAAGATTATCACATACTTTTGAGGTCAGTGAATAAAGTACACACACACACACACACACACACACACACACACACACACACACACACACACACACATATATATATATATATATATATATATATATATATATATATATATATATATATATATATATATGATATCCAATTAAGAACAGCTAATATTTATTTAGTGCTTTAGGGTTTATAAAACACTGTCCAAATATCATCTCATTTGATTCTCACAACCTTGGGGGTTGGGTTCGTTTAACTGAGGCAAATGCAGGATAAGTGACTTAACCTGGGTAACCCAGCTCCTAAGTAACTGAGGCTGGATTTGAACTTCTGGGAAAGAACTGAGGCATAGAGGGATTAGAGGTCACAAATGGAGGGGCTCTCTGGGAGTACAAAGAATAGGGTTTAAGAGACAGTGAACTCATCTGGCAGGGTATATCCAGAATTTTGTTCTCATATCCTGGACCTCTCTGCCTTGAAGAGGAAGAAATGTTTGATTATGAAGATTCTTCAGCAGCATATTTTTACATTATTACAATCAATATGAATATTGTTAAGATAAGAATTTTGACAAGTAGAATTGGGAAAATATTTCATTCCAGGAAGCTGTGCAAATACACAAATGGGAGAGATGGAACTGTTTGAGGAAAAGCTTATGGTAGTTCAGGTTTTTTTGGAAAGTAAAAGGTAGGAAGAAATGAAAAAAGGTTGGATAGGTAGGGTAGAGCCAAATATTAGACAGCCTGAAATGCCAGGATACATAATTTTATCTTAGAGACAATAGAGATCCAATGAAGGCTTTTTGAACAGGTAAGTGATATGTTCAGGTCTGAGCCTTAAGCAGAACATTGTACATATTTATTAAAGCAGTTTTGTTTTTCTGTTTTTCTTTTAAATTGAAGTAGTGTGGGAGGAAGAGAAAAATAAATGGTTATTCATTGAAACATTGATAGAAAAAAATAAAATGAAATAAAAATAAAATAATGGCATTGAAACTTGAAAGGTATATATTTTAGTAGGTATTTTAAGATCAGATTGAAGAGGGAAGAGAAGGAGGATAAGAAATATTTTTTAGAAGTCTATATAAAAGACTATATAACTTTCAAGGCCAAATGTGTCATGTATCTGTGTTTCTTGTGTGAACAGAGAAAGGGGGAAAAACTGTTAGATGTGGATAGGACTTTGGTAATTAATTGGATGAGTGGGATTAGAGTGATTGAAAAGGCAAAAATAACTCCAGATTTATTAACCTGGGTGACTGTAGGATGATGGTAATTTTAAAAAATGGGGAAATTTGGAAGACTGGATTTAGTGAAGAACATAAGTTGAGTCTTAAATATCTCCAGTTTTGTTACTGATATAGGACATCTAGGTGGAGATGTCCAGTAGGCAGTTGCATTTGTGGAAATGGAATTCTGGAAAGAGTAGGATTTCATGTTTAAATCTGAGTCATTTATGTAGAGATGATAATTGAGCCCATTAGGCCAAATAAGATCATCAAGTGTTGAGAGAAAACGGTAAGAGTGTATAAAAGACAATATTGGGGGACATTGGATTTTCGTTCATCTTCTATCACTAACAGTAGATTTCCCCAAGATTCTCTTTCGTATAGCTTACTTTCTAATCAATCACTCAGTAAATATTAATCAAATGCCTAGCATTTGCCAGATCATGTGCTAAGTGCTAGGGATACAAAAATTGACAAAAGTCTATATACAGGATATATATATATATATATATATATATATATATATATATATATATATATATAAGCTATATACAGGATAAATAGGAAATAATTGCCTGAAGGAAGGCACTACAATTCAGAGGGGTTGGGAATGGATTTCTGTAAAAGTGGGATTTCAGTTAAAAAGAAAATGAAGCCAGGGAAATAAGTAGGTAGGGTTGAGGAACAAGCGCATTCTAAATATGTGGGACAGCCAGAGAAAATTCTTGGAACCCAGAGATAGAGTGCCTTGTTTGTAGAACAGCCAGGAGGCCAATGGATCAAAGAGTAGATGTTTGGGAGTAAGCTGTAAGAAGACTGGAAAGGTAGAATGGAGGCTGGATTGTGAAGGGCTTCGAATGTCAAATAGGATTTTCCATTTCATCTTGGAGGTGAAAGGAGCCAATGGAGTTTACTGAGTGATAATCATAACACTAACTATTTATGTAGATCCTGTGTATTTGACACATATGATCCAAAATTAGATTTTCTTTTAAAGTGAGAGAAAAACCTCTAATGTTTAGTGTTTTCTCCTCCCATCACCATTCCCCAAAACTACTTTGTTATTGATTTGGATTTGCTTACATGAGTAAATATTGTGTTCCCTCCATATAATGTAAGTTAATTGAGAACAGGAATGGTTTCATTTTTGTGTTTGTGAGTACAGAAGTTTGTATATGATGGGCACTTAAAAATGTTTACAGAATTGTATTGGAAAAAAAAGCTAGGAGATAAAAGTCTAATAAAGTCAAAGGGTAAAAGAGTATCTATCCTGGAAGTGGACTTGATAACCTTGAGAGAAAGCAGATTCAGTCGAATGTCTATTCAGATGCCAGATAGAAAGGAGTTAAGATTGCAAGATTTTAAAAAGGTTCTGGGTACTGAGAAAGTAGATACAGTAAGCCTGAATGACTCTTAGGATCTGGTACTAAGGATGAGAAGAGATACAGGACAATAGCTTGAGAGGTTGGCAGGGTCAAGTGATTTTTTTCTTCTAAACGATGGGAGAGATTCAAACATTTTTGTAGGTAGTAGAGGAAGAGTTGATACACGTGGAGAAATTTTAATGAATGAAAGAAATAGAGTGATTTGGGGGAGGGGGACTTCTATAGGCGACAGGAGGGAATATCATCAAGGACAACAAAAAGGAGGGATGAATTATTATTGTACCTCATTTCTTTTGGTTTGGTTCTAAATCAAGGTCAAGATTTTCTAGGTGAATTCACGCAGTCATGAAAAGGAGAGTCATAAGGTGAGGCTATCTAAAATGTGTCAGGTCCAATAGCCCATTTTTTAATTCACCTGACCAGGCCACCGGTTCAATACTGACTTAAGGAGAATACCAAGTATTAAAAATCTCAGGACTGGTGCCAATGGCCTTGGAGTTGACACACATTACTCTTTGTCATTCAGTGACCCACAACAATGATGCAGACAGAGTTGTAATACAGCTGCACCCAGTTTCAGAATGAATATAGAAGCTTTAGCAGCAGTTTTATAAATTCAAAATATATAAATATATTCTCATCTTTTTTTAATCACAGAGCTAATTATTTATGTAGATCCTGTGTATTTGACACATACAACCCAAAATTAGATTTTCTTTTAAAGTGAGAGGAGAAAAATGTCCCAGTATAAATTCAATAATAAGGTTGAAGGTTATATGCAGTATCTTTTGATGCAGAAGCAAATGGATTTCTAGATCTGCCCTGCCAATATCCCCAGGCCCCATATCTTGTATCATTATAATAAATAGCTTATTCAGAGTCAAGCTTATCTCATGACCACAGCACTTTGTCTGTCACTCTGGAGTGAACTTGAATGCTGCCAAGGGTACTGAAGATACTATACATATTCAGAGATAAGGTCATAGATTTAAAGTTGGAAGGGGCCTTATACATCTAGTCCACCCCCTTCATTTTTAACATGAGGAAGCTGAAGCTCAGACAGGTTAAATGACTGGCCTAAGGCAAATAGATAACAGAGTTCAATTCAATTCAGATCTTTTCCCTCATCTCCACTCATCCAGTGTTTTCTCCTGGACCATACTACCTGATGGCAGTATGGGGTGTATGGAATATTCAAGAAGGATTGGTGGCTTTGGTGTGAAGGGTATACAAGTGTATTGGGAAGACTAGTACCTTTGGTGTGAGGGCTGCTGAACCCTTTTCAGGGCTGCTTTTCACCTTTAGTGTCTACCTGCCACCCAATTCTCACCTGAGGCTCCAAGAAGCTGTAGCATGTATAATGGCCATACCCTGGTAAACCAATTTGGCAGATGGGCTAAATCAGGTTGAGGGTAACTGAAGGGCTTCACATCTCTTGGTGAGTTAGTGAGGTGTCTGCCACATATGAAGAATTCCCCAGCAGCATATGTAACTGTAAACTATTTGTTCCCATGGGCCATGTGGGAGGTGGAAGCGGGTGCTGTGGATTACTTAGGGCTTGCTTAGACATTGAAGATGCCAAGGTCATCCACTATATCCTGAGCTATTGTTAGCCATCTTGACTTTTGTCTTGCCACTGGAATTTGATGACTCTGGAAGACAGAGTGAGACTGAGAACTTTGCACAACTCTATTTCACTTAAATATAATTTATGAAACAAGTCAAAATATATCACCCATATCATTTTGCCATTTTTACCTACTTCAAAGTCCTGTAGCAACAGACAGGTGATAAAGCACCAAGTATGGATATACTGGGAGCTGTAGTCATGACCCTGCACACAGGCAGCCCAGGCCATAGGAACATCTTCTCACTGGACTGAAACAACTGTGGAATTCAGGAACCCCCTTGGTGTCTAAGCAGCCATTTTTAAGGATGTCTCTGCTCACTTTCTGGCATGAGGAAGGGGCTAGAAAAGGTCCCCTAAAAATTGTCTGCTTCACCTAACCTAATCCTGGCTTGATTACCATGGCAAGCAGGGATACTACCCTGCAGCCTAAACACAAAATAATAAAAATGTACAAAAACTTTTGCAAAGATGATTGCAGTCATCATTGATACATGGAATGTGCAAATGCTTATGGATAACAAGAAATCCAGTGCACCTGAAAGATGAATAGTTCTCATGGCAAAGGAACTCAGCAGGTATCACATCTAAATAAAGGCCCTGAGTGAAACAAAGCTGGCAAATGAAGGACAGCTTACTGAAGCCATAGCTGGATATAATAATTTGGAGTGCTTTTAAGCTGGTGAAGGTTTTGAAATTAAAACTAATGTAGTCAAAAAGCTTGTATGCCTCTCCAAAGAAGTGAACAGCAGGCCCATGACAATGCATGTGACACTTGCAGAAACGTGCCATGCAGCAATCATCAGTGTGTATATTCCCACCATGATGAGTCCTGATGAAGTCAAAGAACAATTTTATAAAGACCTGGAGACCCTCATTATCAATGTGATGAAAGAGGGCAAGCTTGTAATTCTGGGCGATTCTCATGCCAGGGTAGGCATAAGCTATCAGTCAAGGCAGGGAGTCTTTGAAAGGAATGGAATCAGAAGCAGAAATAGTAACAGTCACTTACTCCTGAAGACTAGTGCATCTCATGGTCTTCTCATCATCAACACTGTCTTCTATTTACCAAAACACAATAAAACTTTGTGGATGCACCTTAACAGCAAATATTGGCATTTAATAGACTATGTCATTGTAATGAGAATAGACAAGGTGTGAGTGATAAAGGCAATCCACGGCATGTCATGGGCTTCCGAAGCCTCGTAACTATGCTCGGGGTTCCCCCCAAGCCCCAGGCCTCTGCCTAAGCAGAGGACCTGATCTCGTGGACAATGTATGGGGCGGGAGCCAAAAAGATGGTGAATGACTCCGTTTATTATTTCAGCAAGCAGCACATTTATACCTTTAGTGACGTAGGTACATTCTTTGGTTACGTGGGTGAAAGACAGGTAAAGCTGATACACCTGGGTCCTAGGACCGCCCTGACTCCACCTACTCTCCTCCCCTTCTCTTCCTGCACTACCCAAAGCTCCCTGCGGGCAGGCAGTCCAGGCAAAGACCGGAAACTCCACGTGGTCAGGCAGCCGGAAGTTCCTCATGCTCTGCCAGAGAGCCGGAAGTTCCACGTGGTCAGGCAGGTCTGACCTGGAATCGCTAGGGAGGCAACAAAGGTGAGACCCCTCCTCCTGGCTCCACCCACCTCCCAAAGCCCTGAGTTTATCTCAGCAGGCCCCTGGGCCTGGAGGTCCGAGGAGGACAGGGCTTGGCTCTAACTCAGCCCATAACAATGGCACAGAATGCTGGACAGATCTTAGACTTATCCTCTCCAAGCTAAACATTTGCATTCAACAAAAGCAGTGGCCCAAAGCAAGAGGACTACTAGAAGACAGTGCCAATAGATAAGAGTGCTTCTCCATGGGTAAACAATTTGTTGTTAACTTGAAGGAAAAGCTAAGCCAACACATGGTTGGTAACAATGGAGCAGAAAAGGAGAGGGCAGCTTTCAGAGATTTGGTATATGGCATTACATTTACTAGTCTGGGCCAGAACACTTACAAACCTCAAGACTGGATTGATGAAAATGATGGAGAAATTCAGGAGCTGCTAAACCGAAAACAATAACTCCACAGGGTTTACCAGCAGGATAATTCATCCATCTTTAAGAAGACAGTGTTCAACTACGTCAAAGGTAAAGTGCAAGCAACACTTAGAGAGATGCAGGATTCTTGGCTCAGTATGAAGGCAGATGAAATTCAGTTTTACACAGATAGTAAAAATCCAAAGTGCTTTTATGGTGCCCTGAAGGCTTTTTATGGGCCAAAGACCTACGGTGCACCTCAACTACTCAGTGCTGGTGGAGCCATATTGATTAGTGATATGGACATGATCCTGGAGAGATGGGCTGAATACTTTCATAGTGTTCTCAACAGACAACCATCAACCATTGCTGAAGTCATTGACTATGTACCTCAGGTTGAAGTCAATTCCTCTCTAGCCAAACATCCAATTGTAGAAGATTTGAATGTCATTAGTCCCCTCTTTGGTGGCAAAGTGTCTGGTGCTGATTCTACTCCAGCTGAGATTTCCAAGGCAGGGGGTCCACTGCTCATACAAAAGCTAACTGAAATCTTCCAAATTATATGGCAAGAGAAGGTTATCCTTCAGGAGTTTAAGGATGCCTCCATTATCCATCTCTATAAAAGAAAAGGAAATAGGTTGTCCTATGACAATCACCAGGGGAAGGAGGTGTGTCTTTCTCTTAGACATTGCCAGAAAGATTCTTTTAAAAGTCCTGTTCAATAGGACTTTGGGAGCCAAGATGGCAGAGTAAGCAGTAAATTGCTGTAGCTCCACCATAGTCACCTTCAAACAACCATAAAATAGCACCCCAGAACAAATCCTGGAACAGTAGAAGGATGGGATAGAGTAGTCTTTTACCCTGGGAGAGTTGGAGGATCAGCAAGAAAGATCTGTCTCACTTGGGTAAGAGGGGGCACAGTCCACAACAGGAAGTATTCCAGGAAGCCAGCAGCAAGCTTAACCTCAGCAAACTAGTGTGAGATCCTGAGCCCCAGTGTGGTGGAGGAGACAAACACCAACACCAGGACTCCCTATGTGCTTTAGCGTGGCTAGGGGAACCCACAGTTTCCAGCTCCACAAACCACAATGTGCTTCAGAATAGCCAGTGTAGCTCTGGGCAAACAAGCATGCTCCAGCAGCCAGACCAACATGCACTTCCGCACAGTTCCATGTGGGAGTGGCTGGGCCTCTTCATGTTTCAGTGTGGCTACAGGGAGGCAGGCATCCTCTAGTGGTTGGACCTCCATGTGCTTCAGCATTGTCCCCAGTGGGCAGGCAGTGATCCTCCAGTGGCTGGACTTCCATGTGCTTCTGCACAGCTCTGGGCAAAAAGACATCCTCCAGTGTGACAAGAAAGTAGGCCAGACCTCCACATTTTTCAGCACAGGCCAGGGCAAACAGACATTGTCCAGTAACCAGACCTCCATGGGTTTCAGTGTAGCCCCAAGGAAATGCAGAAAATCCCCACTGGGCCACAGCACATGCCAGACACCACCACTAGGACCCCAGCTCACACCAGGTAAGCTGCCAGACTCTACTGCCTTCAATACTACCAGCCACCACCACTCTGCCACATCCCTCAACACAGCACCAGACATGAGGCTCTCCTCTAGACATTGTGGCAACATCAGCACAGCACCAGGTGAACAGCCAGGGCCTGCAGCCCCCAGAACAAGATACCTGAGAAAGAGCCCCTTCTACCCTAGGAGCAGAGATCAAATTTAAAAAGAAAGAGAAAAGTCCAAAAAAAAAGATGGTTCAAAAAAAGCCCAATAAATAATCTCACCATAGGAAGTTATTATGGTGCGGGAAGACCAAGACACAAACTCAGAAGAGGACAACAATATCAAAATACCTATAGGCAAAATCCCAAAGAAAAATAGGACATGGTCTCAAGCCCAGAAAGAACTTATGGAAGAGTTCAAAAAGGAGTTTAAAAATCATTTTAAAAAGATAGAAGAAAAACTGGGAAAAGAAATGAGACTGATGCAAGAGAATTGTGAAAATTCTCAAAAAGTAGAATTAGCCTAATGATAAAGGAGATACAAAAATCCACTGAAGGAAACAACTCCTTTAAGAGTATAATTGGCCAAATGCTAAAGAAAGTACAATGAGGATAGAAGGAAATATAGAGTTAGTAATCATAACTGTGAATATGATGGGATTGAACTCTCCCATAAAATGGATAGCAGAGTGGATTAAAAACCAGAATTCTATAATATGTTGTTTACAAGAAACACCCTTGAACCAGAGAGAGACACACACAATAAAGTTGAGGCTGGAGCAGAATCTATTATGCTTCAGCTGAAGTTAAAAAAAAAACAGGGGTAGTAATTCTGATCTCAGACAAAGTAAAAGCAAAAATAGACCTAATTAAAAGACATAAGGAAGGAAACTACACTTTGCTAAAAAGTACCATAGACAAGGAAGCAATATCAATACTAAGCATATATGCACCAAGTGGTATACCATCCAAATTCTTAAAGAGGAAGTTAAGTGAGCTACAGGAAAAAATAGATAGAAAAACTACACTAGTGGTGTACCTCAGTTGTCCCCTCTCAGAACTCAATAAATTAAACCAAAAAATAAACAAGAAAGAAACTAAGTAGTTGAATAGAATATTAGAAAAAACAGTGTGGCTTCAGAAAGTGTCAAGGAATAGTCAATATGGTGTTTGCTGCCAGAGAATACCAGGAGAAATACCAGAAGCAAAATGGGTCTTTACACAATGTTTGTTGATCTGACCAAAGTCTTTAAAATTCTCAGTCTTGAAGGACTGTGGAAGATCCTAGCAAATTCTGGTTGCTAGGAGATATTCATCAGTATGATACGCCAGTTTTATGATATGGACATACATGCATGGGTTCTGGACAAGGGGAAATGCTCTTATGTTTTCCCAGTCGCCAATGGAGTGAAGCAAGGCTATGTGCTTGTTTCCATGCTTTTTAGCATTATGTCTTCAGCAATATTGTCAGACACCTTCAACAAGGACAGAAAGGGCATCAAGCTACTATACCGATGGTAAGTTATTTAACTTGAAAAGGTTGTAAGCCAAGACTAAAGGGCAGGGAGAGTTGGTGGTTCTCATAATGATTGTGCACTCAATGCACCCTCTGAGACTGAGATGCAACAAAGTGTGGATCAACTCTCTGACACTTGAGCTAATTTTGGCCTAACAATTAACACCAAGAAAATAGACGTTCTTCACCAGCCAGAACCACATCATCCATATATGGAACCTCTGTTTAGAGCAAACGGAGAAATTTTGAATGCTGTGGTAAGTTCACTCACATTGGCATACACGTTCCAGAGATGTACATGTAGATGAGGAGTTTGATATTTACATTGCTAGAACTAGCTCAGTTTTGGAGAAATTCTGAAGGAAAGTGTGGGAGATAAGTATTGGGCTACCTACCAAACTGCAGGTCTACAGAGCCATTGTACTAACCTCATTGTTATATGCCTGTGAAAACTAAAAAGCATACCAGCTACATGTTAGGAAATTGAATCACTTCCATTTGAATTGTCCTGAGAATATTCTGAAAATCATCCGACAAAATAAAGTACCAGAGACTGAGGTCCTTTCTTGAGCTGAACAGACAAGCATTCAAACCCTACAGCAGAGAGTGCAACTCCTGTTGGCTGGCCATGATATTAAAATGACCAATATACTTTTGCCTAAAAGACTATTTTACAGAGAACTCATACAAGGCAAGCACTCACATAGAGGTCAGAAGAAGAGATACAATAATACTCTCAAGGTGTCTCTGATGGCCTTTGGAATAGATTGTGAGACATGGGAGACATTGGCACAAGACCATCCAGCATGGTATGCCTGCATCAAAAAAGGCATTGTTCTCTAGGAGCAAAGCAGAATTATGGTAGCTCAAAAGAAATGTGAGATGCACAAATTTAGAGACATCTCCACTCCAAATGTTCTAATTGACTATTTCTGCCCAATCTATGGTAGAAGCTTCTAAATTCGAATTGGTCTGATTAACCACAATCAGACACAGTATACCTTGTCTCCTACATAGTGACATCATTTTGTTCCTCTTTGAGCACAGTGGATAACAACCATCCAAACCAACCAGCATGTGCAATGGCCACACCTCAGTAAATTATCTCAACAGATAGGCTAAACCAGACTGAGGGTAACCAACAAGCTTCAAACCCATTGATGTTTTAGGGATGATGTCTACCCCCAAGTATGTAAAGACTTTCCTGGCAGACTGGAAAGATGAAAAAAAATTGTTTCAATGCCCATGAAGGCAGATGAATCAGGTGCTGTGGAGAATTTAGAGCTTAATCAGACATTGAAGATGCCAAGGTCATCCACTGTCCCTGGGGCCATCATCAGTCATCCTGACTTTTCTCTTGTCACTGGATTTTGATGACTCTGGAAAACAGAGGGAGGCTGGTGATTTTGTGTAGCTCTGCCTCACTTAATTCCAATTCACTCAAGAGTCAAGACATCACCCTGTGATGTCATTGGTTCTCTTTGTAAATGAAGGAATACTTTGAAACTCAAAGTTTTAAAAACAAATGTTAAAAATTGTTTTTACATGTAAATAGAGAAAAATAAAATCCTCAATAAAAAAGAAGATGGACAAACAACAACTGCCTCGTGATTTGTAGTAATATATTTTCCTTACTTCATCAAGAATAGACTGTTTGAGGCAGAGCCAAGATGGCAGCTGGAAAGGAGGGACTCGCCTAAAGCTCTCCCCCAGAACCCTCCAAACATCTATAAAAAATAGCTCTGAACAAATTCTAGAACTGAAGAACACACAAAATAGCAGAGGGAAGCAGGGCTCCAGCCCAGGACACCCTGGATGGTCACTGGGTAAGGTCTATCACACAGAGCAGGGAGTGGAGTGGAGCAGAGCCCATCGTGGGCTGTGCCCAGACCAATCAGACCGAGAGCCAGGAGGAACAGGCCCTAGCACCCTGAATCAGTGAGCTGTGGCAGTTACCAGACTTCTTCATCCACAAATGCCAAAGATGACAGAGAAAGTTAGTGGGAAAAGCTGCGGGGATAGAGTGAAAAGAGTTCGTGGTTCAGCCATCACCCCTGGGGCAGTGGAGGTGGTGTAGCTCTGAGGATAGAACTATAGCTACAGTTGCTTGCGTACCCAGGCCCAACTGGTGGGAGGAATTAAATGGTGGATCCCAGCAGGAGTGCAGAGCCTGCTCAGATCTGAGTTGTTGTCTGGGTTGGTCGTTCTTGGGGGAGGAGGAGCACTGGTGTAGTAGAGCTTGCTGTATAGAAATAGCTTGGAAAACAACAGCTCAGCCCCTTGAGCTTAGGACAAAGTACTCTCTACTCTACAAGCAGTCATATGCTGATGAAAAATTCAAGGGTCAAGTAGTTGGCTGGGAACATGAACAGGCAGCAAAAACAGACTCAGATTCAGGCTCAGACTTTGGAATCTTTCTTTGGTGACAAAGAAGACCAAAACATACAGCCAGAAGAAGTCAACAAAATCAAAGAGCCTCCAAGAAAAACATGAACTCGTCTCAGGCCATGGAAGAGCTCAAAAAGGATTTGGAAAAGCAAGTCAGAGAAATAGAGGAAAAATTGGGAAGAGAAATGAGAGTGATGCAAGAAAACCATGAAAAACAAGTCAATGACTTGCTAAAGGAAACCCCCCAAAATAGTGAAGAAAATAACACCTTAAAAATAGACTAACTCAAATGGCAAAAGAGTTCCAACAAACCAATGAGGAGAAGAATGCCTTGAAAGGCAGAATTAGCCAAATTGAAAAGGAGTTCCGAAAGAACACTGAAGAAAATACTACCTTAAAAATTAAATTGTAGCAAGTGGAAGCTAGTGACTGTATGAGAAATCAAGATATTATAAAACAGAACAGAAGGAATGAAAAAATGGAAGACAATGTGAAATATCTCATTGGAAAAATCACTGACCTGGAGAATAGATCCAGGAGAGATAATTTAAAAATAATTGGTCTACCTGAAAGCCGTGATCAAAAAAAGAGCCAAGATATGGTCTTTCAAGAAATTATCAAGAACTGCCCTGATATTCTAGAGTCAGAGGGTAAAATAGAAATTGAAAGAAACCACTAATTACCTCTTGAAAATGATCCCCAAAAGAAAACTCCTAGGAATATTGTCACCAAATTACAGAGCTCCCAGATCAAGGAGAAAATACTGTAAGCAGCCAGAAAGAAACAATTTGAGTATTGTGGAAACACAATCAGGGTAACACAAGATCTAGCAACTTCTACATTAAAGGATTGGAGGTCTTGGAATATGATATTTTGGAGGGCAAAGCAGCTAGGATTAAAACCAAGAATCACCTACCCAGCAAAACTGAGTATCATGCTCCAAGGCTTTTGCCTATGGATTTTCAATAAAATAGAGGACATTCAAGCTTTCTCAGTGAAAAGACCAGAGGTGAATAGAAAATTTGACTTTCAAACACAAGAATCAAGAGAAGCATGAGAAGGTGAATAAGAAAGAGGAATCATAAGGGACTTACTAAAGTTGAGCTGTTTTGTTTACCTTCCTACATGGAAAAATGATGCATGTAGTTCATCAGACCTCAGTGTTAGGGTAGTTGAAGGGAATATACATACATACATACATATATATATATATATATATATATATATATATATATATATATATATATATATACACACATATATATGTGTGTATATATCTATATAGACAGAGGGCATGGGGTGAGTTGAATATCAAGGGATGATATCTAAAAAAATAAAATCAAATTAAGGGATGAGAGAGGAATGTATTGAGAGGAGGAGAAAGGGAGAGATAGAATGTGGTAAATTATCTCACATAAAAGTGGCAAGAAAAAGCAGTTGTGTAGGAAGGGAAGAGGGGGCAGGTGAGGGGGAATGAATGAATCTTGCTCTCATCGGATTTGATCTGAGGAGGGAATAACATACACACTCAATTGGGTATCTTACCCCACAGGAAAGAATGAGGAAGGGATAAAAAAGGGGGGATGATAGAAGGGAGGGCAGATAGGGGGAGGAGGTGATCAAAAGCAAGCACTTTCCAAAAGGGACACGTTCAAGGGAGAAAATTGAATAAAGGGGGAAAGGATAGGATAGGATAGGAAGGAGCAAAATATAGTTAGTCTTTCACAACGTGAGTATTGTGGAAGGGTTTTGAATAATGATACACATATGGCCTATGTTGAATTGCTTGCCTTCTTAGGGAAGGTGGGTGGGGAGGGAAGAGGGGAGAGAATTTGGAACTTAAACCTTTAAAAGTGGATATTCAAAAAAAAGTTTTTGCATGCAACTAGGAAATAAGAAAGACAGGCAATGGGGCATAGAATCTATCTTGCCCTACAAGAAAGTAAAGGAAAAGGGGATTGGGGGATTGGAGTGACAGATGGGATGGCTGACTGGGGAACGGGGCAGTCAGAATATATGCCATCTTGGATTGGGGGAGAGGGCAGAAATGGGTAGAAATTTTGTAATTCAAACTCTTGTGAAAATCAATGCTGAAAACTAAAAATATTAAATAAATAAATAATTTTTTTAAAAAATAGACTTTTCTATGTATTTTTCAAGCCCTTGCACAATCTGTTTCAATGTACATACTCAAACTTTTCTCCTACATCTTTCTTCATAGTCTAGCTCTATTCTACATCTCCGGGATGATCATGTGCTTGACATTCTGGCCGAATTGGCTTAGCTGCTATTCAAGCTCGAACTCTGAGCATAGATTACTTCCCATGTTTGCTATACTCTCTTTCTCTAATTGCCCCATGGAAGCTCCAAGTTTGTTTTTTTTTTAAGTCATGCAAAAACATCTTAATATTAGTCATGTTTTGATTTTATAAAGGGAAGTAAAATGAAGCATATATACAATCTTCATTTTATTCACCTTTTACATATATTTCAATATGTACCCTGAATCCATCAGTTCTGTATCTGAAGGTGGATATCAATTTTTATCATTACTCTTTTGGAATTATGGTAGATTATTGTATTGATTAGACTTACTAAGTCTTTCACAATTGATTATCTTTACAACATTGCTCTTACTATGTAGATTCTTCTCCTGGTTCTGCTCATTTCCTTTTGCACCAGTTCATAAAAGCCTTCCCAGGTTTTACTAAAACCATTTGCTTCATTACTTCTCATAACACAATTGTTTTTTTCCTTCAAGGCTTTCTTCAAGTGCTAATTCTTTCAAGATATTATTCATAATTCCTCAATTCTTAGTATCCTACTCCTCTCCCAATATTTGTATTTGTCTTGTATGCAGCTTGAATTTGTTTATATTTTTATGTATTATATTCCCACTGTAGAATTAAGTTCCTTGAAGGTAGAGATTATTTCATTTTTGTCTTTATAATCCCAACACCTAGCATAGTATCAGGTAAATAGTAGGCCCTCAATGAATGTTTATTGAGTTAGATTGAATTGAACACAAAATGTGCTTCAGCTAGACACAGCTCCTTATGGTCTCCCTCATATAACATGTTCATTTGTATCTCTTGCTTTTGCTTGTGATGATTCTCCTCTGGAAAGTTTCTCCTTTCTCTTCCCCTATCCATATTCTATTCTGCATTCAAGGCTCCATATAAAATCTTAATTCTTGCATGAAGTCTAGTCTGAGGATTTGAGAAAATACTTATATCTCACTTCACATTTATAATCTGTATTGATCTGCATGATTATCACCATCATCCTTATTGCCATCATCAATAATAATTCCATTTTAGGTAGCACTCTAAGTTTTACCTAACACTTTTGTCAAAGTAACATTAATAAGATTATAATAATAATAGTTGATATTTACATAATTTCTTAACGTTTGCAAAGTGCTTTACAAATATTCTATCATTTTGTCTTCAGAAAATCTCTGGGGAATACGTGGTGTTATTATCTCTCTTTTAATCTTGAGGAAACTTAGAAAGACATAGATTTAGAGGCTTTCCCAGGATTATGAAAATAGTAGCCATCTGAGGCTACATTTGAACTCAAGTCTTCCTTCCTCCAGGCCCAATTGTCTATCCACAATTTCACCTAGCTCCTTCTATTTGCAGGCACTAGTTAGTGAAATAGATGCTGTAAGTATTGTTATCCTTGTTTTGTAGAGGAAGAAACTATAGCTCAGAGACAGATGATTTGACCAAGGTAATATAGTCACTGCACTTAATTGTTGGATCTGGGATTTAAACCCGGATACACTGATCACAAGTCAAGAATTCTTTGCAGTATATATTCTGTCTCTTAAGTAGTGCCTTACCTTTTTTAAAAACAAATTATACAAGACAATGCTATTTTTTGTAAGCCATGCAAAAATGTATCTCAGTTTATGCTAATTCTCTCATTGCAAAGACTATGTTAGATGACTTTTTAAAGTCCCTTCACGTTCTTTCAGACCATGTCCTAAGATCCCTTCCAGTTTCATCATTCCATATTTTATAACTAAAAGCCTCTTCCTTATTGCTAATATATATGCATATATATGCATGCATGTATATACATACACACAGACTATATATATACATATATATGTATGTATCTTATATTACTGATTTGTATGTTTTCCTTTCCTATTTTAATGTAGGCAGGGACTTTTTTTTAACTTTTTCTTTTTATCGAATAGTAAGCACTTAAATGCTTCTTCTTTGTTGATTGGTTGATTGATAGTGATAGTAAGGAATCAGGTGATCTTATTAAGTCATCTTTTAAGTATAACACTCTCTCTGGACATGTGCTTATCCTGCCTTTCAAGCCAAACTATCAGCTTATGGTGGACAGTATTTTTTCTACTTTTTGACATCTCTGTGTTGACGATTATACTATCAAGGCTATTGCAGGTACTCAATAAATACTTTAATTTGAGGAGACAAATAAAAATTCTCAATATTGAGTACTCAAGTACTCAATAAATACTTTAAGATGAGGAGACAAACAAAAATTATTTATGTTGGGGGGAATCTGGCAAATATTTGGTGAAACAAGTTAAAAATGTCAGAAAGCTGCATTGATGATTAGCTTTGAAAGTGAATGTGCTCATCTCTTCATCTGAATTTAAAATTTTCTACAAAGGCAGAGATGACACTTGTTGGGTCAGTCCAGCTTTATTCTGATAGAGTTGTCAGCTATCTCCCTCAGCTGTCTGAAATATTCCTCCTTTTGTAATTAGTCTTCCATCACTGCTCTGGAGGGAGACTCAGTGCTGTCTCCTCATTGTCTTGTAACTCCCACTTCCTTTGACAGTATCTGAGATCATGTCAATGGTGTATTTCCTAATGTCTTATGTGATCTTTTCTCCTAGGACCTTACATAATTGTGAGTTCAATAGATTCTCTTTGCTTCCTTTCACTCCCTCCCTTCTTTTCTTTTCTCTTCTTTCTATGCTATATCTTAATCTCTTCATTATAAATCTTCCCCCCCACCACGCACAGGTTAGTTTTTAACACATGCCTACCTTCTCTTACTTTAGGAAAAGAATAAGAGAAAATGTAGTCAATTCCACTCATATGAGGGGGGAATGGAAAATATATATTTCATGCTTCCTCAATCTCACCCTGATGCGAACACATTATAGTTCACATTAGGAACCCCATTAAGTTCTAGAAAATTTGGCTAATTGTAATAAAATAATTTAACATTAATTACATAGCCATACACAGAGAGTAAAAACGACTCAATGTGCCATTTAGGCTAAGTAGTCATCTTCGTACATATGCATATAAATATGTAACTTAATGAATATAGAAATCCATTTACTGAAAACACACACACGCACACAATATTTGATAAAGCCAGTACCAGCTATCAGTTGGTTAGATCAGAACTATGAATTATAAAATATTGAGTATTATAGAAAGTACATCAGTGGATAGAATGTAGAATGGTAGAATAGGAAGAGGCTTTTAGTTATAAAATATGGAATGATGAAACTGGAAGGGATCTTAGGACATGGTCTGAAAGAACGTGAAGGGACTTTAAAAGGTCATCTAACATAGTCTTTGCAATGAGAGAATTAGGGGTAATGACCCAGAAGATTCTGCTTGAGTCCCAATATCACCCTCCCTTTCATAAAAAATGTTATCTTGTTAGCCTTTAACACCAACAGTCTGTTGCCTTTGGTTTTTGCAGTGTGACTATTAGCCTCAGTGTTCCAGCCAAATAAATGCTGGGATAATTGCATTATTATTGCTTGTTATTCCCTCAGAAATTTCAATGGGACATTGTAGCCTCTCTGGAAGCATCTTGTAGTCTTTCTATGAGCTGTTAAACAGCTGCTGTGTTCTACCTTTGAGAGAACGGTATTTGAGTGTTTCCAGCAGTGCACCTGGGGTTTAGATTGCTGAGGCTTGTTGACTGTGGTAAAAACACTTTTCTGATCATTCACACCAGAAGACATTAGTGAAAGATAAATTGCTGGGTTTTAATTACTCTCTGCAATCAGTTCAGGAATTTCTAATTGTAATAGAATCGACGGATTTACTCTCAGTGAATTTCCAAAAGCACAGAGTCTAAATTTCTCTGATTTTCAAAATTTTGTAACAGGAGGATGAGCTTGAATTGCCAAAAAATAACCTACCTTTAATGGGACTAAGTCCCCTTCATGTCCCCATGATGCGTGTATTCACTCTTGCTTCAAGTGAGTAATTCTGAAAAAAAAAGCCTTTCTTGCATGAAAGAGGGAATACCATGCTAGTGCTAATTGAGGTTGTCAGCTGTCAACCCAGCCACAATTGACACATAACATTTCTCCAAAGACAAATGGTACCAGCCAATGTCTAATGTTGCTGCTGACCTCATGGGTTGGAGCTTTCTGGAACATTTTTTGTGTTGTTTTTCTTTCTCCTCTTTACTTTCTCAAATCGTAGTCCACCTTCCAATATACAGATTTCCTTACCACCCTGATTCCCTCCTTTACCATCTAGGTCACCTGAAACTTTGATCTTTTGCTCAACATTTAAAGCATGTAGTACCACCAGGAGAACATTCATACTGCAAAGATGTGTGTTTGTGTGTGTGTGTGAGAGAGAGAGAGACAGAAAGAGAGAGAGAGAGAGAGAGAGAGAGAGAGAGAGAGAGAGAGAGAGAGAGAAGAGAGAGACAGAGAGAAGAGACAGAGAGACAGAGACAGAGACACAGAGACAGAGAAGACAGAGAGAGATTGGAGACATTGAAAGTTTGGCACAGCTTCCCAAATGTGATACAAATGTTATAGTATTCAGTTCTGGAATCAATTTCCTCGGCATCTTCAATGCCTATTGCAAATGGTGTACTAATAGACAAACTAAATTGACTGACCATCCTACTTCTTGCAACATTCTGATAATAGCCATTTTCACCCATTTTGTTATTCCTATATGAATTGTTAGGCCAATCACTTCTAAGTAATAAAGAAATCCTACTAAGGAGACTAAAATTTTCCTGGTACTTAATACAATCAGTGTACTGCCATCTACAAAGAAGAATTACAAAGAAGCGGATATCACAATCTGAATACAATCTCTCTTCCACTTGGACCCTGTAAAACCCTGTGTGATATTAATACATACATGAGAGAATCCTTGCTAAAACAGGACCTTTAACTGGATGGTTGGTAGTACAAAGTATCTATATCTATACACACACACATATGTGAAGAGAGGAGAGAGAGAAAGGGAGAGGGAGAGGGAAAAAGGTTATATTCTCTTATATCCTCTTCACTTTTTGGTTAGTTTTGTAGTAGATTTCTGTTACACTGTAGAAATTATTTTCAAAAATCTGAATGTTCCCTATTTCATATTTTACTGAATGATTTATTCAAAATATGTATACATAATTTATATAATAGCTTTGTTAAGATGATATCATTGATTTTTCCCATTCTTTTGGTATTTTCTCCTACCTAAAGTATCTTGTAATCAGACCCCTCAAGGGTTTCAAGTTTCCTGCATCATGAAATTCCTATGTACAAGTTGGTCAGTTGTAGCTGCTATTTCTGATTTTTCTTTCAAATGAGTTGTTAAGTTCTTAATTTAGCAGTTTCACTATTATGATAATAAAAAAAGTCATTGTAGAAACATAGAGAAAATTGTTCAATTTCTTGTGTATGTGTTTTCTTCTTCCTTGTTTGAATTGTGCTCATTCTTAGGATGATAAGTCGCAGTTGTGTTTCACATTAAATTTTTTTCTGTCTTGTCTTCACTTTCACTACTATTTGCTCTTTTATGAGGCTACAGAATTTGAAATATTTCTCCACTCTCCTCCATAATGGTATCATTGTTGAGGGTTTTTTCTTTTATTATTTTTCCTAATTCCAAGATTTAAGGTTAATTTTTAAAAGTATTGTTGATAACATTTAAAGTATCTTTCTCACTTTTCAATGATTTCCTCCATCTCATCCCTAAAAGAACCCCACCATATGTAACAAAGCAAAATAAATTCATACACATTGGCAATGTCTGTCAATATAGTAGCTAGTGGTTCAATGTATAAAGTACTGGACACGGAGTCAGAAAGACCTGAGTTCAGATTCTGCCTCAGACAGTTACTGTGTGGCTTTGGGCAAATCACTTAATCATTGTACACCTTAGTTTCCTCACATATAGAATGGGAATTATAGCATCATTTTTGGAGGGAGGAAGGCAGGGCAATTGGGGTTAAATGACTTGCCCAAGGTTACACAGCTAGTAAGTGTGTCAAGTGTCTGAGGCCAGATTTGAACTCAGGTCCTCCTGACTCCAGGGCCGGTGCTCCACTCATTGCACCACCTAGCTGCCCCAAAAGCATCTTTCTTATAGCATTCTTGTGGAGATTAAATGAGATAACACACATGCATGCATGCACATGCGCACACACACACACACACACACACATTTATGTGTACATGCATAGTAAGACTTCAGTTACATAGCATCTTAAGTTATTCTGGATAGCCAGGTTTTCTAGTTACATAAACCTTTAGATTTATGAATTCTCAGAGCTGGAAATGACTTTGGGAATCATCTAGTCTGAATTCTTCCTTTTAATAGATGAGGCACTTACCACAGAGAAGTTAAATGACCTGTTCCAGTCTACATAGCCACCCACCAGACTGTACTACCACTCATGTTTATAGACTTCCAGCATGCTATTCTTCCTAAGGAATGTCATATTTTTTTGCCTCAAGAAAAGTCATCCAGATGTTAAGAATTACAGGTTGGAAATGAAAGTAGGTCTTCTGACTCCAGAGCTAGTGTTTTATTCAATTATATCTCCCTATATTTTAATACTTGGTAAGTTCATTGAAAAGATAGACACAGATAAAGTTGGTTCAAAGTATGATGGTCATTATGAATATATTCTTGATGATTCAGTTTTATCCTTTTGAACATATATTGTTATCCTAGGCTGTAACCCATTGATGTCTTCAGGGCCAAGAAGAAAATATCAAACCCCAATATAAGCTCATTGAGATGATTTCATCTTAAGAATAAAAATTACTTCATTTTTGTATTTGAAATTGTGGTATTTTTGTTTTATGTTTCTATTTATACTGTTCATATTACTATTTCCCTCAACAGAAATATTACTATTTTCCTTGACACAGAGTAGGCACTTAAATGCTTTTTGAAAGATTGAATAAGAATTGAGACATTTTGTTGCTGAGGAATTTTATCATGTTCAATATGTCATGACCCCTTTGGGGTTTTTTGTTGTGGGTTTTCTGTTTGTTTGTTTTTTGGTAAGGGTACTAGAATGGTTTTCCATTTCCTTTTTCCGGATGAGGAACTGAGGCAAACAAGATGAAGTGACTTGCTCAGGGTTACACAGCTAGTAAATGTCTGAGGTGGGATATTAAATTGTGAAGGTGAGTCTTCCTTATTTCAAACCCAGTGTTCTATCTACTGCACCAACTAGCTACCCACTAGATGGCCCCAGGCTGCATTTTTTTCTTTTTTTTTTAATTCATGTCTATTCTTTTAATTTGATTTTGTTTTTTTTTTTTTAGCTATCCCTTCTTATTGTGGTTAATGTGTAGGGCTTCCACTTTTAGTCATCTGTGAACTTGAAAAACATATTACTAATCTGTACTTGTGTGTATTTGTATGTATATGTATATGTATGTGTGATCTTCTTTTGAATTTTTCATGTTCAGCCACTTCTGTATCTTGTATTGAAGAAAACATGAGACTTTAGAATAGTTTATAAGCTTCTTAATATCTCCCATCATACTTTGAATCAACCTGATTTCTGTCCATTTTTTCAATGAACTTACCAAATATCAAAATGCAAGAAGATAGAGTTGCTGCCTCTGGAATCAGATGGTTTGGTTTGGAAGACTTTGCCCAGTTATTTATAGTATTTTGCTATGACTTAGTTCTCTGAAAAAAATGTTTGCTCATAGCTATTAATATTTTTAATATCTTTTTGCTTGAGAAGAGATATGTAATCTGGGATGATCAAGCACCCCTTATTGTCCATAGATGTACAATGGAATGAATTCTGCTAATATAGTTGTTTACCTCTTCAAAGGTAACCTATAGACAATCTTACCAATTAAATGCACTTTTTTATTTGATCTCATTTATTTTAAAATTGATTGATGACATACAAATATCCTAATAACATGTCAATTCATTGACTATTGGACAGAAACCTAATATTTTGAGTATGTCCATGGTTAACATTTATAGATGATCTAAAAACTGAATCATTCTTGGTACCTAATGCCCCCTTTTATAACACTCTGACACCAATACTGTAGAAATGAAAGTGGAGAAATAAAGATTATTTAATTTGTTTTCTTTCTTTCATGGGTTTCCATAGGCCAAATATTTTTGGCCTGGTGTGCAATCTACTGGTGATAAGCTATATGTATCAAAAGACATCAAATGTGGAGTTCTGAGTAGCTATGCTACCTTGGACAGGCCACTTCATTCTTTTAGACTCACTTTTTCCATTTGTAAAAGAGGGTTAATAATAATTACATAATATGCAATAATTGCATAGTTTCTGTGAGGAAAGTGTTATCTAGACAATATTCTGAACTGTTGATAGTTATTCAGTGTGGGAAATTATTAGATTCATAAGTGTTCAAAGATAATTTCCTTTAAATGTTAATACATATTCAATAATTAATATAATACAGTAATATATATATATATACAATAATTCAAAGAATTTTTCATTCCAGTGGCATGGATGCTTCTTCAAATGGTACAATTAATAACTCATCTACTCCTCCTGTGAATTATACACGCTATCACTCTTGCTACTTAAACAGCTCACTCTTTTCTGATCAGTTCTCTAGAATTAGAAGGGATGGCAAGGACCATTTGATCTAAAAAAATCATTTTATAGCTGAGGAAACTTAGAACAGGGGGATTAACTGATTTGCTCAAAGTTGTATAGGAAATGTCAGAAATATAATTTAACCTAATTCCATTAATTCCAGAGTTAGTCTTCTTTATATTGCCATTTGTTCATTGGAAGTGATCATTGATAATATACTGGAGTTTGCCTTTGTTTACCACATGTTTCTCCATTGTTTTTTAGGTCACTTGAAATTTTGATTCCTTGGGGTGACTATGTTCCATGATTTTTGGCAGTATTACACCAAGAAAACAAAATGGGTGCCCAAAGAATGGAATTTTGTTTCGGTAGGTTGGTATCCTGCAAAGTGTTATACAATTTCATAGATGCAGTAGACTCAATCTTCCCCTCATCTCACCTTCATTCTAGACTCACTATAATCAAAATATATGTCTTGATAGATCAATTCAACAGGCTCTTCATCAGTATGCACTGCAGAGCTTGGAGAGTAATCATGGTTGCCTACTTGTATTTTTTTTCTGGCATAGATCTCATTTTTGAGATTATCATTTTTGATGAAATTGGAACAATTCCATCCCCAAGAAGTAGAATCTAAAAGATCTCATAATCTATTGGCAATTGTTCCATTTCTGTCTCTGCAATATTCAGCCATCATGTCAGGTAAAACTGTCTTTGATGAGTTTTCCTCATTTGATCTATATAATCACATGGTTGTTAAACTCACTTTTCTCTTGTTATGTCTATCAAGGAGCCTACTATCATTTTTTGACATGTGCATAGGGAACATTTCATTGGAGAACAGTCTTTAATGTTGCATTTTGTCCTAATAGAAATGCCTTTTTAAAAAATCAACAAACTACATACACAGGAAAATTTAGTATTTTTTTCATAGAATGTAAGTGTGAATACTTTCTGTACTGCTTTCACATTTTCATCAAAGGTATACCTGATACATACTTCATACGTACACATATACCTATACATGTACATATGTATATATACATATATACACACATATATCTTCAGCACATGGTATGGAGTTAAAAAGAGATATATATGCAAGAAATTCTCAGAAAGATTTTAAAGAGATAAGAAAATAGACATATAAGGTAGACATTTATAAATGTCTCCTACTTCACCTTTTTGTGGTTATTCCTTTAATGATTTCTCCCACCCACCCATTCTTCTCATGTATTACTCTCATATGAATATCTTGAGAACTGTCCCAATGTCCTTTAACTTATGTCGCCTTCAGTCAGGATTCCATGTATCAAATTGTTAGTCAGCGGGTCTTATTGTAGTTTTCATTCCCTTATTTAGCATATTGTATAATGAGATTTAAGAATATAAATATGAAGGTTCCTCCATTGATAAAGAAAATATTGTATTATAGAAATGATTACAACTCTCTTCCATTTTATTACCCATGTATTTCTTTTTTTGGGGGGGCAGGGCAGTTGGGGTTAAGTGACTTGCACAAGGTCACACAGCTAGTACATGTATCAGGCGTCTGAGGCCGTATTTGAACTCAGGTCCTCCTGGCTCCAGGGCTGGTGCTCTACTCACTGTGCCACCTATCTGCCCCAACCCATATATTTCTAATCTTTTGGTTTCACCTTTAAATGCTATTCTGTAAAATTGTTTTTGTTCTTCACTAACTCTCACAATTTTATGAGGATATTCCACTTATAGTACTCTAGCATTCACTTCCTTTAAGTGTTTTTCCCAAACACATATATTATAACTTCATATTGCCTTTTTCTACCATGTTTTATTTCCCTGTTTGTCAAGGAGGACCAGCATTCATGTGCTGGTGGGAGCTCTGGGCTTTTCCAGATATTTTCTTTGAATCAATTAATTTTTCATAGGAAATTCTGATTGTCCATGTTGATTAGTTTCCTTTTTCCCTTTTCCCACTCTTCAACATCAATAGCCTATTTGAATAGATCACATTAGAACTTTTGTAATTGCACAACATACTATCTTATAATTATCTTCTAATTTGGAGTTGATTTTGTCCTTTACTCTAACTAGTTGATAGAATAATTGCCCAAAGCTGATTCAGAAATGATTTTCACATTTCTAACTATTTAGATTTCCCATCTGTTACATTCAATTTCATTTTGTGAGTTACTGTTAATTTCTTACCATGTTCAGTGTCTTCTGATTCTCTACTTATTTCCCCAATTCTTTTTCATAAAGAATGTCTCTAAAACTTTGCACTGCATATTCCCCATAACTGACCCACATTTCTTCCTCATTTCTACTACTGAGAATTCTTTGTTAGCTTCAAAACTCTTTTCAAATGTCACCTTCCACATCAAGCCCTTCCTTATTTCCCTAACTGCTGTTGCCTCCCCCTCCCCATTTTACCCTGCATTTATATTACATTTATTTTGCCTATAATTATTTTAAAATATTTATTTCACCAATATTTTCCAATTACAAATAAAACAACATTAGCAATCATTTTAAAAAATTTTTGAATTCTAAACTCTCTCTTTCCCTCTCACCCCTTTCCCACCCATTGAGAAGGCAAGAAACACAATATTAATTATATATGTGAAGTTATGCCAAATTTATTTCCAGTTAGCCATGTTGGAAAAGAAGCCACAAATAAAATAAAACAATAAGAAATTTAAAAAAAAGTAAGCTTCATCTACATTCAGAGTTCATCAGTGCTATCTCCATAGGTGGATAACATTTTCGATCATGAGTCTTTGGATGTTATCTTGGTATCATTATCAGAATAGTTAATCTTTCACATTTAATCATCCTTACAATATTGTTGTTACTATGGACAATATTCTCCAGTTTTTTTTCACTTCACTTGGCATTAGGTCATATAAGTCTTCCTAGGTTTTTCTAAAATCATCTTGCTCATTATTTCTCATGACCCAATAGAATTTTTTCATAATCATATACCACTACTTGTTCAGTCATTTTCCATTTGTAATATATTAACATAGAAGACAAAGGAGCTAGGATTACAACCTACAATAACCTACCAGAAGAACTAAGTATAAGCCTTTAGGGGGTAAATGGGTATTTAATGAAATAGAGAATTGACCTGCCAAGACACACGCAGGAACTAAATTAACACAATTTCAAAACATTCCACCTAAATAAATACAAATATAAATAACTGAAAAAAATGTGTTCATGTATAGTCCAAGCCAGTATAATAAAAATGATAATGATATCTGAATTAATTTCCTTATTCACTGTAGTATTAATCGAACTACCAAAAAATTACTTTATAGAGCTAGAAAAAAGATAATAAAAATCATCCAGAGGAACAAAAGGTCAAAAATATCAGTTGGAAAAAAAATGAAGGAAAGAGGACTAACACACCAGATCTCAAACTATACTATGAAACTATAAACATCCAAGCTCTTTATTCTTGGTAAGAAATAGAGAAGTTGGTCCATATAAAAGATGAGGTACACAATACATAGAAGTGAATGAAAACAGGAAGCTAATGTTCAGTGAAAACAAAGATCCCAGCTAAGGGAAAAGACCTCAAGAAAACTGGAAAGTAGTCTAGCAGAAACTAGGCATAGACCAACAGTTTCTGACATATGTCAAGATAACTTCAAAATGGATGCATGATTTAGACATAAATAATTATATCACAAGCAGGTTGGTCAAGTGGTGAAGAAATTGTCTGTCACATCTATGGATAAGGAAACAGCTCATGACCGAACAAGAGATGAAGAAGTGCACAGGAGGTAAAATGGATAATTTTGTTTATATAAAATTTAAAAGTTTTTGCCTTAACAAAGCAAATACAGCTAAAATTAGAAGAAAAACAGAAAGTCAAGTGGGGCAAAACTCCTTACAAGTAGTTTCTCTGATAAAGGACTCATTTCTAAAATATACGTGGTTGTTCAATCATTCAGTCATATCTACATCTTTATGACCCCATGAGCCATAGCATGACAATGCTGTGCATAAGGTTTCCTTGGCAAGGATACTGGAGTGGTTTGCCATTTCCTTCTCCAGGGAATTATGGCAAACAGAGGTTAAGTGACTTGTCCAGGGTCATATAGCTAGTAAATGTCTTAGGCTGGATTTGAACTCAGATTTTCTTGACTCTAGACTCAGCGCTCTAACCACTGAGTCATCTATTTGCCTCAAAATATATGTGGAACTGAACCAAATTTATAAGAATAAGAACTATTTTCCAATTGATATGTGGTCAAGACATATGAACAGGAATTTTTTAGAGAAAGAAATCAAAGCTATCAATAATCATGTGAAAAATATGCTCTAAATGACTAATAATTAGAAAAACACAAACTAAAGCAACTCTTAGGTATCACTTCAGACACATCAGATTGTCTAAGATGATAGGAAAAGGAAATGATAAATGTTGGAGGAGATGTGGGAAAAACAGGTGCACTAGTTTACTTTCCATGGAGCTGTGAAACTAATCCAAAATTCTGGAGCAATTTGTAACTATATCCAAAATGTTTTTTTTTTCTTTCAACTACTCCTAGGTGTGTGCCCCCAAGGAGATCAAAGCAAAAGGAAATGACCTTATATACAAAAATATATTTAAAGAAGCTTGTTTCTGCTGTGGCAAAAAATCATATATTTAGGAGATGTGTTGGGATTTGGGTGGGGGTGGGACGCCGCTTAGGGCTGGGTGGAGGGTGGGGCAGGGACTACAGCTTTCCGGGTATAACGCTTTTCCGGGTATATCGCTGGGCGGTGCCGGCTTAGGATGAAGCCCGTCCATATAAGGCAATGTTATAGCTCTCGCCACTGGATTGGCTGCAATAGGTTATATAATGTACGGGGATAGGGGAAGAGAGCAGAGTCGAGCAGAGTCGAGCAGTCGCCGTGGAAGATGTACCAATAAAGACCGTGAGCGAGATCCTCTGGCGTTCTGTCTGGTGAATTCCGGTCTGGGTGGAGGCCAGGCCGGCCGGTGACGACCGAAGGCTCGGTGTAGGAGCAGAAGAGGTCCCCCGGGGAGGACTGCCCGCGACCCCCGGCCCAGGAAGAGGCCTAGGGGGAACGCGGCAGGTTGGCGCCCGAACAGGGACCGGCCTAGGACGGCTGGACCGTTGCAGAGTTCCGGAAGAGCCCCGGTGATAGGGGGGACTAGCCCGACTAGGGCGGACCAGACAGCTTCTCCGTGCAGGTAACGGAGGAAAGGCCCGGAGATGGGGCAAGCGCGCAGCCTCCCTTTGCTGCGGCCAGAGGATCGGGACTTATTAACTTTACAGGTCAGAACTGCTTTGTCTAAACGGGGGTTGTCCGCCTCCACGGAGCAGCTAAAGCGGCTCGTGGAAAAGTTGCTGGTGGTGGCTCCGTGGCTCATACACTCGGGGTTTCAGCCGGACCGTTTTCCGGTCTTACAGCAGCAAATGCTGTCTTATCAAAAACAGTGCCCGGGTTTTCTTCTTCCGGAGGACTTTGGCTTGATGGCCGCCATTAAGGGGTTGCTCGACCCCAGGCCTCCTCCGGACACCAGCACGGCAGAGACTCAGACGGAGACCCGGCCGCTCGGTGGGGGCCCGGGAGGGGAGACTGATCTGACTGAGGTGGTGGTAACTGGGCCAAGGCCCGCGGCCTCTGCTCCCCCGTTGTACCCTTGGGAGGATATGCGGGAGGCGGGAAATGAGCGGCCTCAGGCGGAACATACAGGACAATGGCCCCTTTTAGAGACGAAAAGACTAGTCTCGGAGAACTGCTACCACGCTTCAGGCGCAGTTCGACTTTTTGGAGCGGTGGGCGCACCCAGCAAAGATGGCGCCGGTTTCCGGCCGAGGGAGGAGTCGCGGGCGGTTCCCTCCTGCGGGGAAGGGGAGGCGTGAGGGAGGGGTGGTGTGCCAGAGGGCCGCCCACTGCCCCGCCCTCCAGAACAGGAACGCAGATTTACTTCCTCTTTTCCCCACTCTGACGGCGAAAGCGAAAGCCGCTATGAGCGGCTCAGCCCGGGGGATAGATCAGGCGGGTACCTTCCTCTGATACCTCGCGCGATCCGCGAAGCTATGCGGTCCGGAGAGGTGGTGGACTCAGAAATCTCTGAGGCATTTCCATTATTTCTGGATAATGGTACCCGAGTTTTTCAGCCCCTGCCGCTGAAGACCATTAGGGAATTTAAGCAGGCGGTGCAGGAGAATGGCCCCGCTTCCCCGTTAGCACAGCGCCTTCTTTCTAATATGACTGTCTCCACAGTCTGGACCCCGCGTGATTTCGATGACCTCGCGTTGGGGGTCCTGAGCCCTGTGGACTACACGGCGTTCCAGGCTATCAAAGAATCGGAGGCTAGAGCGCTCCAAGCGCGCACCGGGGGGCCCCCGGGGCGGGTAGACCTGTTGTTGGGCCGGGGACAATACAGTGATCCCCGGGTACAGGCCACTTTTAGTAACCAGGAGCTGGAGGATGTGCGGGTAGTGCATCAACAGGCATGGCAAAGGCTGGGGCGTACCTCTGCAGGAACCCCAGCTGGCCTGGCCGATATGCGCCAGAAGCCAGGGGAGAGCGCACTTGAGTTTGCCACGCGAGTGCGGAGATACGTGGACAGCACGTTTGCAGGGCCGGGCCGGGAACTCATCATTAAGCAGATCCTCCGAGAGGGGTTCCGGGGGGAGGCGAAGACAGCTCTGGCGGCCTTGCCCCCCGACGCCACCCCGGACCAAATGATAGAAAAGGTGATGTCCCTCGCTCCTCCCTGTCCCATGGAAGTCTTGGCGACGGCCATAGAACGGGACCGGAGGGATCGCTTGAAAGAGGAGGCCGCGAGAAATGACGCCCTGGTAGAGGCTTTGAACCGCCTCGCGGTCTCCCGGGACTCCGGATCCGAACTTCGGTGCTTTAAATGTGGTCAGCTGGGTCACTTTCGGGCCCAGTGTCCACAAAGCTGCGGGTCGGGACGAGGCACCCCAAATTGCTTCCGCTGCGGAAAGCCTGGCCATATGGCGAAATTTTGCCGCTCCGACCAAAGGAACCCCACCCAGGAGTCGGGAAACGAGCACGGGGGGCCGAGAAAGCGGGCAACTCGCCCCCCCCGGGTCCAGTCCTTACGGCCCGAGACTCAACCACCCTTCCCTCGTGGGGGGCAATAGAAATCCCGGTCCAAGGGCCAGCAGGAGTGCTCCTGGCCACGGGGAACCCTTTTCAGTCTCGCTATACCGTTCCCACCCAGGTGCTGGCCCCCGGTGACCCGTTACTGGTAGTTAACCCACACCCTATTCTAGTTGATATTTTCCCAGGTGAGGTCCTCGCTCAGGCAGTGCCGTTCCAGGACACAGAGGCTGATTCTTGCCTTTGGATGGAGAAGATCACAATGGACCGCCCCATGATGATCCTCCTGGTGGAGGGACAGCCAGTGCGGGGTCTCGTAGACACGGGAGCCGATCGCTCCGCGCTGCCCCGCAACCAGTGGCCTCCTCAAATTCCACGCCGACGAGCTGGCAAGCCAGTAAAGGGAGTGGGAGGAGTAGTGGAGGCATGGGAGGCCGCCAGGCCTATGACTTGGAGACGGGACGCGCTTGAGGGCCAGTTTAGCCCTTTGTGCGTTCCCGGTCTCACCTATGCACTATGGGGTCGTGACATCCTTGCACAGCTCGAGGTTACCTTGTCCGGCCCGGATACTTTAAACTCTTGAGGGCCACTGATCGTGACACGGGCACCCCCACACCCCGAATCACTTGGACATCTACCACGCCAGTGTGGGTAGACCAGTGGCCCCTCCCGTTGCAAAAGCTCGTCGTAATGGAGGAGATTGTCCAGGGTCTGCTCCTTCAGGGCCAAATTAGGCCCTCCACTAGCCCTTACAATTCTCCTGCCTTTGTCATTAAAAAACGCGGTGGAAAAGGCCGCTGGAGACTCCTGGTGGACTTGCGGGCCATCAACCGTATTATGTTACCAATGGGGAAGCTCCAGCCCGGGCTTCCTTCTCCCACGGCCATTCCGGCTGGATGGCCTTTGGCCGTGGTGGACATAAAGGACTGCTTTTTCTCCATTCCCCTCCACCCGAAAGACACCCCCAAGTTTGCGTTCTCTCTGCCATCTACTAATGTTTCTCGTCCCCACAGGCGGTTCGAGTTCAAGGTTCTCCCGCAGGGAATGGCCAACAGCCCTACGCTGTGCCAGAGACATGTGGACGGGGTGCTGGAACCGGTCCGTCGGGACCACCCTTCAGCTCTCCTTCTTCATTATATGGATGATATTCTGGTGGCGGCGCCTACTCAGCAATTGTTGGACCCTTGCTTGAGAGATGTTCGGAGGACGCTACACCGTGCGGGCCTGTTCCTGGATCCTGAGAAGGTCCAACTTACGGTCCCGGCTAAGTATCTTGGCTCGGTGGTGGGGGAGACCTCCGTGCGGCGCCCCTTTCCTGTGCTGCAGGAGGCGCGCTGCAAGACTCTTAATGATTTTCAAAAACTTGTGGGCTCGGTGCAGTGGGTCCGCTCTTATCTTCCTATTCCCCCCGGGGATATGCAACCCCTTTATGACCTTCTCAGAGGACCCACGGACCTTAAATCTCCTCGAGCTTGGACCCCTGCAGCCCGCGATGCACTGCATCGCATCATTGCTCGAGCCACGTCCGCGCTGACACGATATGAGCCAAATAAGACAGTTTATTTTAGGCCCCTGCAAGACGGCCTATTACCATGGGGTGCCTTGTATCAGGCCCATGGAGTAATTGAGTGGATCTATGTTTCAGGCGCGGCCTCCTCGCTGGAGGGGCGCTTGGACGCTTTGGCTCGCCTTGTAATAGCAGCCCGGCGTCGCTGCCTAGCGTTGCTAGGCTGTGTGCCCACCCTGGACGCACCGTACCTTGTTCCCGTCCTTCCTGAACTGATGCAGGCGTCCTGGGCGTGGGCGGTGACACTGCTTGACGTCCCGGTGGGCGGCGGCCCTTTGCCCAAACTCTTGGAGACCATCCCCCTTTTCCCCATCTCCCTCGCCCCGTCCCCGGTGAGCCCGCAACCGGTACAGGGGCCCCAGATTTTTACCGATGCTTCTAAGGACCACAGAGTGGCGCTGTATATCCCCCATTTGCAACAGTGCCTGCGACTGCGCTCTCCATATCCCTCGGTGCAGCCCAGTGAGTTGTGGGCGATCCTTCAGGCAGCCATGTGCCCGACACCTGGACTTCGCCTGCTCTGGGGGTTCCTCATCGTTCACCGGGAGCGGCGGTTCTCTCTTGGGAGAAAGAGGGAGAAAATTGGACCTTGACTCCTCAGACTGTTCCCCCCCAGGACGTTTGCGTCCAACCCCCTTTCTTCTGGCTCCTCATCAACGCATCTCTCTCCGACCCCCTTCTCAACTGTTCAAAGGTTGAATGTTACCTCTCCCCTTGCTGGAATGGCTCCTTTGCGCCGACTGCGGTGGTGGTCCGCGCCCCCGAATTCGTCCCCATCCCTCTGTCCTGTCAGAATCCGGCTGCGCCCCCCCGTTCCCCGTTACCGCCAGGGAGGAGAAAACAGCGTAAGCCGCGGGCGGTGGGGGTGATTCTCCTCGTGGTGGGACTCCTTATCAGCTTAGTGGCTTCTCTCGCCTCCCTTGGCCTTACCGCGACGGCCATGGCTGGCTCTGCGGTCACGGCCGAGGCCCTCAACAACGCCACCGCCCAGACAGCGCAGGCCCTGCAGACTGTGGAGACATCCCTCCTCCATCTTCGGGGAGGACTGCTCACCCTGAACACGCGCCTCGATCTGGTCGTGGAGCGGTTGGACTCCTTTGTAGATCACTCTTGTCGTCGTCGAGTGGGCGAAGGCCTCTGTGTGACGAATGCCCCTTATTCTAACTCCTCTATCGCGGCCGAGCTCAGCCGCAACCTTTCCCGGGCCCTGACCGGGACCTGGGATGAGGATTTTTGGGACACGCTGCACAACCTTCGGCGGGAGTACCAGGCCATCAATGGCACTAGGGTCTCCCCATGGGTCCCGCCCAACCTCTCCTCCTGGTGGCCTTCTTGGCTTTCAGGTCCGTGGTTCTCCTGGTGGCCCTACCTGGCTGCTGCGGCGGCCTTCCTCGCCCTGCTTATTGCGGTCCGCGTTCTTTGCGCCCGCATCTCCCTGCTTTCTCGCCGCCAGCGGGTTGGTTACCGCGCCCTGCGGGCCGTAGGTGTGGGGGAGGACCCCTCAGGTTGGTTGGATCTTGCCCTATGTTTCCCCTTCTTCCTTTTAATTTTAGTTTAAGGGGTGAATTGTTGGGATTTGGGTGGGGGTGGGACGCCGCTTAGGGCTGGGTGGAGGGTGGGGCAGGGACTACAGCTTTCCGGGTATAACGCTTTTCCGGGTATATCGCTGGGCGGTGCCGGCTTAGGATGAAGCCCGTCCATATAAGGCAATGTTATAGCTCTCGCCACTGGATTGGCTGCAATAGGTTATATAATGTACGGGGATAGGGGAAGAGAGCAGAGTCGAGCAGAGTCGAGCAGTCGCCGTGGAAGATGTACCAATAAAGACCGTGAGCGAGATCCTCTGGCGTTCTGTCTGGTGAATTCCGGTCTGGGTGGAGGCCAGGCCGGCCGGTGACGACCGAAGGCTCGGTGTAGGAGCAGAAGAGGTCCCCCGGGGAGGACTGCCCGCGACCCCCGGCCCAGGAAGAGGCCTAGGGGGAACGCGGCAGAGATGTCCATTAATTAGAGAATACATGAATAAGTTATGTTATAGAAATATGATAAAATACTATTGTGCTATGAAAGGATGTTTTCAGAAAGAACTTTGAAGACATATTAACTGATACAATGAATTAAGCAGATCCAGAAAAATAATTTATGCAATAACAGCAATTTACTGAAAGACAGTAACTTTGATCAGCACAATGAACCACAGAAATTCCAAGGACTATGATGAAAATGCTATCCACCTCCATATAGAGAACTGAAGGACTCAATTTTCTTTTATTTCTTCCTTTTTTAGCTTTGAAATCTTGTTTTCCCCCAATTACATGTAACACAATTTTAAAAATTCATTTTTTTTAAAAAAAACTTTGAGTTCCAAATTCTCTCCTTCCTTTTCCATCCTCTCCCCTCACTGAGAAGGCAAGCAATTTGACATAGGTTATGCATGTGCAGTCATGCAAAGCATATTTTCCTGTTAGTCATGTTGTGAAAGGAAACAGAGACAGAAAAAAGAAAAAGCATGCTTCCATCTGCATTTAGACTCCATTAGTTCTTTCTCTGGAGAGGAATAGCATTTTTCTTTTTATCATTAGTTTCTAGGAATTATCTTGGATCATTGTTTTGCCGAGAATAGCTAAGTCATTTGCAGCAGATTCTTGTACAATCTTGCTGTTACTGTGTACACTCTTCTGGTTCTGCTCATTTCACTTTGCATCAGTTCCTGTAGGTCTTTCCAGATTTTTCCGAAATCATCCTACTAATCATCTATTATAGCACCATAGTATTCCATCACAGTCAAATAGCATGATTTGGTCAGCCATTCTCCAATTTATGGGCATCCTCTCAATTTCCAATTCTTTGCCACCACCAAAAGAGCTACAATTATTTTTATACATGTAAGTCCTTTTCCTTTAAAAAAATTAGATACAAACCTAGAAGTGGTGTCCCTGGGTACAAGGGTATGCACAATTTCACTGCCTTTGGGGTATAGTTTCAAAATGCTTTCCAGAATGATTGAATCAGTTCACAACTCCAACAACAGTGACTCAATTTCCCTCTATCCGCTTCAACATCTGCCATTTTCATGATCTGATAGGTATGGGGTGGTAACTCAGAGTTGTTTTACTTTGTATTTATCTAATAAATAGTGATTTAAAACATTTTTTTCACATGAGCATAGATAGATTTGATTACTTTGTTTGAAAACTTCCTGTTCATATCCTTTAACCATTTATCAATTTGGAAATGGCTCTTATATGTATAAATTTACCCCAATTCTCTATATATTTGAGAAACGAAAGTTTTATCATAGATACTTGCTATAAATTTTTTTCATAGTTATGATTACTACATATTTCCCTTCATCCTATTCTCCCCCTGTTTATCCTACTCTCTCTCCTTTCATCCAGGTCATCCTCAAAAGCATTTTGCTTCCGATTACTGCCTCTCCAATACACCCTCGCTCCTATTCTCTTCCCCCCACTCCCCATTTATCCTCTTGCCCTCCAACTTTTCTGTACAGTAAGATAGAGTTCTATACACAACTGAGTTTGTATGTTATTCCTCTTTGAGTCAGTTCTGATAAGAATAAGGTTCACAAGCTCTCCCCCTCTACCTTCCCCATTTTCCCCTGTACTATAAAAACTCTTCTGCACCTCTTTTATGTGAGGCAGTTTGCCTCATTCTACCTCTCCCTTTCCCCTTCTCCCAGTGCATTCACCTTTCTTACCCCTTAATTTCATTTTTTATAATTATTCTTTCATATTCTACTCACATCCATGCCCTCTGTCTATGCATATGTGTTGGTAACCAAAATGGTCTCTTAGCACTTAGTTCAACCAAGTGCCCTTGAAGAGTTTGGCTTTTGTTTCCTTTGAGTAATTCAGTGTATTTCATTGAGGCTTACTAGGTGCTAAGCCCTAGGCCCAAACCCCTATTAGGTGTAAAACTTATGTGGGTGTGGATTGGTAACTAAGGTGAGGATAACTAAGGGGAGGGCTTAGTTTACATATGAGTTTGAGTGACATGTCTCGGACAGCAGAGGCTTTTAGACCATGTTGGTTTAAGTCACCTCTTTGTGAGGACTCTAGGTCATGTGGGTGAGTCCCATGTGTGACTCACCCTTGACCCTGAAAAAGATATAAAACCAGGGGTTGGCTTTATCTTCTTTGGAACTCTTACCCACAGCCATCGTGGCTCATTACGAGCTCCCAGGCTGAACTTAGATGTTGGTAACTATGAATTGTATTGGGTCTGTCTGTCGATGTTTGTATTTTGTTTATATTTTGCTCTGAAGTTCAGGGTGCTGGCTTTTTCCCCTGAACTAAGTGAATGATATTTGTATGCTGAATGAAAGTAAGCTTGTCAATCCCTTAACATTGCTTTCTTTACTAAAGAAGATTAAAAGAACTTGTGCTTTTGCAGCAGGCTGGTAGCATTCTTGTTGCTGGGCTTGTGTTGATCTTTCACCCCCCACAACAGCTGCTAGCCAGATTGTTGAAACAGCATATTCCCTCTAAGTGCCCTAATAATGCCAGTTCTAGTTGGGCAATGCTTCTTTGCTTCCTTCCTCCTTGCCTCAATCCCTTCCTTGTTTCTTCCCTCCCTCCCTGCTTCCCTTCCTTCCTTCCTTTGTTGTTTCTTTCCTCTCTCCCTCCCTTCCTTCCTCTCTCCTTGTAATGTTAATGGGAAGATCTTCTCCACCCATTATTAGGCCTCATGTGGAGCCCATTAAGGGAAGCTTGTTTAGGGGAGGCTTGCTTGTAGGAAGGCTCATACCTTTTGCTAATTTCTAATTAGGTACTGAGCCATCAGGGTTGTGATACCTTCTGGCTCTGAGAAGTGTTACATATACTCGGAGATGAGGTTTCGCTTTGGGGGCTCACTTATGAGAAGGTCTTTGTGATTCCCTGGTAGAGACTCTGAATGGCCAAGTACATTCAGAGCTCAGAAGTGAAGGCTCTCTTGATCCAGTGGTGTATGTAAAGTGTATAGCAATATTGCTTTGATTCAGACAGTTAAGAGCCCTCTCTGTTGGTCTTTATTTCTCTGCGCATATTTTCTCTGTATTTTCTCTGAAGTTCTCTGACTTTTTCCCCTGAACTAGTGAATGTAATTAAAGATTATTGACCCCTTAAACAGCTATCTTTCCTAGTAAAGCAGATCTACGACCCAGTGCTAGCAGCCATCCTCAGTATGCCAGTGTGGTTGCCATTGTACTACTCTCC
This sequence comes from Trichosurus vulpecula, assembly GCF_011100635.1. Classification (NCBI taxonomy): domain Eukaryota; kingdom Metazoa; phylum Chordata; class Mammalia; order Diprotodontia; family Phalangeridae; genus Trichosurus; species Trichosurus vulpecula. Next base: position 193,177,778 of record NC_050575.1, read on the forward strand.
CTCCTTTCTCTCTTCTCTCTCTTCTCCCTCTGTCCACATAGAGAATCGTACACTTATATGTGGGTGCTCTGCCAAAAGGAATATAAATTTTGGTCACTGAAACATCATGTTTTATGGGCTAGATTTTGTTTCTTCTTTACCCTACTTATTTATTCTATCATTAAAAAAATCTGGGGTAATTAACTCTTTTCTACCATCTGTTTAAATGTATGAGTTCTTGAAATAGAGTACTGGAAAACCAGGCTTCGATAAAGCCCATTGGGATTCAAATGGGGCTACTTAACTATGCCTTAAACTCAAATCATTCTGGCTCTCACTGATTGGACAATAATAGGTCCCAGCCCAAGCCTCACTTGGTTGTTATTTGGGTTCTGATGTCTTAAAGTGATTGTAAATACCAATTGTTTCTGTTCTGGCCAGAAATCTGAGAGTCTTCCCTCCCTAGGGTGATTTTTTTTTGAGTAGGCAAGTGAGGCCATCTTTTGCCTCATTTCTTACCTAGCCTTAAACCACTGAAGTGGGAAGGATCTTAGCTTTAAAAGGCCAAGGTCTCTCATAGCATCTGGGGTCAACTCCAGTCTTCTTGATCTGTATCTGGTCTCTGGACTCTGACTGTAGAAGAGAGAGTGAAGCCGATGACTTTGCATGGCCTCACTTAAATCCAATTTACTTGCAAGTCAAGAAATTGCCTCCTGATGTCATTCATCCTTTTTGAGAATGAAGGACACACAACAATAATGAGAAAGTTTTTTAGGAGCTACATGTATCAGTTTCCTATGTAGGAATATAAATAGTTTAATCTTGTTGAATCCCTTATGAATTTCTCTTTCTGTTTAGCTTTTTATGCTTCTCTTAAGTCTTGTGTTTGAAAATCATATTTTCTACTCAGCTCTGGTTTTTTACCACGAATGTTTGAAAGTCTTCTATTTCCTTGAATATTCATTTTTTCCTAGAAGGATTGCACTCAGATTTTCTGGATAGGTGATTCTTGATTGTAATGCTAGTTCATTTGCTTTCTAGAATACCACATCCATAATCCATCAATATTTTAATGTAGAAGCTCTTAAGTCTTGTGTCATCTTGGCTGTGGCTTCATATTTAAATCGCTTCTTCTTGGCTGCATGCAATATATTCTCCTTGACCTCAGAACTTTGGAATTTGTCTATAATATTCCTGAGAGTTTTCATTTTGATATCTCTTTCATTAGGTGATTGGTGGATTCTTTCAATTTCTATTTTATCATCTGGTTCTAGAATATCAAGGCAGTTTTCCTTGGTAACTTTTTGAAAGATGATGTCTAGGCACTTTTTTGGAATCATGGTTTTCAAGTAGCCTGATAATTTTAAAATTATTTCCACTTGATCTATTTATCAGGTCAGTTGTTTTTCCAATGAGATATTCTCATTTTCTTCTAATTTTTAATTCTTTTGATTTTGTTTTATTGTTTTTTTTGATGTCTCATGAAATTGTTATCTTCTATTTGCCTCATTCTAATTTTTAAAGAATTATTTTCTTAATTCAGCTTCTGTACTTCCTCTTTCATTTGACCAACTCTGCTTTTTAAGGAATTCTTTTTGGGGGGGAATTTTTGTACTTCTTTTTCCATTTGACTAATTCTGCTTTTTAAAGCATTCTTTTCTTCATTGGATTTTTGTGCCTTGTTTACCATTTGACCTATTCTATCTTTACGATGTTATTCTCTAATATTTTTTGTGCCTCCTTTACTAAACTACTGTTTTTTTTTTCCTTTTTATAATTTTCTTGGATCACTGCAATTTCTTTTCCAAACTTTTTCTCTCTTATTTGAGTTTTAAACTCCTCTTTGAGCTCATGCAGAAATTCTTTTTTAGGCCCTAGAGCAAGTCACATTTTTCTTTGAGTCTTTGGATGCAGCAGTTTTTACTTTGCTTTCTCCTTCTGGGTTTGTGTTTTGATCTTACTTATTGCCAAAGTAACATTTTTTTTTTACGATCAGGATCTTTTTGTTGTTGTTGTTGTTGTTGTTTGCTCATTTTTCCAGCCCAATACTTGACTTCTAGCTTTAAATTTGGGCTCTACTCTCAGAGGGAAGAAGGAACTATCCCAAGCTCCAGGTTTTTTTGTAAAACTGTTTTCAGAGCCAGTTGTGAGAGTATGTCTGTGTTTAGTTCTTTCAAGGTGATATGATCTAAGGAGAAGTGTGTTTTCTACCCTCCCAGCCTGTGCTCTCATCTATAAGCTACTCTTTTCTGCCCTGGAACTGTGACCAGCATCCCCATTGCCCTGTGGTCACAATCTGTGATGTGCTAGTTATCCTCTTCGCCCTGGGAATGTGACCCAGGATGTCAGCCCTGATCTGAGTATGGGTAATGCAACACAGTCCTGTACCCAGTGCCAGCAAAGAGACCCTTGTTATCTTCTTCTGACCAGTTATCCGATTCCCTCTACCATCTGTGGGATGAGAGCTCTGGAAGAAGCTGCTGCCACTGTTGATTTAGACACTTCCAAGACCTGCTACTAGTTTCCTTGGCATGTTCTGTACTGGCACAATTTGTGCTGGATTGTTCTCCACTTTTGACCATGTTCAATAGAACTTTTGTGCAAACCTCTAAGTAGTCCTAGGCTTGAAAATTGTTTCACTGTGTTCTTTTGTGGGTTCTGCCACTCCAGAATTTGTTTTGAGACACATTTAAAGTTCTTTAGAGGGGAATTTGGGAGACTTCAGGTGAGTCCTTCCCTTTTCCCTACCATCTTGACTGTGTCCCTCTTGGGACACTTTCTTACTTTTTTAATATATAATATATAAATTTGTTTTGCTTGACTTTGTATTTGCAGTGGGTTTTGCATTTCTTCCCTTCTCAATGGGTAGAGGAAGGAGACAATCTGGAACTGAAAATAAATTAAAATTTAATTTAAAACTTCCTAATTATAAGGCATTTATTTTCACCATCCTACCTTTTTTTTTTTTAAATGTAATTTATTTATTTAACATATTTGGTTTTCAGCATTGATTTTCACAACAGTTTGGATTACAAATTTTCTCCCCATTTCTGCCCTCCCCCCCACTCCAAGATGGCGTATATTCTGGTTGCCCTGTTCCCCAGTCAGCCCTCCCCTCTATCACCCCCCTCCCCTCTCATCCCCTTTTCCCTTCCTTTCTTGTAGGGCAAGATAAATTTCTACGCCCCATTGCCTGTGTATCTTATTTTTTAGTTGCATACAAAAACTTTTTTTGTTTTTGAACATCTGATTTTAAAACTTTGAGTTCCAAATTCCCTTCCCTCTTCCCTTCCCACCCACCCTCCCTAAGAAGTTCAGCAATTCAACCTAGGCCACACATGTATTATTATGTATAACCCTTCCACAATATTCATGTTGTGAAAGGCTAACTACATTTTGCTCCTTCCCAACCCATCCCGCTTTATTGAATTTTCTTCCTTGACCCTGTCCCCTTTCCAAAGTGTTTGTTTTGATTACCTCCACCCCCATCTGCCCTCCACTCCATCATCCCCCTGCCTTTTATTTTTTTTTTTATCTTCCTCCCTCTTCTTTCCTGTGGGGTAAGATACCCAACTGAGTATGTATGGTATTCCCCCTCAGGCCAAATCTGATGAGAGCAAGGTTCACTCATTCCCCCCTCACCTGCCCACTCCCCTCCTCTCCTAGAACTGCTTCCTCTTGCCACCTTTATGGGAGATAATCCACCCCATTCTATCTCTCCCTATCTCCCTCTCTCAGTAAATTACTCTCTCATCCCTTAATTTCATTTTATTTCTTTTAGCTATCTTCCCTTCATCCTCAACTCACCCTGTGTCTGCTCTCTCTCTTTTACATATATATATATACACATACATACACATACATACATATACACATAGATACATGCATACATACACATTCACTTATATATATACATAAACATATATATATGCATATATATATATGCATATTCCCTTCAACTACCCTAATACTGAGGTCTCATGAATCATACTCATCATCTTTCCATGTAGGAATGTAAACAAAACAGTTCAACTTTAGTAAGTCCCTTGCAATTTCCGTTTCTTGATTACCTTTTCATGCTTCTCTTGATTCTTGTGTTTGAAAGTCAAATTTTCTATTCAGTTCTGGTCTTTTCACTGAGAAAGCTTGAAAGTCCTCCATTTTATTGAAAGTCCATATTTTGCCTTGGAACATGATACTTAGTTTTGCTGGGTAGGTGATTCTAGGTTTTAATCCTAGCTCCATTGACCTCCGGAATATCGCATTCCAAGCCCTTCGATCTCTTAATGTAGAAGCTGCCAGATCTTGGGTTATTCTGATTGGGTTTCCACAATATTCAAATTGTTTCTTTCTGGCTGCTTGCAGTATTTTCTCCTTGATCTGGGAGCTCTGGAATTTGGCAACAATATTCCTAGGAGATTTCTTTTTGGGATCTATTTGCGGAGGCGATCGATGGATTCTTTCAATTTCTATTTTGCCCTGTGGCTCTAGAATATCAGGGCAGTTCTCCTTGATAATTTCCTGAAAGATGGTATCTAGGCTCTTTTTTTGATCATGGCTTTCAGGTAGTCCAATAATTTTTAAATTATCTCTCCTGGATCTATTTTCCAGGTCAGTGGTTTTTCCAAGGAGATATTTCACATTGTCTTCCATTTTTTCATTCCTCTGGTTCTGTTTTAGAATATCCTGATTTCTCATAAAGTCACTAGCTTCCACTTGCTCCAATCTAATTTTTAAAGTAGTATTTTCTTCAGTGGTCTTTTGGACCTCCTTTTCCATTTGGCTAATTCTGCCTTTCAAGGAATTCTTCTCCTCATTGGCTTTTTGGAGCTCTTTTGCCATTTGAGTTAGTCTATTTTTTAAGGTGTTGTTTTCTTCAGTGTATTTTTCAGTATTTTTTTGGGTCTCCTTTAGCAAGTCATTGACTTGTTTTTCATGGTTTTCTCGCATCCTTCTTATTTCTCTTCCCAATTTTTCCTCTACTTCTCTAACTTGCTTTTCCAAATCCTTTTTGAGTTCTTCTATGGTCTGGGGCCAGTTCATGTTTTTCTTGGAGGCTTTGGTTGTAGGCTCTATGACTTTGCTGTCTTCTTTAGGCTGTATGTTTTGGTGTTCTTTGTCACCAAAGAAAGTATCCAAAGTCTGAGACTGAATCTGGGCACGTTTTCGCGTCCTGGCCATATTCCCAACTAACTAACTTGACCCTTGAGTTTTTCAGTGGGGTATGACTGCTTGTAGATTACAGAGTTCTATGTTCTACGTTTGGGGGGGAGGTGCCAGCTCTGTCAGAGCCGCACTCCTCCTTCCCCAAGGACCCCCAGTCCAGACTGGGCTCAGATCTTCAGCAGGCTGTGCACCCCTGCTGTGATCCGCCCCTTAATTCCCCCCACCAGGTGGGCCTGGAGCCGGAAGTAACAACAGCTGTAGCTGCCCCACCTCCGCTGCCCCCGGGGCTGGAAGCCGAACCGGGAACTCCTTCCACTCCCGCAGCTTTTCCCACTAACCTTCTCCGCAGTCTTTGGTGTTTGTGGGTCGAGGGGTCTGGTAACTGCTCACGTATTCAGGGCGCTAGGGCCCCCTCCGCCCGGCTTCTGGACTGGATCGTCCACGCCGCTCAGGCTGGGCTCTGCTCCACTCCGTTCCCAGCTCCCAGCTCCCAGCTCCCAGCTCCGTGTGGAATAGAGCTCACCCAGAGACTATCCGGGCTGTCCTGGGCTGGAGCCCTGCTTCCCTCTGCTGTTCTGTGGGTTCTGCCGTTCTAGAATTGGTTCAGAGCCATTTTTATAGGTTTTTGGAGGGACTCGGGTACGGAGCTCACTCTAGTCCGTGCTTACCAGCCGCCATCTTGGCTCCGCCCCCCTTCACCATCCTACCTTATTGCCACTATCACACTGAATTCTTTGATTGCTGAAGTATATATTGACTTAGTTTGGATGATATTATTGAGCTCTTCATAGAATACCTTTCCCAATTCTTATACAATAAACCTTGGTATATAAGCTTCAATTGATTTCACAGTGGTCTATTTGCTTATTAGGATTGCAAGAAGAGACCACCAGTTGTCACAGGAAAGGTTCTTCCTTATTGTCTTTGGATTTGCAGCAAAGAAAATACCACCAATGTCTTTATTTCCTTCTCTAAGGAGAACCTGTGAGGCAAACTGCTATTTAGCTACAACTTCCTAACATCTTCTAGCTTCATTTATATGAAAACATCAAATGTACGTGGTTGAGTTCCTTCTATACATTGATTCATTATTTCGGTGTAAAGGTTTTCGTATTTAGAATGTTAACAGATAAATTAATGTTTAATATCAAGCTAAAATGGTACACACACCTTCTACTGTGTAGGAAAGGTATATTGGACCTGGTTGCCAGTGGAGCACAGTCTAGCATAAACTGTGCCAGTACAGGCCATGCCACAGGAAACCAGTAGCAGGTCTTGGAGGTGACTAAATCAGCAGTGGCAGCAGCTTCTTCCAGAGCTCTCAGCCTACAGATGGTAAAGGGGTCAGATAACTGGAAGTCCTTGTCATTGTGGTAGTGGGAGGAGGCTGTATAGATGTGAGAGCCATTTTTTTCTTCTTTATTTCATGGGTTATTGTGGCTAAATAATTCACAAACTGGTGGTCTCCCTAATTGTAATGTGCCTGTCAGTATTAACTATGTTGATTCTCAGATAGTAGACTGTAAGTCACTAAGACCATTTTTGAATAAGGGATAATTTTTATCTAGCCTTCATTCCTTTAGCATAGACTTTAAGAACCTAGTGCTACATTTCCTTACAATTTTTATAACTTTTAAAAATTTATAAATTGTTGCTAAAATATAAATTATTTACAAATATACTTCCCTAAATAAAGTATTTCACACTTCTAACTTTCTGTTAGAAACTTGACCCTGGTGTGGATGATACTTTAATTTAGATTTTTGCAATGTTTTCCATTTCACAATGCATTTTCCTCATAACAAACTAATGAGGTAGGGAATCAGAGTACTGTAGATTTAAAAGTGGCTTGAGAGATTATCCAACCCAATCCCTACTCCAAATATGAATCTGGAATTTAGATAAATGTTGTAATACTTTTTTTTTACAAATGAGGAAACTGAGATTCAAAGGGGATAAGTTAATTTTGTGCCAGTGATACAACTAGTAAAGGATACAGCCTACCATAGACACATAAACTCCTGGCTCATCATTCCAATATGTTGTTCCATTATTACATGATTCATCCCAGGATTATGGAAATAGAAACCTGGGTAACTTGTTACTTTTTAATTTATTTTATGCCTGTTTCAGTATTATGACAGAAATAGAGATAATAAGTATGAAACTTTTCATTTAACTACTTTAAAAATTATTGACTATTAATGTGATTTTTCTACATAGCAGGCTTCCTGGGCAAGAAAATGAAGGACTTAGGAACATGTGTGGTATTTGCATTACTGCTGCCAAATGAAGGCAGGCAAATTGAAGAAAGAGAGAAGAGGATATGGGAAGTTAACAACTGTCTAAGAAGATGGTACTAGACGATGAGAATTGGCTTTGTGAATCATGGTTTAAGATACTGCAATGATAGAAATCTGGTCAGGGACTAAGTGAATTTAATAAGGACTGGGGAAAATGCATTTTGTCAAAGTCTTGCTGATCAGATATAGAATGCTTTAAGCTGAAAAGGAAGTGGGGAGAGAAAAAAATTCTTCCATCCAGCCATCCTAGCAGATATTGAAATAATAGGTTTGATAGAATAGAAGGAATGGAAGTAAAAGGTTACAATGACTTCTGTCAATAAATAATCAAGCAGGGGTCAGGAATTATATTCTTGGCATCAGCTGCCTTAGCCCAATAGTCCTGTAAATTCAAAAACCATTTATCAAGTGTTTAACATGTGCCAGGCACTGTGTTAGGTATTAGGAATACAGAGATCAAAATAAACTTATTTGTGTGATCACCCAGCTTATGTTGTAAATATAAAATGTATTAAAAGTATTTTGGGTCAATCTTGAAATTTCTCTTTTAGGCATTAGCAATTTACCTGAGCCTTGAAAGAAGCTAGGAATTACAAAAGGTCAAGGTAAAGAAGGAGAACTTTCTGGGTAACATGGAATATCTAATACAAAGGCACAGAGGCCAAAGCTAAAATGTCATGAACTGGAAGCAACAAGTTGACCAATTCAGCTAGAATGTATCAGTCAAGAAAGAAAGGCTGAATCTAGGTTGAGAAGTATTCTAAATACTTTTAAATGATAGAGAAGTCTGTATTTTCCCACAAAACTGAGTTTATTTAAATTAATTAATTTATTTTTAGTTTTCAACATTCACTTTTGTGAGATTTTGAGCCATAGAATTTCCCCCTCCCTTCTCTTGTCCCTCCCTAAGATGGTATGCAATATGATATAGGCTATACATGTACAATAATATTAAACAAATTTCCACATTAGTTATGTTGTGAACAAAGAATCAGAACAAAAGAGAAAAAAACCATGAGAAAGAAAAAAAAAACAAACAAAAAAAGAGAAAATGGTATACTTCAATATGTATTCAAACTCCATAGTTTTTTCTCTAGATGTGGACAGAATTTTCCTCTATGAATCTTTTGGAATTGTCTTAGACCATTGCACTGTTGAGAAGAGCTAAGCCTATCAAAGTTGGTCATCACACAACGTTGCTATTACTGTGTACAGTGTTCTCCTGGTTCTGATCATTTCCTTCAGCATCAGTTCATGTAAGTCTTTTCAGGTTTTTCTGAAGTCCTCTTGCTCATCCTTTCTTATGGAACAATAGTATTCCTATTACCTATACCACAACTTGTTCAGCCACGTCCCAGTTTATGGGCATCCCCTCAATTTCCAATTCTTTGACAACACAAAAAGAAGCTGCTATAAATATTTCTGTACATGTGGGTCCTTTCCTCTTTTTTATTATCTCTTTGGGATACAGATCTAGTAGTGGCTTTGTTGGATCAAAGAGTGTGCATGGTTTTATAGCCCTTTGGGCATAGTTCCAAATTGCAGTCCAGAATGGTTGGATCAGTTCACAACTCCAGCAACAACACATCAGTGTTCCAATTTTCCCACATCTTCTCCAACTTTTATCATTTTCCTGTTTTGTCATGTCAGCTAATCTGATAGGTGTGATGTGGTACGTAAGAGTTGGTTTAATTTGTATGAGAAGCTCATATTTTATATTGGTTGCAATAGTAAACAATAGAAATTTTTTGAGCGGGGTACTGATGTGCTCAGACTCGAGCTTTGGGAATATCAGTTTAGAAGACATTTTTAAAAAGAATTAACAAGACAAATGACTGAATGGAAGGAAAATAATAAGGAAATTCTCATATGGGTCCAAGAGAGATAATGAATGAGGGCCTTAACTAAGGGTGTTATGAAGTGAAGAGAAATTTTGAGTTTGAAGTGTCTATCTAGGTGGAGATGTGTGGCCAAAAACAAAAGACACAGAACTATAGCTCAAGAAAGTAGTGAGGATATGTAGACTCAATAACAACCTGAAGGCAGAAAGAAAGAGAAGTGAGGAGAGGGGAGGGAGGGAGGAAGTAAGGAAGAAAAGAAGGAAGAAAAAAGAAAGAAAGAAGGAAGGAAGGAAAGAAAGAAAGAAAAATATAACCTTTGGATGATTGGTAAAAGTATAGTGCTCAGAACAATGAAAGTGACATTCCTATTGGCTTCTCTGGTCAGACCACATTTGGAATATTATATCTAGTTATATGCACCACATTTGAGAAAGGACATTGACCAGCTGGGATGCATAAAAAAGAATAGCTAGGATACTGTGGGGACCCAAAATTATGCTATCTAAGGATTCATTTAAGGAATTAGTGATGATTCTCCTCCAGAAGAGAAACTTTAGGGAACGAGACCATAGTCTTTAAGTGTTTTCATGTGAAAGAGGAATTAGATTTGGTTTGTTTGGCCATAGAAATCAGACCTAGGACCACTGGGTAAAATTTAGAGAGAGATAGATTTTGGCTGTATAATGAAGCTTCTAGTAATTCGAATTGCGAAAAAGTAGAATGAGTTACTATGTGATGAGATGAATTCCCCTATAATGAAAGTAGTTCAAGTTAAGAAATCTTTGGGGGCTAGGGGGCTGCTAACAGCTAGGAAAATTAGGATGGATGAGTTGGATTGCTGTGATTGAGTTGAACATATTAGAATCAACAAAGAAAGGGATGGCCAAAGAAATACAAATTTGTTTGGGTCTAGAACACTTTCTTATGGCTTACTACATCCAGGGCGCTGTGGTAGTCACTAGGTAAGACAGTACAACATTGATCAGTAGTTCACAAAGTACAGTCTTTCTCCTTTTCTTTTCCCTAATCAGTTTCAGTATCTTTATAGTTTCTTCAACTTTGCTTAATTCCACACATATAAATGTAATCCAAGAGATTTACTTGAAATTCTATTTCTTTTCCTATTTCACAGAGCAGATTATGGATATAGTGAGAAAGCATCTTATTTTTTATGATGTTCTTGCTAATCCAAAATGAAAGAAAGGGGATGACCAAAAGCTTATCCATGCAAAGGTCACCTTTCCCGACCCAGAGTGGGAAATATAATCTTGCTTCAGAAATACTGGGCAGTTAAGTGAAGGGTAAAATAGTATATTTTTACTGCCTCTAGAGGAAAATATATCCATTGTAGGTATCAATTCAGCCATGGAGAATAATTTAATCATACTTGTAAATGACATTTTAACAAAAGGTCATCAACTCTATCAGACCCTCATAGGCTTAGGGGACATCAGAGTTGGTTTATTGATGCAGGCCAGTGAGACATTGCCTGGCTCTGCTTTGACAGGAAATGGGGACTCTCTGCTTAAAACATAGTTTGGGAGCAAAGAAGACTGCTTCTGGGAGGACAGGTAGACATCTCCTAAAACTCTCGTTCTCATCACTCTCATCTCCTGATGGCCGGAATTTTCAATTTCATTTCCTAAATGGAATCTCACTGATTCATAATGTTTCAGAGCTGGAAGGGATGTCAGAGTCCATCTAGTACAGGAGTGGGGAACCTGCAGCCTTGAGGACACATGTGGCCCCAGGGCACATGTGGTTCTGTAGGTCCTCAAGTATCACCCTTTGACTGAGTCCAAACTTCACAGAGCAAATCTCCTTAATAAAAAAGAGTCGTTTTGTAAAACTTGGACACAAAGAGCCACACTTGAAGACCTAGAGGACCACATGTGGCCTCAAGGCTGCAGGTTCCCCACCCCGATCTAATATTATCAGTACCTAAATTCAGTCTTTCTAGAAGCATTTGTTAAGTACTTACAATGTGCTAGGCACCAAGCTAAACACTAGGAAAACAAATGCAAGCAAACAGAAAAATAGACCCTGCTCTCAAGAGGCTTATGTACTAATGGAGGAAGACAACTGTAACAACAATGCTGCTAGCAGCTGCTGTAGAGGGGCAAAACCAACAACACCAGCACACCAGAGGGCTACTAGCACAGATTCTTGATCTGCTTTTCTGAGGAAAGCAACTTTAAGGGGTTAACAATCTCACTTTAATTAAATATACCTATATCATTCACTTAGTTCAGGAGGAAAAGCCAGCATCCTGAACTTCAAAGAGAATACAAACAGAAATTGCAAGCACACATTATATAAACAGAGCAAATAAAACAAATCAGTCTGACAAAAACATTACATTCATAGTCACCAGAGAGAGAGAAGCACCGATATCTGGGTTTTCAAAGCTGGGAGGCTCCAACAGATACCCAGAGTCTCATCTGGTCAATCACAGGACACTCTTCCAGTGAGTGAGATCGCCAAAACAAAATACCAAACTCAGATCTTAAATACCATGTTCAGGGTCAGAGGGCATCACAACCATGGGACTCAAACCTATGTTAACTAGGCTTTCTTGTTTCTTAAGCAGGTCAAAGTCTCTCGATTCAATGGAAGAAACAAAAGACAACAAAAAGTCCACTTTGCTTGCCATTACAACATTTGAAAGGCAAGACTCATCAAAGGTACTTGATTACCTTAGCATTCTAAAAGAGAAAACAAAGAAGTCATACCCTGATTACCATAGCAACACATAAAAGGAAGCAGAAGAGAGTATAGGATAGGGGAAGGGAAAGTGAGGAAGGTATCTGTTGAGAGTTTAAGAGAGCATGATGGAGAAGGCTGGATTGAAACCTAAAGAGAAATGAAGAGATGGCTATCCTGTGTATTCTCTTTAGATAGAGGTTCTAAGAGGAGCCATCCAATAAGAGCAAAAGAGTCTAGGGACTGAGGATACTCCTGAGGTGTGGCTAACAGGGTTGAAGTAATCCTCCAGGAAGACAACCTTTCTAGGGCATGATGAAGGAATCTAGATTTGAGTATGGTGAGTAATTGACTATAACATCCCTAACAGAGGAATCCAGTCTCCTGATTATGCCCCACCCCCAGCAACAAAGAGATCACTACATCCAAGGCAGCATATTCATTTTATTTGGGAACAGCTAAAAATGCTAATTTTACCTGACGCTGAGTTTAAAAACTGAAACTTTGTAGTTATATCCAGTGCTCCTCATTCTACCCTCTCTGTTCACACAGAATAATCTAATTGCCTCATCCACATGTCATCCTGAGTAAACATTCTGCACCTCTCTCCCCCATGAATCTTTGGATAGATTTCAGGGGGTCCTGAACTTGGAACTTTTGATATCTTCATAATTCCATAGTAGGTTCAATTTGTAATCTTATGTATTGCATTTTATATATTGAAAAACATTATTCTGAGAAAGGCAATAGGCTTCAGCAGACTACATGCACACACATGCACGTTAAGGACACCTATGATCTCTCAGGCTCTTTCTAACCTTAAATTTCTAATCCTATAACCTTAGGGAACCTGTTAAAACTTTTAGGGTGTTATTTTTTTAATCTTTAAAATGAAATGGTTTAGATCTGTGTGTAGTTGACAAGGTTTTTCTAGAGCTCAAATGAGATAGTCTATGTAAAATTCCTTACAATCTCCAAGTTTTATATTGATGTTAGTGATTTTTGCAATATGTGTGGGATGAAAGACCCTAACCAATTACATTTATAATAAGGAACCATCTCAGGGTGGAAACAGAAATAATTTTTATTCAATTCTCAAGAATTGGGCATCCCCTGCTAGAACAAATCCAGCAAGGGAGGCGCTTTACAAGAGGCAAAGCACCCATAATTTTGCCTAACACAAGAGAATTCCCACCCACCTCTGACCATTCTCACCACTGGCTGGGAGGTGGGCATACAATCTGAGCATGGAAGCTAGACAAAGAACCAGGAAATTGAGGCACAGAGACTCCAATTCCCATTTCCTTAGTTAATGATTACAACTGAGGTGACATCTATAAATCTAAAGAAGGAGAATAGAATAAGGGAAGGGGGAGACCCTCTCCATTCTTTACAGTAGAGAAAAACAGGTCATTATGACCCTGTTCTTAACCAGAACCAGAAGAAAGAACAAAAAGTTTCAGGGTAAACTTTCCCAGAGGCTGAGCCATCAGACTCTCACAGCCTCAGAAGTTTTCCACTTTCCCATTTCTTGATTTTTAAACATTTCTTAGTATGCTTTGGTAGGAAAGAAGGAAGGAAGGAAGGAGGGAAGGAAGGAAGGAAGGAAGAAAGGAAGGAAGGAAGGAGGGAAGGAGGGAAGAAAGGAAGGAGGGAAGGAGGGAAGAAAGGAAGGAGGGAAGGAGGGAATGAAGGAAGGAAGGAAGGAGAGAGGGAAGGAGGGAAGAAAGGAAGAAGGGAAGGAAAGAAGGATGGAAGGAGGGAGGGAGGGAAGGAGGAAAGGAAGGAAGGAAGAGAAGGAAGGGAAGAGGGAAGGAGGGAGGGAAGGAAGGAAGGATGGAAGGAAGGAAGAAATGAAGTGAAAAGGAAAGCTTTTCATGAGACATGTGACTTCATTGTTATAAGAAGTCAGGGAAGAACTTCTACAAATTAGGAACTTTCTCTTTCTTTCCTATTCTCATGCCCCTGATTCTTTTTTCTATCCTCAAAACCTATAATTATGCCTGGCACGTAGCAGATGCTTAATGACTTAATTGATTGGTTGACCATTTTATATCCTTGCTATGTTCTCTGAGACAAAAACAAAACAAAACAAAACAAAAACAATGTATTCCCTCTTTCATATAGTAGTACTTCAAATACTTGATGAAAGTTAACATAACTCCCTAAGTTTTTGACTTTTTTGAAGCATATACTTCACAGTGGCATCTTTGAGCAAAGGTATGCAGACATTTCAGACAGTTTTTTAGCATAAATTCCAAATTATTTTTCCAGGTGTGTTGGACGATTTCATAGTTCAGTCTCCAATGTATATGTGTCTATTTTTCTGCAACCTCTCCAACATTGGCTGTTTTCATCTCTTTTCATCTTTGTCAATTTGCTGGACTGGGTGTGATATGAAATCTTAAAACTGTTTTGATCTGTATTTTTTTCCTTGGTGATTTGAAACAAGCTTTATAAACCTTTTTATGGTTTATACATAATTAAAAATAGCTAATTTCTAAATATTAGTTTATGTTGATGAATAGAAACCCTTTGAATATATTTTTATGAATAGAATAAATATTTATAAATGTAAATCACCTTTATCATCTTTACATGACTGTTGAAACCTCGATTTAGCTTTTAAGGTGAATATAATTTGTTTATATCCTTTGGCTGCTTATGCATTTGGGGAATGACTCAGTCTTTTATATTTGTATTTGATTCTTATAATCTTGAGTATAATACTCTTATCAGAAATATTTAATTTGATTACTTTTTTCTCAACAATAAACAGCTTTACTTCTTATCTTAGTTGCATTGAATTTATTCATGCAAATTCTTTTCAAATTCATGTAATTGAAATTATATTTAATCTTTTGTGATCACATCTAAACTTTATATGGTTAATAATTCTCTGCCTAGTCATCACTATGAAAGGTACATGATCTGGTTTTCTTCTAATTCTTCTATGGTGTGATCCTTAATATTTAGGTCATATATACATTTTGATCTTCTTACATTATATAGTGCGAGATGTTCATCAAAATCTAATTTCCACTAAACTGCTTTCAAGTTTTCTTGGCAGTTGTTAAATAAGGATTTTTTTTCCTCAAGAAATTTATGTTCTCAGGTTTATTGAACCCTAGGTTATTTTGTTCAATTGTTTCTGATTTTTCCTTATCTAGTCTATTTGACTTCCCCAGGTACTTTTCATGTGAATTGTTTTCTATCTGTATCTCCTCATTCTGTACTTGTAAAGTTGATGCACTGAATCCAAGCACAGTACTTGACATTTATCTCTATTAAATTGAATCCATTAAATTGAAGTCCATCATTTTAGCCTGTTAATATCTACTTGAATGCATATTCTGTCATCTAGTGTGTTGCCTCCTGATCCCAGCTTTGTACCATCTACAGATTTGATAAGCATGCTACCTTATATTTTTATCCAAATCACTAATAAAAACAACTGAATATGGTACTTCACTAGAGATCAATCCATTCATCAATACTCATTTTGTCCATTGATTCAACCATTTTCTTCTAACTGTAGTTATCTTCCAGTTCACATCTTTTGATCATGTCTGCAAGTTTATCTTGGAAGACTTTGTAAAATACTTTCCGGAGATCTAGGAATACCATCTCCGTAGACTTTTCTGATCTACCAGTCTAGTTTTTCTCTCCAAAAAAAAAAAGAAAGAAAATGAAGTTAGTATGACAGGATCAATTCTTGGGTACATCATGCTAGTTCTTTGTAATAACTGCTTCCTTTTCTAAATGCTCTTAACACATCCTTTCGATGATGCTGGGTTTTTTTGTTTTTTTTTTTATGATTTTGTAAGCACTCATTACCCAGGTAATTGGACTATAGTTTGGAAAAAATATTTTAAGTTAACAACTCTACTCTCTTACTTTTATCTTGGGTCTTATTCTCATGTGCCAAAATCAAGGAGTGATGAAGAAAGTAATCACAAGTCACACTGATATTGGGTTTTAATTGTAAGAGTACACAGACTAGGACTTTAGAACCTGCAAAGTACATTTCCTAAAAATAAAATAAAAAGGCCTGTGAGGTACAACAATTACTACTCCCATTGTACAGATGAAGAAATAAGGGCAGAGAATTTGTTGTTTTCCTGTGGTCACAAAGCTAGCATCAATCTGAGGCAGAATTTTCCCTTGACTTGAAGTACAGCACTCTTCACTTTACTATGATAAGAAATATATCATTCTGTTCACTTTATTGTGGAAGGAGATTCATTTTCTAGAATCAAGTTGTTGCAGTCTCCTTACTGTTTTATAGAGGCATCTAGGTGATGACTTAAGAGTCAGAAAGACCTGAGTTCCAGTTCTATTGCAGAAACTTGCTTGCTGTATGACCCAGGGCAAGTCACTTAATTCCTCTCAGTCTCAGTGTCTTCAACTGTATAGTGGGATAATAATTGTACCTAGCTCATGGAGTTGTTGTAAGGATCAAATGAGTTAACATTCATAAAGTGCTTTGTGAAACTCAAATTACTATATAAATGCTATTATCATATCATTATTAATCATGTATCTTTAAGAGTTATCATTTGAATTGGTCTCTTTTCTACTCACACTGTCTCCAATTTCATCTAGGCCCTTATCACCTCTCTTCTGGCCTGCTGAAATGCCTTTCTTTCTTGTCTCCTTGCCTGAAGACATTTTTTTTACTATAATAAAGACATCATGCAATTTTTGTGATCTTGGTCTTTCCTTCTTGCCTTTGTACAAGGCCAGAAGAGAAACATTTGCAGCTTTTACAACCTTGAATCAGATTCCAGGAATATCACCAACAGCATGACCTTTTCGACCAAATCCAGCAACCAAAACTTCATCATTTTCCTCAATAAAATTCAAGCAGCCGTCACTGGAAACAAAGGCAGTGATTTTTTTTTTTTTTCGCCAATCTTGATCAGCTGGACTCTCACACACTTCCTGATGGCAGAATTGGGCTGCTTGGCTTCCATACCAACTTTTTCCAAGACAATCCCTTTGGCATGAGATGCTCTTCCAAATGGGGTGGCCTTCAAGGCAGTACCCAAATGAGCTTTCTTGTATTGTTTGTCATGCCACTTTTGGTCTCTCCTGTAGCTTTGGAGTTTTCTAGCAGACGAAGACCATGGCACTTACCCATGCTGCTGCTGTACGGGCCAAGAGAAAAGAAAGTGCCAGAAGACTTTTTTACTCCCTAATACATACTCTAAATACAACTGTCAAGCTAATTTTCCTAATGAATAGATCTGATCATGTAAGTCCCCTGTTCAAAATCATTCAATGACTATGCATCGCTTATTGAACAAAATATAAGTTCCTTAGCTTAGCATTCAAGGACTACTTCAATTAATTAAACAAATATGCATTAAGCATCTTCTGTATTTGAAGTTCTATGATTTCAGTGTAGCTTCCAGCTTTAACTGTACCCTCATACCTCCACTCTTATGCTCTTCATTTACTCTATGCTTCATCTAAGCTACTGTTACTCACTATTGTTCAATCTTGTCATGTCTACTCTAAACTCCACTACTAGCTCATATTTATTAAAGGCTACTTTGTCTTTATTGTGCTATAACACTTTGTTCATAAAAAAAAATTCTTCACAGCATCTATAGGAAGGAGGCAATGTAAGTTTCATTATCACCATTTTACATGTGAGGGAACTAAAGGTTAGAGAGAGTAAGTGATTTGTCTGCATTCATGCAGCTAGGATGTCCCATGTATTTACATATATATATATATATATATATATATATATATATATATATATATATATATATATATATATATATGTGTGTGTGTGTGTGTGTGTGTGTGTGTGTGTGTATATGTATATGTATATATGTATGTATGTATGTATAGTTTGTGATACCTGGAATGGATTCTCTTTATCCATGTCATCTATCTTCATCTAGTGATCTAGTGACATTTTTTTTCCTTCCTTGAAGGCTCAGTTTACATGGCATTTCCTTTACGAAATCATCCCTTATCCACCCAGATGTGTGGTCCTTCCCCACTTGAATTTCTTATGCGTATACTTAATATTTGAACTCTAATTCCTACTTGTAACTCCCCTATTTTATGGAGGGGTACCACTCTCACCTGTGACTCCAAGAAGCTGTACCATGCAAAGTGTCCAGACTCTGGTAAACTGTCTTGACAAACAAGCAAAACTAGGTTGAACATAACTGACAGGCCTCCAGCCTGTTGGTGAGTTAGGTAGTATCTACCCTCAGTATGTGAAGACTTCTTTGGTGTAATGAAAATATAAGAACAATTTGTTCCCACAGCCACGAAGGTGGCTTAAGCAGGTGTTGTAGAACACTTAGAGCTTGGTCAAATATCAAAAATGCCAAGGTCATCCATTGTATACTGGGCCATTGCCAGTAATCCTGACTTTTGTCTTGCCACTGGACTTCAATGACTGGAAGAGTGAAAGGTTGACAACTTTGCACAACTCTGTCTCATTTAAATTCAATTCTTGAGCAAGTCAAGACATCACCTCATGATGTCACTGGTCCTCTTTGAAAATAAAGGAGAAACAACAACTCTTCTAGTCACCAAGTTTGTGAAGTAGAATTCATCTTAGATCTTTTACCCCCATTTATTCTCTTTGTTCACCCAAATGTCAAGTCTTGAATTTGGATAAGTCATTTAAACTCCCTAGGACTTGATTTCCATATCTGTAAAATGAGGGTGTTAGACTAGATGACCTCAGGTTACTTCAAGCTCTGGATATATGATCTTTTAAATTTCTCCTCAACATCTCTTGTATTCTAACCTTTTTCTCTACCTATACCAAAACTACCATAGTCTAGGGGGACTCAGCACCTCTTGTTTGGACTATTGTTTTTGTTATTTTAAAACATCTTATTTATTTAAAAAAATCATTTAAAAAAAATTTAGTTCAAAATTCTTTCCCTCTTTGCCTCTCTCAAACCCACTGGGAACAGAAGCAATGTAAAATACAAATCATACATATAAAGTCATGTAAAACTTATTTTCATATTAACCATGTTGCAAAAAATAAAAGCAAGAAACATAAAGGAAGTGACATGGACTATTGTAATTGTCATTATTCAGTGGTTCACTCCCCCTTCCAATCCATCCTCCACAGAGCTGCCAAATTGATGTTTCTAAAACATAATATGCTTCAGTGTTTTCCTATTGCCTGTATGATAATATCTGAACTCATTTTTTTTCTGACATTTAAAACAAGTCATTGTCTGGATCCAGCCTATATCTCCAGGTTGATTATACATTACTCCCACTTTCACTCTCTATACTTTAGGTAACTGACTTGCTGTTTTCTGTATACACTATTTCACACTGCCCCACCCCCACCATCTCCCTACTTCTGCACAAACTTCCCTTAGTTCTTGGAATGTGCTCTCTCTTCATCTCTGCCTTTTGGAATAGTTAGATCTTTTCAAGGCTCAACTCAAGTGGTTCCTTCTAGAGGCCTTTCTTGATTAGTTAATGCTTTCATCCATCACAATGTATTCATTTTGCATATGTCTTATCTTTAGTAGTCTGTGACAATGTTGAATTTAACCTCCTTCAGAGCAGGGACTGCCTGACTTTTCTATTCATATCCCTAGAGCCAGCCAAGTCAATCACTAAATGTTTATTAAGTGCCTACTATGTGCCAGGTACTGTGCTAATCACTGGTGATAGAAAAAGAAGCAAGAGATAGCCCTTGCCCTCAAGAAACTCATAATCTGATGGGGAAGACAGGAAGCAAACAAATACATACAAACATGCTTTGAGCAGGATAAATAGGAAGTAATTAAAAGAGGGAAGATGTTAGAATTTAGGGATGTTGGTAAAGGCTTCTTGTAGATGATAGGTTTTCAGTTGGAACTTGAAAGAAGCTAGGAATGCCAGTAGGTGGACATGAGGAGGGAGAGCATTCCAGGCATGGGGAACAGCCAGAGAAAATGCCTAGAACTGAGAAATGGAGTGTCTTGTTCATGGAACAGCCAAGAGGCCAGTGTCCAAAATTTAAATATGATTTGGCTTTTCCTGTTGTACCCAAACCTACAGCCTGAAGATGCTTCCTTTATAGCACTGGAAAGGAATAATTCAACAGATGATTTAGGAAAATTGATGAATTCCCTGTAACATGGCAGGTTGCCCATTGGTCAGTACCATTTTATTATTAAAGAAATCATGGAGAGATGTGTCATTACTAAGGAGAACTTGTAGTTGTTCCCAACAAGAGTACTCTCTCTTTGTAACAGTATGATAGTTGAGAATGTCACATGATTAGGCATAAAATAATCGATTTGGTCATCATCACCATGTACATGAAAGATTCAAACATCTCTGTGTTGTTTCTATATTTACATGGATCACAAAGTAAATAGAGAAACATTCTGTAGCAACAATCAGCTGGCAGCTACTGTAGGGGTGTAAGATCCACCAACAACCAGGACACAGAAAGCTGCCAACACAGGTTCTTTGATCTGCTTTACTAAGGAAAGTAACTTTAAAGTGTTAACTATCTCAGTTTAATCAAACATAAAAATATCATTCATAATTCAGGGGGAAAAGATCAGCCACCTGAGCTTCAAGGCAAATACAAACAGAAATTACAAATATCAGCAGACACACCTTGTCTGATTCAAATCACAATACATAGTTACCAGTACCAACAGCTGGGTTGCGAAGCTGGGGGGCAATTTGCAGCTTGCTCAGAGTCTCAACACTCCTCCCGTGAGTGTTCCCCCAAAAGTCAAAAGCCAAACTCTCCTCAATTATATCCAGTTCAGAGCCCTGAGGGCTCTGACCTCACCCAGGCTGAGTGTGGGAAAGTTCCCCATCCCCAGTATCACATCATATACAAATCAATGACTCCCAATTGTCACAGTGCTGAGAAATACTGCAGGACAAAAAGATCCCACTTTATCTGCCCCATTCAAACAAAGGCCAGAATCTTTAAAGGCACTTAAGAGAACAGCAAAAAGTCTCACCTTAATTACTATTATGAATTCAAAGGGAGCAGTGGGCAATATTTGCTGAAGGGAAATGATACACTTAGCTTAATTAAGTAGCCACTGCTTTGGTGTTTGATCTATTTTATTAGGTGTCACCAAATTCCAAACCAAATTTGAAACAGGAGCAAAAGGGTCTTCCTCCATTGATAGAATGAAGTTGGGAGCTAGGGTATGGGTAAAACAGAAGCCAGATGAAGTCATACTCGGAGGGAAGGTGGCCTCGTGTGATTAACGGAGGAAAGTTTGTATGTCTGGGGAAAGGCTGGGAGGACAATCCTAGTCTCCATCTAGGGTGGGATCCTCTTGGCTACCTCATTGTGTCCCTTTTGAAAAGAAACATTTCCCACCTGAGTTTGGCTTCTGATATTTGATCTTTGCATAACTGAAATCTCAACCAAACTGGAGATGATTTTATTTGAAGGATAATAGCCCATACTTGCCTACTTTTTTTTTGTTCTTTGAGATGATTTTATTTAAAAGATAATAGCCCATACTTGCCTACTCCTTTTCTTCTTTGTTTTGGTTAACTTTGTTGCTAGTTCTGTCTCCTTTAGGCTTAAGTATGCTGCACTTTCCGGTGACTGCCTAAGCATGTAGCATTCTTGGAATTCCTGCCAGCTCGCTGAAAGAACTGACCTCTGGAATGGGACTCTTTGGGGCAGGCACAGCTCTACATCCAATTTCAGCATGAAGAAGCTATGGAAAATGAGACCTTCACCCCTTACCCCAAGATTTTGAGCCCCAATTGTTTGAGAGAGGGGGAATGATGATAGTGTCCTGTGTACTTATTTTGTGTTATCCTTGCTATATTGTTTTATTGTTATGATATTATCGATCCTATGTAATGGATACAAAGATCTAGGGGTGGACATTTGGATTATTAATAATTATTTTGGGATGATTGATTAAAGAGATTATCAGGCTGGGATCTAGGGGTGGATCACATTTGAATCGTAAACCAATATTTGGGAATGTCACTGAATGATATGTTTTGCTTTATCGTGAATGATATGTTTTAGTTTCCTGTGTAATTGGATAACAATGTTCTAGGATATGATTGGATTGTGCATCCTAGAACATTGTGAGGGGTGGAGTGTAACCAGAATGGCCTTTGTTTTCTTTGAATGACTCAGCTTACCTCATTGAGCCTCGCTGGACACTGTGGCTTGCTCTTTCGGGGCAGGAAGCCCAGCGACCATGCCAGGAATCAGAGAACTTCCTGTGTGATGATTCATGGGGCTGTCTGAGGGGAGGTGTTAACTCCAGAGCCACGCCCTATTGGGTGTTAACCTGGTCTACGCTAGGGGGAGGGGCCAGCTCAAGAACCAATCGGCTCTGGTCATTCAGGTGGCGCTTGAATGAGTCAAAAACTCTATAAGAGGGGAGAGGACAGCTTGAAGATCCCTTTTCCTTTTCCGGTTGGCACAGCAGCAGTGGGGAGCATGACTTCGGGCCAGTCCTTGTTCTCGGGCCAAGCCCAGATGTTGGTAACTATGAATTGTGTTGGGTCTGTCTGTTGATATTTGTAATTTGCTTGTATTTTGGTTTTGAGGTTCGGGGTGCTGGTTTGTTTTCCCCCGAACTAAATGAATATTTTGAATCTCAGGGTGCTGGCTTTTTCCCCTGAAGTATGTGAATGAATTTCCCTTTTCTCATCTGTCCTGTAGAACACTGAAGTCCTGAAGAAATCTATCTGTGATACATTGTCCCCCACGCACCATTGTCTGTGCTGTGTCTGTAGCTGAAGCTTTGGCCCAAATCATCACCTTACTTCAAGCCTGACATAGATCTATCCAGTGTAGTTTCACAGTCTGCCTAATGGGAGATGGGATGATAAAAGCAAATAAGTCAGGTCACCAATCTAAATGCTGGAACTATAAGGTCCTAGCCAATGGCTAGTCAGTTTCCTCTGATATATTATTCTGATACTGGGTGAAAATGTGTCAATAATAATAGAAGCACCATAGAAGTTTAGAAACACACGTGAATGTACCATTTACATTATAAAACTTTTCTTTTGGTCATAATGGGGCTGAAATTTTTAAAAAGAAATTTTTTAAAAAAATATTGAAATAACCACCAATCTTTTTGAGTGTTCTGTTTATCATCTTCTAACACATCATGTTCTAAATTTTTATATAAGATACTAACAAAGGAAACAACACATCAAAAGAGAGTCAGTGGAAGAAGAACATCAGAAATATAGCATTAATTAAAACATTACTACTATAGAAAAGCGAGCATTGTTCAGCCACAAATTAATGAACTACTTAATTCAATTCTATAAAGTGTGCTATGTTCTAGGGATACCAAAACATGACTGAGACAGTTCCTGACCTAAAAGAGCTAATATTTTACTGGATGAAATACAATGTGTACAGAAGCAAGCAATTATAAAGTATACCTAATATTCTGTCTCTGTCTCATTACCTCTGCTTCTGTCTTTGTATCTGTCTGTCTCTCTGTCTCTATTTTTCTCTAACTTTGTTTCTATCTCTGCCTCTCTGTCTGTCTCTGTAGCTCTCTGACTCTTTCTCTTTCTCTATCTCTGTCCATGTCTGCTTCTCTGTATCTTTGTCTCTCTCTATGGATTTCTGTCTGACTGACTGACTCTTTTTTCTCTTTCTCTCTTTTACTATTCTTTCTTTTAGCAGTCTTGATTCTATTCCAGAAAAAAAAATGCAAAAATACATGTTAAAGGACTCACAATAGCACATAAGCAATGCAGGAACACACATAAAACACTAACAATAACGCATAACCAATCAGTACAATCCCCATATGCCAAATAGTTTCAAGAGGGGGAGAGTATTAATAAATGGGGAATCAGGAAATGTCTTCTATTAAAGAATCATTTGAGCTATCCTTTGAGGGGACCTAGAGATTCTCCGAGGTGGAAGTAAGGAGGAGTGCAATCCACACAAGGGAACCACTTCTGTAAAGGCATATAGGCAAGACGTTGAATATCACGCACATACAGGAAAGCAGTTCAGTTTAACTGGAATAGAGTGCTTGAATAGGCATAATCTCAAATAATCTTGGAAAGATAGGTAGGAGCCATACTATGGAGGTCTTTAAGTGACTGGTTGAGGGGTTTGTATTTTATCCTAGAAATAACAGAAAGTCATTGAAAATCAGAGAGTAGTGCGGTGATATGATCAGGCCTATGTTTTAGGTCTATCAATTTGTTGGTTTTGTGGAGGATTGATTGGAGAAACAAAAGATGATTATTTTTCAGGCAACTGGGGACCAATTAAGAAGCTATTGCAACAGTCTATGTGACAGATGATGATGTCCTCAATGAGTGTAGGAGCTGTGTGAATTCAAAGAAAGGGACAGATTTAAGAAAGGTTGATAAGAGATAGAATAAAAAAAACTTGTCATATGAATGGATCTGAGAAGTGAAGGAGAAAGAAATACCTTCAAGGTTTTTGGTACATAAAAAGAAATGGAATTCAGAGGAAGGATGCATTTTGAGGGAAATAATTACATTTTGGACACTAAAATTTTGCAAAACTTTTTGGTTTACTACATTATATGATGATTGGTTGAAGGAATTGGAAATGTTCAGTCTGCAAAAACAAAAAAAGACTAGCGGCAAGGGCTCATGTCTTCCAGTATTTTAAGTTGTATTGCATATAAGAGAGATTAAATCTATTCAGCTGGATCCTGGGGTGGGGGCTGCACTAATGAGTGGAAGCTATGGAGAGGCAATTTAGGCCCAGCTTAAGGAAAGACTTCATAACAGTGTGAACAATCCCAAAGTGGAATGGGAGTGGCAGTGAATTCCTCATCCTTGGAGTTCATAGAATGGAAGTTGGATAATCCCACTTGTCTGGGAGGGGAAAGGAGAGTATCCCTGTCATGGTAAGACTTGGACTAGGTGAGCTATGAGGCTCCTTTTTATTCAAAGATTCGCTACTCTGTTTCTCAACTCCTAGTTCACTTGTCTCCATGACTTTTAAAAATAGAAATCTTGTCTTACCATAAAATGTGGCAATCATTTATATATTACCTTTTTATTCTCTAGGTGTTCCACATAGGAACATCTTATCTTTTCAACTATTCTCTATGTTCTCAAGGTTGAAGGTTAAAGTTTATATTTATTTTATATGACTGTCTTCTGCCTCAAGCACAGCGGACCACAAACTTAAGTAACTATTTTTTAATTTCACTAAGTAATTTTGAACTGTGAAATGCAAATCTCTAAACTGATTGGGAAAATAACAAGATACTTCAATCATAATTAAGTGGTCAGTCCAAACACTTATTTTATCATGTGGGGATGAATGAATGAGTGAAAAAACATATGAAACACTTATTGTATTCCAGGCAGTACGGTATGGGCTGGAACTACAAAGACAACAGTGAATTAGTCTTTGCCTTCAATAATTTTTCATTTAATAGTGGAAGATAACATATATAGCAGAATTGTAGTCAGGTAAGGGAGTTTCAGTTAAAGGAATCTTAAGGCTTGTGAGCAAGAGTCATAAGACGATTTATTATCATGGCTTTTCTACAAGCAATGGTATTAGTATTTTGATTGATGATCCCAGAAAAAGATCCCTAGTGTTTCTTGAGTATGGGTCCTATTTTTGTGAATTGTTCACCAGATTGGTAAAGTACAGTGAAATTCATTATCAGAAAGTTGGCTACTAGGTGATGAATGTGAATGAATGAGCAAATGAAAAAGTATATATTAAATTTTTATATGCTAGATACTATGCTAAGCTGTAGAAATACAAATACAATCAAACTAGACAGTCCTTCCTTCAAGAAACTTAATATTATAATGAAGAAAACAAAACATAAAGGAGAGTTAGAAAGGAGGAGGGAAAGGAAACATGGTTGGTGGCATGCTTTTAGAACTTGTGTGGAAGCCTGGTTCCAGGGAAGATTAGGAAATGGCTCATCTATCTGAGGCCAGGGTCCAAGGGCAGAATCTGAGTTCCAAGTGTGAAGGAGATGATGATGATAACTTCGAATGCTTTCTAACTGACTAAAGCAACTATTGTAACCTCTTGCTAAGCCAGATTCAGAGTGGATATGATATATACCTGTGGAAGTTGGTTTCTCTCACTGAGGAATCATGAGTCAAGATCGACGATCTTTCATGTTGACTCTATTTGCTTATTTAGTAGCCACACTTAGGCGATGAAGTACCTTTTCTCCCTATGAATCCTTTTAAAAATACTTTAATGTCCCTCCTAATAAAATGGGGTATTAAGCACTATTAAAGATTTAAACAGCAACTCAGCCTAACTGATCCAATATCATTTTGCCCCATCCCCAGCTGCAAACCCACTACTGACATCCTCATACTTCTGACTTGTCAAAAATATTTCTACCTACGTCTTTCATCTAGTCTTCAAGCTTGAATAAGCAATGTAAGTAAATACTTGAAAGTAAAACAGGAAAACCTTAATTCTAGGATCATGACATACCATGCAGAGAGAATTTCAACATTTGAGATACCAGAAGGAATAATCTTTTAAAATATTGTCAGGAAAAGCTGCAAGTCAGCCAGGCATAAAAAGCTATCTCTTGGCTCGTGGACCTTTTCCTAGTAAAAAGATACCTTGATGTCAAATGTAGATGTCATAGTCCTCAGACAGCAGTCAAAGGAATTGAAGGTAACTTGGAAACAATGAGCTCCCCCCACCCCTTGAAAGACTTATCAACACAAATCTTAAACTACTTAGGAGTTGCACACAGAGAAATGAGGAGGCAGTTGTTTCATGTAATAATTAAAATCTGTGGAATAGAAGGACTTGGGCTTCTGGGAGACAAGATGGCAGAGTAAGCAGTAAATCATTGCAACTCTCCCACACTCACCTCCAAACAACCATAAAATGGTGCCCCAAAACAAATCCCAGAACTGCAAAATCAGCAAAAGATGGGGTGAAACAATGTTTTAGCCCAAAAAACTTGGAAGATAAACAAAAAAAGTCTAGCTCACTGGGGCGAAAGGGGAGCACTACCCGGGACAGAAAATGTCCCAGGAAGCTAACCTCAGAAAACAAGGAAATCCTGAGCTCCAGTGTGGTGGAGGAGGCAAATGCCAATACCAGGACCCTCGACATGCTTTAGATTAGCCAAGGTAACCAGCAGACTCCAGCTCTGAGAACCATCATGTGCTTCAGGGTAGACCAAGACAAGCAGCCCCAGACTTCAGCAGCCAGGCCTCCACATGCCTACCCTACAGGTGCTTAAGCAAACAGGCAGCTGCCAGCCAGCACTGGCTGTCACATTTCAGCCTAGCCATGCACAAACAAGCAGCCTCCAGAGGTCTGACCTCACATGCTTCGCTGGCCGTTGGGAAATGCAGAAATACCCCACTGGGCCTTAGCACATACCCCACCACCACTAGGGCCCCAGTTCAGCACCAGGTAATCTGCCAGACCCCTATGGCTTCCAGCAGTGCCAGCCAACCCCCACCCCATACCTGCAGTGCAACACCAAATACTAGGGTCCCCCCTGGGTCTCAGGGCAACATTAGTGCAGCACCAAGGAAATAACCATAGTCGGCAGTCACTAGCACAAGAAGCCTTAGTTAGTGCCCCTTTCACCCTGGGAACAGGGCTCAGATTTAAAAGAAAGGAAAAAGGCCAAAAAAAGAGGGAAAGGATGAGTGGGAAACAACAACAAAAAATCTGACTGCAGAAAGTTATTTTGGTGACAGGGAAGACCAAGACACAAACTCTCAAGAGGACGATGTCAAAAAAAAAAAAACTATTGGCAAAGTGCCAAAGAAAAACAGGAAGTGGTCTCAAGCTCAGAAATATTTCATGGAAGAACTCAAAAAGGAGCTTAAAATCATATAAGAGAGATAGAAGAAAAATTGGGAAAAGAAATGAGAGTGATACAAAAGAATTATGAAAAAGTCAACACCTTAGAAAAAGGAAACAACTACAGTACTTAAAAAGTAGAATTGGACAAATAGAAAAAGAGATACAAAAATTCACTGAAGAAAACAAATCCTTAAAGAGTACAGTTGACCAAATGGAAAAGAAAGTACAAAAGCTAATCTAGGAAAACAATACTTTAAAAGTTAGAATTGAACAAGTGGAAGCTAAAAATTTTATGACATAAGTTAATCAAATAAATTTTAAAAAATGAGAAAATGTAAAATATCTCATGGGAAAAACAACTGAGCTGAAAATAGATTTAAGAGACACAATATCAGAATCATTGGACTACCTGAAAGCCATAATCAAAAGGAGGACCTACACAGCATCTTTTAAGAAATTACCAAGGAAAACTGCCCTGATGTCTTGGAACCATACAGTAAAGTAGACATTGAAAGAATCTACCAATTACCTCAGGAAAGAGATCCCCAAATAAAAACCTGAAGGAACATTATAACCAAATTTGAAAACTATCAGGTTGTAACAACAATGAGGCTGGCAACTACTATGGCTGTGTAAGACCAACAACAACCAGCACACAGAAGGACTGCTAACATAGGTTCTTTGATCTGCTTTTTTTTTTAAGGTGTTTTATTTATTTTTAGTTTACCACACACGGTTCTACATAGTTTTGAGTTCCAGTTTTTCTCCCCTCCCTCCCACCTCCCTCCCCAAGACGGCATGAAGTCTCATATAACTGTCATGTATAACTTCGCATTGAATTAATTTATGCTCTAGTCAAGTCGTGGAGAAGAATTTTGACCAATGGAATGAATCATGAGAAAGAAGAAACAGAACCAAAAAAAAAAAAAAACAAAACAAACAAGAAAAAAAAAACCCAAAAACAAAAACAAAAGAGAAGCAGAAAAGGCGAGCATGTAGTGTGCCTCAGTTTGTATTCAAACTTCTCAGTTCTTTCTCTGAATGAAGATAGCATTCTCCATCGTGAGTCCCCTGGAATTGTCCTTGCCCCTTTAGGTTGCTGAAAGAAGCGCAGTATGTCAGGGTTGGTCCTCAAGGAATCCACATATCTGTGGCTGTGCACAACGTTTTCCTGGCTCTGCTCCGCTCACTCAGCATTATGTCGTGTAGGTTTTTCCAGGTTATTATGAAGTCTGCATCATCCCCATTTCTTATGGCACAATAGCATTCCATCACCTTCATATACCACAGCTTGTTCAGCCATTCCCCAATTGATGGGCATCCCTTTGCTTTCCAATTCTTGGCTACCACAAAGAGAGCTGCTATAAATATTCTTGTACATATGGGTCCTTTTCCCGCTTGCATGATTTCTTTGGGATACAACCCTAGAAGTGGTATTACTGGGTCAAAGGGTATGAACATTTCTATAGCCCTTTGGGCATAGTTCCACACCACCCTCCAAAATGGCTGGATCAGCTCACAACTCCACCAGCAATGCAACAATGTTCCAATTTCCCCACATCCTTTCCAGCATTTATCATTCTCCTGATTTGTTATTTTAGCCAATCTGACAGGAGAGATGTGGTATTTAAGAGTTGTTTTGATTTGCATTTCTCTAATCAGCAGCGATCCAGAGCATTTTTTCATATGCCTGTAGATAGCTTTAATTTCTTCCTCTGAAAACTGCCTGTTCATATCCTTTGACCATTTCTCAATTGGGCAATGGCTTGTATTCCTATATATTTGGCTTAGCTCCCTGTATATTTTAGAGATGAGGCCGTTATCAGAGATACTAGTTGCAAAGATTTTCTCCCAATTTTCTGCTTCCCTCCTAATTCTTGTTGCATTGGCTTTTTTTGTACAAAAACATTTCAATTTGACATAATCAAAATTATCCATTTTGCATTTTGTAATGCTCTCTATCTCTTGTTGGGTCATGAATTCTTTACTTTTCCACAAATCTGATAAGTAAACTATTCCTTGCTTTCCTAAATTATTTAGAGTATCAACTTTTACTCCTAAATCATGAACCCATTTTGACTTTATTTTGGTATATGGTGTAAGATATTGGTCTATGCCCAGTTTTTTCCCTACCATTTTCCAATTTTCCCAACAGTTTTTGTGAAATAGTGAATTATTAGCCCAGAAACTGGCTTCTTTGGGTTTATCAAAGAGTAGATTGCTAAACTTGTTGATTTGACCTACTTGTGTACCTATCCTATTCCACTGATCCACACCCCTGTTTCTTAACCAGTACCAGGCAGTTTTGATGACTGCTGCTGTGTAGTACAGTTTAATATCTGGTGTGGCTAAACCACCATCTCTAGCATGTCTTTTCATTAATATCCTAGATACTCTAGACCTCTTGTTTTTCCAAATGAATTTTGTTATTATTTTGTCCAGCTCGGTAAAAAAAATTTTTGGTAGTTCGATTGGTATGGCACTGAATAGATAGATTAATTTAGGTAGAATTGTCATTTTATTATATTAGCTCGGCCTAACCATGAGCAAGTGATATTTCTCCATTTATTTAGATCTGATTTTATTCGCGTGAAAAGTGTTTCATAGTTATGTTCATATAGGCCCTGGGTTTGCCTTGGCAAATAGACTCCCAAATATTTTATAGTGCCTTCAGTAACTTTGAATGGAATTTCTCTTTCTATCTCTTGCTGTTGGGCTTTGTCAGTAATGTATAGGAATGCTGAGGATTTATGTGGGTTTATTTTATATCCTGCAACTTTGCTGAAGTTGTTTATTATTTCAAGTAGTTTTTTACTTGATTCTCTAGGATTCTCTAGATAAATCATCATATCATCTGCAAAAAGTGATAATTTGGTTTCTTCTTTTCCTATTCTAATTCCTTCAATTTCTTTTTCTTCTCTTATTGCTACAGCTAATGTTTCTAGAACCAAATTGAATAATAGGGGTGATAATGGACATCCTTGTTTCACCCCTGATCTTATTGGGAATGCATCTAGTTTATCCCCATTACAAATAATGCTTATTGATGGTTTTAGGTAGATGCTATTTATAATTTTGAGGAAGGTTCCCCTTATTCCTATGCTTTCTAGTGTTTTTAATAGGAATGGGTGTTGTACTTTGTCAAAGGCTTTTTCTGCGTCTATTGAGATGATCATATGGTTTCTGCTAGTTTTGTTGTTGATATGGTCAATTATGCTAATAGTTTTCCTAATATTGAACCAGCCTTGCATTCCTGGAATAAATCCTACCTGGTCATGGTGTATTTTTCTCGTAATGAGTTGCTCCAATCTTTTTGCTAATATTTTATTTAAAATTTTTGCATCAATATTCATTAGAGAAATTGGTCTATAATTTTCTTTCTCTGTTTTAACTCTACCTGGTTTGGGTATTAGTACCATATTTGTGTCATAAAAAGAATTTGGTAGGACTCCTTCTTCACCTATTTTCCCAAATAGTCTACAAAGTATTGGAATGAGTTGTTCTTTAAATGTTTGATAGAATTCACATGTAAAACCATCTGGCCCTGGAGATTTTTTCCTAGGGAGTTCGTTGATGGCCTGCTCAATTTCTTTTTCTGATATGGGGTCATTAAGAAATTTCACTTCCTTCTCTGTTAGTCTGGGTAGTTTATGTTTTTGTAGATATTCATCCATATCTCTAAGGTTGTCAAATTTATGGGCATACAGTTGGGCAAAATAATTCCTAATTATTGTTTTGATTTCTTCTTCATTAGAGGTGACCTCACCCTTTTCATTTTTGATACTGGTAATTTGATTTTCTTCTTTCTTTTTTTTAATCAAATTGGCCAAAGGTTTGTCAATTTTATTGGTTTTTTCATAAAACCAGCTCTTTGTTTTATTTATTAATTCAATAGTTTTCTTGGTTTCAATTTTATTAATCTCTCCTTTGATTTTCAGTATTTCTAATTTGGTATTTAATTGGGGGTTTTCAATATGCTCTTTTTCTAGCTTTTTCAGCTGTATGCCCAGATCATTGATCTCCTCTTTCCCTATTTTATTCATGTAGGCATTTAGAGATACAAAACTTCCCCTAAGAACTGCTTTTGCTGCATCCCATAAGTTTTGGTATGTTGTTTCATTATTGTCATTCTCTTGAATGAAATTATTAATTGTTTCTCTGATTTGATCTTTGGCCCACTCACTCTTTAGAATTAAATTATTTAGTTTCCAATTAGTTTTTTAGCTTATTTTTCCATGGTACTTTATTAAAAATGATTCTTATTGCATCATGATCTGAAAAGGATGCATTGACTACTTCTGCTTTTCTGCACTGGATTGTGAGGTTTTTATGCCCTAGTACATGGTCAGTTTTTGAGTATGTGCCATGTACTTTTGAGAAGAAAGTATATTCCTTTTTATCCCCGTTCAGTTTTCTCCAGAGGTCTATCATATGTGCCTTTTCTAAAATTCTGTTTACCTCCTTAACTTTTTTCTTATTTATTTTGAGGTTAGATTTATCAAGTTCAGAAAGGGGGAGGTTGAGGTCTCCCAATATTATAGTTTTGCTGTCTATTTCTTCCTGCAACTCCCTTAACCTCTCCTCTAAGAATTTGTATGCTTTACCACTTGGTGCATATATGTTAAGCAATGATATTGCTTCATTGTTTATGGTGCCTTTTAGCAGGATATAATGTCCTTCCTTATCTCTTTTAATTAGATCTATCTTTACTTTTGCTTTGTCTGAGATTAGGATTGCTACACCTGCTTTTTTTACTTTAGCTGAGGCACAATATATTTTACTCCAGCCTTTTACCTTAACCCTATGTGTATCCCCCTGTTTCAGATGCGTTTCTTGTAAACAGCATATTGTAGGATTATGGTTTTTAATCCATTCTGCTATCTGCTTCTGTTTTGTGAGAATGTTCATCCCCTGCACGTTCAGGGTTATGATTTCTATCTGTGTCTTTTTCTCCATCCTAATTCCCCCTGTTTATGCTTTTATTTCTCCCTTTCCCCTTCTCCTCCTCAACAAAGTTTTGCTTTTGACCGCCGCTTTCCTCAGTTAACCCTCCCTCTTTATTCCCCTCCCTTATCTAACCGTTACCCACTTGCTACTTCTCCTCTTCCTTCTGCCCTCCCCCCTCCCTTTTTCCCCCCTTTCCCTCCCACTTCCCGTAGGACAAGTTAGATTTCTAAACTTATCAGAGTATGTTATTCCCTTCTTGAACTAGATCAGATGACAGTAAAGCTGAAATACTGCTCTTCTCCCTCCCTTCTTTCCCTCTACTATAATATGTTTTTTTGCCACTTCCTTTGGTGTAATTTACCCTTTTCTACAACCTCCTTACCCCTTCCCTCATAGCCCTCCCTTTATATCTCTTATTTATATTTTATATCTTTACATCAGTTAATTTATACAGGCATTCACAACCTATGTATATCCCTTTCATTTGTCACAATAGTTGTACCATTCACAAGAATGACTTATATATGTATATGTATATATATATATACATATACATACATATATATATATATATATATATATATATATATATACATAAAAAACATACATAAGATGATATAATCCCATATAAAGATGTAAACAACCTAACCTTATTGGTTAATGAAGTTTGTGAGGTTTTTCCCCCTGGTTACCTTTTTATGTCTCTCTTGAGGTTTGTATTTGGAGATCAAATTTTCCATTGAGTTCTGGCCTTTTCATCAGGAAGGTCTGGAATTCCCCTATTTCATTGAATGTCCATCGCCTTGCCTGGAAAATTATGCTTAGTTTTGCTGGATAGTTGATCCTTGGTTGTAGTCCCAGCTCCTTTGCCCTTCGGAATATCATATTCCAATTTCTCCTGTCTTTTAATGTGGAAGCTGAGAGATCCTGCGTGATCCTGACTGTAGTTCCACGATATTTGAATTGCTTCTTTTTGGCTGCTTGCAGTATTTTCTCCTTGAGTTTATAGCTCTGAAATTTGGCTATAATATTTCTTGGTGTTTTCAGTTTGGGATCTCTTTCAGGGGGTGATCGGTGAATTCTTTCAATGACTATTTTGCCCTCTGGTTCTAGGACCTCTGGGCAGTTGTCTTTGATAATTTCTTCGAAGATGCTGTCAAGGCTCCTTTTTTCATCGTGGATTTCCGGTAGACCAATAACTCTCAAATTGTCTCTCCTGGATCTATTTTCCAGGTCAGTAGTTTTGCCAATCAGATATTTCACATTTTTTTCTATTTTTTCATTCTTTACGTTTTGTTTTATTACTTCTTGATGCCTCATAGATTCATTAGCTTCTACTTGCTCAAGTCTAATTTTAAATGAGTTGGTGTTTACATTTTGCTTTTGAGCCTCCATTTTCAATTGGTTGATTTAACCTCTCAGGGTGTCCTTTTTTCTCTCTAGATTCTGAATCTCCATAGCCATTTCGCCAATCTTATTCTTTAGGGACTTTTCCATTTTTTCCATGTTTTCTTTTACCTCCCTAATTTGGTTTTTAAAATCCTCTTTTAGCTCTTCCAGCAGTGCTTTTTGGGCTGGAGACCAGATCATATTAGCTTTTGAGGTATCTGATGTATCTACCGTGTCATTGCTATCTTCTTCTATGTCGATATTTTGATCCTGCCTGTCTCCATAAAAAGAATCTATTGTCCTCGGTTTTTTTGTGTTCTTCTTCATGTTGGTTTGCCTTTTGCTGGCTTTACAAAGAATTTGTATCTGTGGATCTCAGGGCTTTCTGTCCCAGCTTTCTTATTCTGGGGGTTGTGAGTCTAGAATTATAACCTTCAGTTTCCTGAGGTGTGGGGGAGGGGTCTGGCTCCCTGACGTCTCACTCCCTGTGGGTGCTCTCCAGCACTTGCTTTTCAGCAATGGTCTCAGCTGTTTGTTGTTTGAGCTGATGACTGGCGCTTCCCCTGGGGGAGCAAGGTTATGTCTGGGCTCCTGGCTTGGCCCCCTGCCGACTCTTCCCCTCTGGGACTAATGAGCTTCTAGTATTTGTCCTGTGAAGCCCCGCTACTCTCTCCTCTGTTTCAGTTCTCTTTTTTTTTTTTTTCCCGAGGAATTCTCTGGGTGAGGGGGGGAGGGGTTAGAGCCGGTTACCTGGCCATTGAGACTTCCGGAAGTTCAAGAAGCTGAGTTCCTGGGTTTTGCAAGCGTCAGGGCTGGGTGTTTTCGCGGCTGGTGGCGCTGGTGGCGTTGCGCTGCCTCTCGTCGCTCCCAGATACTGCCGTCCTGTGTTGGGAGGCCTGGGGATCTCTGCCGGTTTCGGGCGCCCAGCTTTCTCCTAGCCCGTCTCCCACGTGGATTTCTCGGCCAGCCGCTTCCGCCTTGGTCTGGAGCAGCTCCGCACCGGGCACTCTCCGAGCCTGCAGGTTCGTTCCTCCGGCCTTTCAAACTCTCCCGGCTCGGAAATTTGCCCCACGCAGACTGCTCGCGGTTTCTGACTCTCTCAAATCTGCTCAAATTCACTTTTTTATGGGAATCTGACAGACCTTGTGAGAGAGCTCCGGTAAGAGGCTGCCTTCATGCGGCCATCTTGGCTCCGCCCCTTGATCTGCTTTTCTAAGGAAAGCAACTTTAATGGGTTAATAATCTCAGTTTAATTAAACATACATGTATCATTCACTTAGTTCAGAGAGAAAAGACCAGCCCCCTGAACTTCAAGGCAAATACAAACAGGAATTACAAACATAAACAGATAGACCTCGTCTGATTCAAATCACAATCCATAGTTACCAGAGAAGCACCATCTGTCTGGGTTATCAAAGCCAGGGGAGTGGGTTCAATGTCTTGCCCAGAGGTTCATCACCCACATTATTTCAATGAGTGTACCCCCAAAACAAAATGCCAACCTCAGATCTTATATACCCATCTTAGGGCCCTGGGGGCTTGAGGCTCACCATTTAGGGTGCGGGACAGCTCTCAAATCACCCGTACCACATCACA
The DNA here is from genome assembly GCF_011100635.1 of Trichosurus vulpecula. Lineage (NCBI taxonomy): Eukaryota > Metazoa > Chordata > Mammalia > Diprotodontia > Phalangeridae > Trichosurus > Trichosurus vulpecula. The sequence goes on from NC_050575.1 coordinate 193,213,495, forward strand.
TACAATTCAATGACTCTCCATTGCCTTAGTGCTAAGAAACATGCCAAGGCAAAAAAAAAGATCCCACTTTACCTGCCCCATTCAGACAAAGACCAGACTCATTAAAGGCACTTAAGAGAAGAACAGAAAAACACTCTGTCCTTATTAATATTACACAGGTCAAGGAAAAAACTACTACAAGCAGCCAGAAAGAAACAATTCAAACAACAGGAAGTCACAATGAGGATCACACAACACCTGGCTGCTGTAACATTAAAGGATTGGAGGTCATAGAACATGATATTCTGGAGAGAAAAGCAGCTAGGACTACAACCAAGAATCACCTACTTGGCAAAATTAAACATAATACATAAAAGGGAAAAAAGGTCATTCAAGGAAATAGAGGGATTTCAAGTTTTCATAAGGAGAAGATGAGAACTAAACCAAAAATTTGATTTCTAAGATCAAGACACAAGAGAAAGTAGAAAGGGAAAAGAAAACATAAGGGATTCAATGGAGCAAAACTGTTTCCATCCTTACACGGGAAGATGATACTTGTAACTCTTAAAAACTACATCACTAGCAGTACAGATAAAAAGAATATACATAGACAAAGGAAATGAGTATAAGGTGAATATGGGGGGAGTGAAATAAAAAAAAACTAAGGGATCAGAAATAGGGGTACACTGGGAACAGAAGGAAGGGAGAGGTAGAATGGGGTAAATTATCTCACATGAAGAAGTGAGACATATCCCTACATGGGAAGATGATACTTGTAAGTCTTAAAAATTGTGTCACTAACAGTACAGATAAAAGGAACATACATAGACAGGGGATAAAGGACAGGTAGAATGGGGTAAATTATCTCACCTGAATTGGTGAGAAAGACCAATTACAGTGGAGGAGAAGATGAAAGAGTGAGTAATAGGCATTGCTTAAACCTTACTCTCATCAGTATTGGCTCAAAGAGAGAATAATATACACAATCAGTAGAATATAGAAATCTATCTTACCTGACAGGGAAGTCAGAGGTGAGGAGATTAAATAAAGCCTGGGCAGTCAGGGGGCCATAAGGAAGGGGGATCAGGAGAAGTAGTAGAAGCAAAACACTGGTGAGGTGGAAAAGGGTGAAAGGAGAGAGAGAACAAATAGGGGGAAGAATAGGATGGAGGGAAATACACAGGTAATAATCATAACTGTGAATGTGAATGGGATTAACTCAGCCACAAAATAGAAGTGGATAGTAGAGTAGATCAAAACCCAGAATCCTACAATATGTTACTTACAAGAAACACACTTAAAGCAGAATGATATGCACAGAGTAAAGGTAAGGGACTGGAGCAGAATCTACTATGCTTCAGCTGAAGTTAAAAAAAAGCAGGGGTAGCAATCCTTATCTTAGAGAAAGTAAAAACAAAAAAAAAAAACAAATAAAAGAAACAAGGAAGGAAACTACAGTCAAATTTATGAGAATGCAAGCCATTTCCCAATTAACAAATGGTCAAAGGATACCAACAGGCAGTTTTCAGAGGAAAATATCAAAGCTATCTATAGGCATATGAAGAAGTAATCTAAATACCTTTGATTAGAGAAATATAAATTAAAACAGCTCTGAGGCACCACTTCACACTTATCAGATTTAGCTAATATAACAAAAAAGGAAAAGAATGAATGTTGGTTAGGATGTGGGAAAATTGGGACACTGATGTACTGTTGGTGGAATTGTGACCTGATCCAACCATTCTGGATAGCAATTTGGGACTATACCCAAAGGGCAACCAAACTGTGCATACCCTTTGATCCAGCAATAGCACTGCTAGGTCTGTATCCCAAAGAGATCGTAAAAAGGAAAAGGACCTACATGTTCAAAAATATTTATAGCAGACCTTTTTGTGGTGGCAAAATATTGGAAATTGAGGGTATGCCTATCAATTGGGGAATGGCTGAACAAGCTGTGGAATATGAATGTAATGGAATATTATTGTACAATAAGAAATAATGAAGAAGCAGCTTTCAGAAATCCTGGAAAGACTTGTATGAACTGACACAAAGTGAAATGAGCAGCACCAGGAAAACATTGTACAAAGTATCAGCAACATTGTGTGATGATCAACTGTGACTCAACTCTTCTTAGCAACACAAGGATCCAAGATAAAAACAAAGGACTCATGAAGGAAAATACTATCCATATCCAGATAAAGGACAGATAGACTCAGAATGCAGATCAAAGCATCTTTCTTCACTTGCTTTACCCTTTCTTATGATTTTATTTCCTTTTGGTCTGATTCTTCTTCCACAACTCTGACGGATATGGAAATGTGTTTCACATAATAGTACATGTATAGACTATATCAAACTGCCTACCATTTTCAGAAGAGAGGAGGGAGGGATTTGGAACAAAATCTTGTAAAAACAAATGCTAATTTTTAAAAGATATGTAATTGGGGGAAAATACAATTCTATTAAAATATAACTCAGAAATCATTAAAAATATCTGTGAAGTATATTGAAGGAAATTCATTTCAGTGGAAATGGGGAATGATAGATTCCTCCAACTTTTTATGTTTTCCCTAAGTGGCTATGGATAGGGGCTAAATCTGTGATTTCATTTATAAGAGAGCTTCCACTTTAAAAAAACAAAACAAAACAAAGCAAACAAGCTCCCACTGCCTACCAAGGCAGGTCTTGGAGAGTTCCAGAGCACTGGGAGGTTGCATCTTGTTCAGGATCACAAAGTGAATCTGTACCATAGACAGGACTTGACCTAACAATTTCCTGCTTCTGATGTAGGCTCTCTCCCCTAAGTGGACACTCTCTAATTATTTTTTCCAGGAACCTGAACTCTGTCATTAATATTTTATGTAAACATGGGAAAACACTGAAATGCCATTGGAACCCTACAGATAAGTACTGGGAAATCATGAAGTTGTATTTATAGTTGGAAGTTTCCATGGCTAGAAATACTAGGGAAAGATCCACTTTCTGTTGAAGAAACGAACTTTCAACGTATTTGCTAAAGCTCTTCATGGCTAACTTCCCCCCAACTCAGACCAATTTCAGTCTCATACGATAGAGGAAATTGTGTACACTGAGGGTGTATCTAAAATATGGTCAAAATACCAATCTAATCAGTAGAACAATTGGTCAAATCAGTGAAACAAATTGTCCAGCTGATGGAATACTTGGCCATTTCAGTCAAAATGGTCCTGACCTGACTGACAGCTGGAGATGGGATTGAAATGCAAATGATTTGCCCTGATCAATGGAGAGAAATGAGTGCTTGAGTGAAATTTCAGAACCCTGACAGGTACAAATTTTAAGGTGCTTCCACTTCCATGTTACTAGGGAACTTTGATTCAAATCCAGGCCTTGCCATTTACTGCTTTTGTAACCTCAGACAAGTCACTTAACTTCTGTGGGCCTCAGTTTCCTCATTTGTAAAATGAACTAAGGTCCCTTTGGGATCTAAATCTATGATCCAATTTATGCTGCTGCAAGGAAGTCATCATTTATAAATGACAATCGATAAGAAACCTGGTGTTCATCTGTTTCCCACTGACTCTCTTTCCCAGGGTTTAATTAAGGGGTATGCAAAAAGGTATATTCTTCTCTTTCCTAACTTTAAAACAAGACCTAAAGAAGGACAGAATTTTCAAAGGGTAAGGACAGAAGTGATTCAGGCATTCCTTCATTACACGCCAAGATGTCTGTTTCTATCAGCTTGGAGAAAGCTCAGTACAATGTTTTTGCCACTAGAAATATACACTACTTAGGTCCCAAAGATTTTGCTTAATAGTGGAGTCCTGGCTTTCTCTCTTAAAGCCTACATCTAGAAACTTGCTCCATCTCTAAATTGCTAGATATGATGAAGGAGAGAAAAATGCTTTATTTGGCCATAAAAAATGTGAAGCCATTTTTTAAAAGCATTTACTTTGAAAACACTTTTTTAAAAAAAATTCTTAAATCACTGACAGCATGCTGTAGTGGTAACGATGTTTGAGTCAGAACACTGATTCTCAAAGTGTGGTCTAGGGTTCCCTGGGGTTCCATAAGACCTTTTCAGGGGTCCTGAGATTCAAAACTATTTTCACGAAAATAAAAAGAGAGTTTAATTTATAATATGGCAAATATATGTACATGTACGTATGTTTCCTATATATCAAAATTTCTTTGGGTTTCTCAATTTTCAAAAGTGTAAAGGCATCCTAAGACCAGAATTTTGACAACCATGCTGACTTAGAATTAGGAGAGCAAAGTTCAAATCCTGATACTAAGAATTACTAAATGTGTGACTCTGAGAAAGCCACTTAACCTCTCTCCATTTGTTTCCTTATTTGTAAAATGGAAATGACACCTGAATTACTTCTCATCACTCATAAGGTGAAGGTGAAGGGGCACTTGGAAAGCTTAAAGTACAATGTAAACAATAGCTAATATTACCCAAACATTAAGTTAATTAGCACTTTTATTGAGCTAATGAGCAGCAAAATATGAACAATAACTTTAATTTGAAAATCAATGGAGAAAAAAGCTTATTAGATTTTTAATTGGAGCAGTCAATAGAGTACTGGACTTGGACTCTTCCAGAGTTCAAATCTGACTTCAGATACTAGCTGTGTGACCCTGGGCAAATCAATTAACCCCTTTTTCCTCAGTTTCTCATCTGTAAAATGAGCTGGAGAAGGAAATGGCAAACCATTCCAGTACCTTTGCCAAGAAAATCTCAAAATGGGATCAGGAAGAGTTTGATATGACTGAACAGCAACGACATTTTATTTTTAAAACTTTTAAACTCAAAAAAGCCTTTTTTGACATCATTATTAAAGAAAACTATAATTCCAAACCCAAGTTTTGTTTTTTGATGTTTTTTTTTCCCACTTGGGCAGAAAACTTCTACCAATGAGTGGATAACTCAGCTTCTATTTGCAAATGGCTCAAACATGAGGTAAAATAATGAAAAGATAGTATGAGATCTGTATGTAAAAATCAATCCATCATAACATCTTAAAAACATTTCAAATGTGTCCAATATTATTTGAGTTTTGATATTTATTGAACAAACAAAAACTAGATGATTCTAAAGCATGAAAACACCTTCTTTTCTCCTGCTGTGATAATGGAAAAGTGAACTTTGATTTAGCTCAAACTTCTCAAGATTTATTTTCTTCCCTTTGGTACTGCAGTACATGATTAGACAGAAACGAAACTTGGAGAGTTGCATTTGAAATGAGAGAGCAGTTTAAAAGGGAGAGGGAAAGCAAAAGTCTTGTAGGTACACTTTGCTGCAGCTAAGACCAATAAACCCTGTCTTTGCAGGTTTATTTATAGCCTCTGCAGAGAGAGGTGATATAAATATTTGAATGCCTTTTTATTTAGTAACATCATTGGTCCTAATGTTGGTTTTGTCTCATACAGTAATTGGAGCATGTGTGAATGTGTGGAAGTGCTGGATTAATTGCATGAACAAACTTAATACATTGTTCAGGCTGGTTCTAGAGTAAGTTGAGAAAATTTAATTGGTTTAATAAATGAAGTCACTTTCTTCTGTCTAGTCAATTACATAGAATCAAAGAGATGGAGGTCACTTTTGAAGCCATCCAGTCACACCTATATCTTACTGAGAATCCCCTCCACAAAAATCTTGACAAATAGTTGTCTAGTTTTTGCTTAAAGATCTCTACTGAACAAAAGCCCACTAGTTCAGAATTGGTGTGTAATAATCTCAATGCAGATCATTCTCATATCTATTTTTCTATCCCTAACCTCTCTCCTGACTTACAATCTCTTGTCTCCAACTGCCTATTGTACTTCTCTAACTGGTTGTCCTATAAATATCTTAAATTTAATAAGATTGAAACTTACTAATTGTTTCACCCTCCCCCTTTCCCAGAAACCCAATATATTGTCTCAGGCACCACCACGCTCCAAGTCACCAAGGCTCACCTAGTGTGTTATTCTTGCCTCCTAACTCTCTCACTCCACCACCCACACACACCCCAAGATGAAGTAGGTTTGCATCATCTCACAACTGGATTATTGCACTAGCTTTCTTATTGGTCTCCCTGCATCAGTTCTCTGTACTATAATCCATCCTCCACTCAGCTGTCAAAGTGACCATCCCAACCACAGGTGTAACCATGTCACCCCAATATCAATAAATTCCATCGGTTCCCTATTACCTCTAGGATCAAATAGAAAGTCTTTTAAAGTCTTTGATATCCTGTCCTCCTTCTACCTTTCTGATATTCTTATCCTTTTCTCCCCTACATGTACACTATCATTCAATGACGGCATCCTTTACTGTTCCTCAAACAAGGCACTCCTCTTTCTGTGCCTTTTCACTGGTTGTCCCCCATCCCGGGGATTAACTCCTTCCTCATCTCTGCCTCATGGCTTTCCTGGCTTCCTTAAAGTCTCAACTAAAATCTCACCTTCTATAAGAAGCCTTTCCTAGTCCCCTTAATGCTAGTGACTTCCTGGTTAAATTATATCCAGTTAATCCTGAATATATCTTGTTTATGCATATTTGTTTGGATGTCATCTCCTCATTATATTATAAGGTCCTTGAGGGCAGGGACTGTTCTGCCTTTCTTTGTATCCCTAGAATTTACATGTTAGCAAGCATAAATGCTTTTTGACTTGACTTGAACTTGAGACAGCCCAGTTGACAGTTTCACTTCACAGAACTATAGTGTTATAGATGTAAGTCAGGAAAGGATCTTAAAGATCATTTAGTGCAACTAGCTCATTTTACAAATGAGGCAAATAAACCCTAGACAATTAAGAGACTCAACCAAGGTCATATAGGTAATTAACTGTCAGAGCTGAGATTTGAACTCAGGTCCTATTTTCCAAAGTTCAGCATTCTCTTCCACGTACCATACTTCAACAGAATATCTGTCTGAGTTGGAAGGGCCCTCAGAAGACATCTAGTCTAATTCATGCTAATCAAAAATACATTCTGCAAAAAAAGTTACATGATAATGTTACTGCATATTTAAAAGGAATAGCAAATTGAATATCATTTGTAGTTTCATGTACAATTATCTTTTTTTTCTATTTTACTATGTTATAGAAATGCTTGCTTTATTTATTAAATTCAGGATAAAATAAAGTAAATTAATTAACAAATACATTCTACCACACACCTAACAACTGATCGTCATTCCGACTTTGTTTAAAAGACATTTAGGAATGAGAAATCAACTACTTTCCAAGGTTTCTCATTAAACTCTAGGATTCCAATTGTTTGGAAGATTTTGTCTGTTTATTTGCTTATTTTCCTTCCATTTATTTTTCAAATCTAGTCTCAGATGCTTACCAACTATGTGTTCCTAGGCAAACCACTTAGATGAGGGTAACAATAGGACCTACCTTTCTGTGTGGTTATGAAGATACAATGAGATAATATACATAAATATCTTTGTAATCTTAAAGCATTATATAATTCTAGCTATTTTTATTTTAAGTGACAAGACTTGGTAGTATATTGGATATGTTGGGTAAGAGTGAGGCCTTAAGGATAGCACAATGGTCGTGGGCCTGGGATACTAGGATGATAGTAGTGACCTCAACAATACCACAAAATTAAGAAGAAGGGTTTGGGGCAGAAACAGCATATACACAGGTAAGTAAATATGAAATATAGCAAAATTAAATACAAAGAATTTGGTGAGGGGAGAGAATATAGAGACGTATACACATACCTATGGCAACTTCTATATGGTATGTGAAAGTACATTTGTATGTTTATATACATATACATTGGTTTTTGTTGTTGTTGTCCAGTCCTTTCAGTTGTGCCTGACTCTTAATAACCCCACTTGGGGTTTTCTTGGCAAAAATGCTGGAGTGGTTTGCCATTTCCTTCTCCAGCTCATTTTACAAATGAGGAAACTGAAGCAAACAGGGCTAAGTGACTTTCCCAGGGTCACACAGCTAGTAAGGCCAGATTGGAACTCAGGACGGGGAGTCTTCCTGACTCCAGGCCAGGTACTCTATCCACTGTACCACTTAGCTGCCCCATTTGTACAACCTAGCTACCCACAATATATTGGTAATGATTCACATTTTTATTGTCTACAGAGGTGCTATTTACTATTCATGATGCCATTGGAGGCAGGGGGGGCAAAGGAAATAGCTCATTGCCTTACAAGTCTTTCTTAAATAGCTCTACATGCCTGACCAATCTCATGATTCCTCTGGAAATTAGGTTTTAAAGGATTTGACAGATTTTGCTTAGAAACAGCTCACATGTACAAGTGATTTTCAGCTGCCTTTTCTTTCTGTAGTCAGAGTGGCACAATTTGAAGTGGCAATGTCTTTACACTAGCCTTGTTATGTATGTTGTTGTTTCTTTCTCTCTAAGACTTTGGTCAGGTTGTAGCTGGGATTAAAGAGGGAGAAGTGGAAGAGCAGATGGTTCTCCTGCTACATCACAAATTTTTCAGGTAGTTCCAGTGTGGCCTGGGAAACGAGAACTTTTGGAAATCAACAATTGTTTTTTCTTCTGTAGAAACAAAAATACTTTTGAAACAAACCTGAAAAAGTCTCTAACAAAACCCATTTCACTCCTTAAACCTCTTCCAAATGTCTTTTGTGCAACTGATTCAAAATGGCCTTTGTTCTTGTTATTTGAGACTAGCCTCAGAACACACCTGACCTGTAGACAACAGCCCAGGGCAATAGGAATCACCTAGAAAACCAAATTGAAATAAGTATACATTTCTATCAGCATTCAGGGCCACAAAGAAGAGCATGGTGAGAAAAAAAAGCCCTATAAAGTCCTTTAAAGAGTACCCAAAACACGAACAGGCATTTCAGAGAAACATATTAAAAATGTGGTGGACAAAAGTGCATTACTCCACAAACATTTATTACATGATTATGTGTCATATCCTGTGCTAAGCACTGGGGATAGGATGATAAAAACCAGATAGTCTCTCTTATCAGGGAACTTACATTCTGTTGGGGGAACCAACAGGGACAAAAATAAATATAAAACACTTATTTAAAAGTTCAAAGCAATTCCCTCCAGGACAGTGGATTGGGGGAAAGGAGGACCCAGTTGCAATACATTGGGGTAGGGATGGGGGAATCAATCATGGTGAAGATAGTACTTGAGCAGAATCCTGAAGGAAACTAAAGATTCCATGAAGCAGACATGCAGAAAAGTGAAGAGAAGGTGAATTCTAAGCATAATGCACATCTTAGGCAAAGGCCTAAAGCAATGGCAGATTGAATGTCATATATAGAGAATAGCAAATTTAGACCATCCAGTCAAATAACACTGACTATGACACGCATTAGCATTTTTATTTTTTATTTTTATTTTTTTGCTTTTTGGCAGGGCAATTGGGGTTAAGTGACTTGCCCAAGGTCACACAGCTAGTACATGTGTCAAGTGTCTGAGGCTGGATTTGAACTCAGGTCCTCCTGACTCCAGGGCTGGTGCTCTACTCACTGTGCCACCTAGCTGCATTTTACAGTGCTGCAAGGTTTACAAAGTACTTTATACATATCTTCCTGACTGCAAGTCCAAAGCTCTATCTATTGAGTCACCTATGTTGTGTTGTTTCAGTCATGTCTGAGTATTTGTGACCCCATTTGGGGGTTTTCTTGGCAAAGACACTAAAGTCATTTGCCATTTCTTTCTCTAGCTCATTTTACAGTTGATTAAACTGAAGCAAGCAGGGTTAAATGACTTGTCCAGGGTCACACAGCTATTACATGCCTGAGGTCAGATTTGAACTCATGAAGATGAGTTCCTTGTTCTAAAACCATCTCATGAAGCTGATCTTCAGCATATATTAAAACAGGGCTGTCCAAAACATGGGCCATGAGTCTACCACAAGAACAGGAATGCTTTAGTTAAAGCATTTATGTCAATTTCCAGGCCTGTAGTAAACACAGGCGGGCTGCATAAAATCACACTGCAGGCTGAATGTGGCCTGCGGGCCGCACTTTGGACAGCCCCATTATTAAAATGAGGATTGCTTTTTAAGTTTTGTTTTGACTAGGTGGCCTCTTTGGTCTAGTTCTAAAATAATATAATTCCTTAGGTTGAGAAATTCATAAGAACAAAAGGAAATAAAAGCTAAACATTCAGAATAATTGGATAGAAGGTGGAAAACAGTCTTTGAGGACTGCTAAAGTCTTGTCTTGTGTCCTATTGAACTTTCAGAGAAATTCAATTAAAATCCTTTCACTTATATTCAGTTTTCCTATCCTACAAAAGAATCCTTATTTGACCTGTCTGCTTCAACCATACAGCACATGAACATTGTACTACTTGTGCACAAGAAAGTTATGGTCCACATAAAAGCCTTATAGAGAAATGTTTCGAGTTGGACCTGAGCATTCCCCAATAGGCCTGGACACTTTACCAGTAGTTCAAAAATGCCAAATGTTCCAGGGCTCTTATTGGTCCCTATTCTGTTATTTATTTGCCAGAAATGACTAACCCGAAACACCCATTGCTATTCCTTCCAACACTTATGAGTCTAAATCACTCAGTCTCTATTTAGGGACTATTCAGGGGGGTCCGATTGGTAAGACCTCTCTGGCCTGGTTCTGCACATTGCTACAATATTACAGAGGAGGAAAGACAAATTTGTAGAGCTGGGAAGGCTCTTTATAATCATTTAATTCAACTACGTACCTCATTTTACCAGAGGAAAAAAATTAAGGCCCAGAGGGCAATTGACTTGTCCCAGGACAGACTGAATAAGTACCAGGACTTAAGTTTTTTGACATAAAGGCAGGAATAAAAGCTTTGATCTTTAAAGTCAAACAAGTGTATATTTAGTGGCAAATATGTATCAGGCATTGTGATAAGGGCTACTACCCTATGTTCCCTTTTTGTGTGATGGTTTGGTGCTCACAGATCTTCCCTATTTATGTAAAAAAGATTAGGCCTAGGAATTTTATGTCTTTATGAAAGCCTGCTCCCATCTCTCATCAGATGAAAGGGGGAAATTGCATTTTTCCTTACTTCTGAAAGTTTAAAGACTCACTAATCCCATTTTGATGGGAAGGGGACAACAAATTTATATTGAATAATTTAATTTGTGCCCCTCAGAGTGACTTACTTGAGGGAAAGAGGAAATAAAGATACAACTTGGTTTGACATATTATTCATACAATACTCTAAAGAGTAGAAAGAATACTTGATGTCAGAAGATACATGTCCTGGCTTTCTTACTAGCTACAAGTTCTTGACTAAGTCACTGAGCTTTGAACTACTCTTCTCAATTTCCCCAGCTTTAACACTGAGAATACTACTTATCTCATGGAATTGTTGTTAGAATTCAACGTGATAATGATGGAAACATTTATATAGATAAAAGACTTCAAGAAGACATGGTTCAAACCCCATCCCCCCAACATCTGAGTGATCATGATTGAGTCATTGAACCCTTCTGAGCTTCAGTTTCCTCATCTGTTAAAACAAAACAAAACAAACAAAAAGCAATGGGGATCCTATTACTTATAATACAAACAATATGTCATTATTGCAAGGCTTAAATGAAATAATGTATTTAGAGTATGTTTAGAACCTTAGAGTACTATGCAGGTCATCTCAAAAGTCTTGGTGCAGTTTTAAGCTATTTAAACTTAAAAAGTTTTAAATTTAAAATACACTGAGACTTGGACTCCTGTATGGATACCATTAATTTACTATTAATATTATTCTATATTTGGCATGTAGCAAAAGTCATGAGATTGTTGAACAACTCTTTAAAAATAGATATGTAAGGTTTTCAAAGCATTTCCTTCACAACAATTGTATGAGGTAAGTAAGTATGAGGTAAGTAAAGTAAAAGTAAAGTAAAAAAAATTATCTCCATTTTAGAGGTATGCAAATTGAAACTCAGGGAAATATCCACAGGAGCTAAATTGTAAACCCATGTCTTCTGTCTCCAAAACTGTTCCTCTTTCCACTCTATTTTCAGTTAGCTAATGAATTCAAACTAAACAGGGCTGTTGTCCTTAATGAATATATACTCTGATCCAGTTTACTATAGTTGATAACAGTCAAGGATTCATCAACAAATGAATATTTCTAATGGGTCCTAAAATAAAATACTGTGTTTTTCCTGCCCACCTCCATTTCCTAACTCTTTTATTAATCACATTAATTTTCCCCCACCCTAAGCTTTGCACCAAGATTTCCAAAGTAAAGGGGGAGGGAAATATTGGATAAAGTTTCCATGACGGTATTTATTTTATACTCCTTATTAGTCATCAGTCATTTTCTTTCAGTGATAGTCCCTAATTCTTGCAGAAACTCTTTGTCGTGTCTTTTATAGGCCTTCCTGTTTTGGGACAATGCAATCAGTTTAAAATTAAAATAAAGTTTATGGACTCTTTTCTTGTTTTTCCAGATGAAGTGGAAGGTAATTAAATTTAATTGAAGTAGTGGCTCTAAATGACGACCCTAGATGCAGTGGATAGCACCCGTGTGTCTTTCTGTCTTGTATGGGAATATATGCATAAAAGCATTTAATAAAAGAGGCTGCACATTGAAAGCTTTCAAAATGAAGTTGATAAAAACAGGATGTGACAGATTTCTTCCTTTATTTGTTAGGGCTTTTGCAATTATGCCTGGTTCTCCAAGGACACATGCTGATAAATGATGTTTCAGGGAAATACACACACACACACACACACACACACACACACACACACACCACAAGTATTGTTCTTCTCTGCACCTTTGTACATAATAATGAGCCTGGGCAGAGAGAGAAGGTTCAGCTCAAATCCTGAGTACTCATGGTTTGCATAAAGGCTGATCTGTAGGTAGGCTAAGCCCATAACAATTACATTGTTTGTTATAGGAATAATGAAAGATGGTAATTAGAATGATGCTCTTAAATTACCTGGTCTTTGTAATATATGCTTCCTAAATTAGCTTGGCAAAATTGGCTTGTAACAGTTTTAGTATATATTAGTGGAAAGCAATTAGGCATCTAAACAACCATGATGACAGACTTTTAGTAAATGGTTGAGTTCATAATTGAGGTCACTTCCTTCCTGCCAGGAACAATAAGGTGGGAAAAATACTGAGATATTATTGATACTAAGGCTGTTTATATGAAGTACCTGAAGTAGACGCTAAGCCATTCTTATAGTTAATCTCATAACTATAATAGATTGCATATTTGCAAAGCACTACACATACATTATTTCATTTGGGCCCTGCAACAATGATGCTAGCTTGGTTCTTTAGGCATCAGAAATTCAGTTGGATTGCCCAAAATGATAGCATAATGTTGCTCTACAACTTCTCTACTTAATTTCCCAGAGGACAGTCTAAAACTTATAGATAGACTATCTACGATGACCAAATTATCTGAATCATTTTATGCTGAGCAGATACTGACTTTCTAAGGAAATCTCATCCTGTACGGACTTCCTTTCTCTTATCAAACATGTTTTCCTATGTGAAAACAATTTTGTTGACCAATGATTAGTGGGACAATTCCTTGAAAATGATTTTCCAATATTGGTAATTGGTTGTCCTGAAGCATCTGTGCTCTAAAACTACTCAATCTCCCTTCCAAACAATCATATGCAGCCACCTGAGATAATTCCATTATCATTATGATCCCTAGAAAATGGTTTTCTAAGATTTCACCATATATACTATAACCAAGTGGACCCTTAGCATCATAACTGAAAAAATTAAAATTTGGAGACCAAGATTATAGGGCTATTTTTTTCCTCCCTTATAAATATATAGCTCAAAAGAACTAGAGGAAAAGATTTTGAGAATCTACTATTACTTTTAAAACTTTGTTGATTTCTTTTTTTTCTATAACTATCTCCCAATATGCCTTCTCTCTCCCATCAAACATTCCCTTATAAGAAGGAAAAATAGTTCAGCAAGACTCACCTGCACAAAAAGCCAAAGCTTACAAGTACACAACATCTCACATCTGTAGTCTCCTCATCTCTCTCTTCAGAGTGGTGTGTTTCTTTACAATAGTTTTTATGCAATAGATTCATACACCACAATTTGTTCAGCCATTACCTAGTGAATGGGTTTCTACTTTGGGATAGCAATGGTTTATACTGCACTACCAAGTTCTATTACTTTCACCATTTGTAATATCCAGTGTCTGATTGTAACCTTGGTGTTATAATCGACTTTTATTTTTCCCACATTTGCCCATATTCATTTAGTTACCCAGCTTTGTCAGTTATATTTCTCTAACATGTCTTGCTTTCTATATCACTGTTCTCAACCCTTTTTTGTACTCACAAAGGCACTACCGAAGGCCAGGCCCTCACTCCTATTATCTGGAATACTATAATAGCCTACTAATTATTCTCTCCACTTCCAGATTCTTCCCTCTTCCACCTGTCCTCCCTACTACTACCAGAATAATTTTTCTCAAGGAATAGATATGACCATGTGTAGTCTCCACCTGAAAATGTTCTACAGCTCTCTATCTCTATGGGATAAGATACAAACTGCTTCACCTACCATTAATGATCCTCTACTATCTTGTGGCAGCCTTCCTTTCCCACCTTTTCTCACTGTATTCCCTTCACATAATCTGTGTTCCAGCCAGACTGAATTAGTCATTTTTCATCAGATCTGACATTCCATTTCCTTTCTCCATGCATTTGCACTAGCCATCCCTCACATCTGAAATATACTCCCTCATCATCTGCCTTTTGGTTCTTGGTCTCCTTCGAAGGACAATGCATGTACTTGTATGTCAAATATCTTTTTCTGATCTTCTTTGCTGTAAATGTTTTTACTATCTCTTTCCTAGTAGGGGGACTGTTTTTATCTCTTTCTCAGGGTCAGGGATGGTTTTTGCCTTTGTCCTTATAAATCAGTGCCTATTACAATGCCATAACCCATAATAGGCATATAATAAATATTCATTGATATGTTAGATGGAATTATAGAATTCAATTCAGATTTGTGCACTTCTTTAAAATAGCTATCTTTGTGCAGGTCACTAAATTAGATAGTAATTATGGGAAGAACAGCAACAAAGGCCCTGAACTCAAGAAGAGGACAGTCTAGTAGAGGAATAAGATATTTATACAAATAATTATAATCTGTTAAAACATGATAGGTGGATAGGCAAGGACCAACAAAGTGGGATGAGAATGTATCATTTCTATCTAAGAGTTGATTAAGATGGAAGAAAAATGGCTTTTTAGAAGAGGTAACACCTAAATTAGACACTGAAAAAAAGAGAAGAATGGGCAGAGTCTGTGCCAACTATGAGGAATAATCTGTGCAGATGCTCAGAGGGCTTAGGAGAACCAGGAGGAATCAGAGAATGGCTAGTAGTTGAGGCTGTAGAGTTTCTATAGGGAAGCAGTATGGAAAAAAGGCTGGAATGAATGATAGTTTGGAGTCACTTTTGAATGGCCCTGAATGCAATGCTAAAGAGTCTCACTTCCCTCCTGGAGGCAATGGAGAGCCACCTAGAATTCCCTAAGCAGAAGCACTGCCCTCTAACAAATAAGAGGTATCATTCAAATGTGTAAAGATTTGTCAGAGTAATGGTAAATTTCTCAGGGATGTCATTAGACATGATATGATGGTCAGCAGAGTTCAAAAAGGGACAAGAAAAAATGTATGCTTCTGCAGAAATCTGAACATAAACAAGGCTTATTTCATCCTTTAGAAGTAAATAGCCATCATGTAAGCACAGGCTGTGAAGATCTCTGGCTACAGAATTCCTCTCTAGCCATTCTAATACATTTTCATTTTGAAATTTTCCATAAATTGGTATTACTGAGTGTAATGCCTTAGCCAACTTATAAGTCAAACCTCCTCTCCTCTTCTTTCCAACAAATAAAACAAAACAAAAAAATCTCACCTTTGCCAGAAATATGTAGATGCCTCAGACGAAAATGATTTGGGTATTGAGATTCCTGGGGTAATTGCTTCATCTACATCACTCTGCCCCCATGGGCAGATCTCAGCATCTCTAATGTCTTGGGCCTTTAGTAACACTCGATAGAAAATGCATTCTCTATGTCATCTGTCTGTGAGAGGAAAACGAAAAGCTATAAATTCCTGTAGTCAAATCAGAATCCTCATTTGAACAATTCTCCTATAATACCAGTAAATGATCTGTCAGCTGCAATCCAGGGGCTATATGAATGACATACAGTAGACATGTTAATCAGGGACTATTCCCTATTCACATCTTGGCATATTGAGTTTTTGCCTCCCAGATAATGCATTATTTCAGAATTTTATCTCCTGTTTCCAAGAACCTCTTTCCTTTGGTACTTTAGATTTTTGTCGATATCAGACAAGATTTGGTGTGTGCAATGTCACTGTTGAAAACACAAGGCCACCTTTGGGTTTCCCATGTACATTTTACTGTATTAAAACCCTATCTACATAGCAGGAGGCAGCCTGGTTATTTTTATTTTGGCTCTGACTACAAAAGAAAGCAATAAGCAAACAACATTATTCTTCCTCCTGCTACTGCTGCTGAAATCTCATCCAATGGGAAAAGTACAAATTACATTTGTCCATGCAGTTTGAATACAAAGAAATTCAAACACATATACATATATAAAAATGCCTTTATATATGTGTGTCCACAGTGTCTATATATATATTATATATATATATATATATATATATATATATATATATATATATATATATATATATATATATATATATATATATATATATCTGCGTAGGTGTTCCTGTAAAAACATACCCCAAAGTGGTCTCTATGGACATTTACTTAAAAAAGTGTCCCCGAAGTCTTAATCCCATTTTAAGCTTTAAATAGTTTAATACACTGCTATAGCACACAATAAGACCTTAATAAATATTTATGCATCGATAGCTTAAAGGTGCTGTCAGACTTTTGGGAAGCCTTGTGTATAATCAGAGGGTCAAGTATATAAGATATCTCCAAAGAATTAATTGTCTTGTCAACTTAGTGGGCCAATCTCTGAGACCTGTGTATATTTATTTAAGCATGACCTATAGTTATCTTCATTACTTACCTCGTTGGGTTTTTGTGAGATCAACGGTATGTGAAAACACCTTGTAGAACCTGACACTGACCTAGTAGAGATCCAGGGCACAGCTAATATGATCTTCTCTATCAGCTGGCCCAGCTCTCTCTCCTGCCACTGTCTCAGCTCCATAAACAGCATATTAGTTGAAAAGATGAATGGCATTGGAGGTAAACCTTTCCTTTTGACTGAAGGTGGTTCCCTCTTAACCAGAAAGCCTTAGATTAAGAATTTGCATGATTGCCCAAAGTCAAGCACTTAGCCTCCACTGCCCTCAGTTTTCTCATCTGTGAAAAGAGGGTTTGGACTAGATGGTGCATAGAATGACCCTTTCAGGTCTAGAATCTTATGATCTTCCTTTTACAGCTGGGGAATTAAGACTCAAAGAGGCTGAGGTACTAGGGCCAGAACTTGCACCAAATCTTCAAACTCCTAAGTCCAATCCTCTTTCCATTACTACACCTACTTTTTAATAGAACTTCAGTTAAATTTAGTAATCATTGATTTAGCTCCTCCTAGGTGCAAGGGGTTTGTGTTAGGTGTCAGATTAACATATTTAGTATCATTTAACAGGATTATATTTCACCCTACCAATTTATTTCTTTTTCCTCAAGCATGAGCATGAGTTCATAATTTTTATACCCTAAATAGTTCCTTTTGACTTCAAAGGAAATGGTTTTCAACTAGAGTGCTTTCCAACTAAGCTAAAGTTAATTACTGAAAAAGCATTTTGTTACTTATCAGTAGAGAGGAAGCATACAAGCTCACTAAACATCCAGGTATTTTGTCTATGGTTGTCTCTGCCTGGCACCAAAACAATTGGCCAATTCAGTATCATAAAAAGTACTGACTTTGGAGTCTGAACATCTGAGTTTCAATCTTACCACTGCCACTTACTATTTATATGGCCTTGTCCCTTAACTAGAGGCATCCTAGCATGGCTCATGAGAGCTGATTGTTAAATTTTCAATGTGAGCATTTACATCTTGGAAATTGGTGAATGCTACCAATCAGGTCTTTATCATTGTTTTGTTAATTGCCCATACCTAAGAAAGTGATGGAGAAAATGTTGCTAATTCAGATTAAACTTTAAAGTGAATGTTTTTGTACATTTTGAGGGAAAACCAGTTGTCAAATATTTATCAGTATACTCCTCCATTAACCCTCCTGGACCTTAATTTTTTTCATTTGCAAGGTGAGGGGATTGAATCCAATAGTCTCAAAGTTCCCTTCTGGCCATAGCTCTATGACCTTAAGATTCAAGGACTGGTAATTTCATCAATGCATATATTCCTTTCACTATTTTAGATCATGGCCCCTCTACAACCTAGGAGAGAGTTTCTGAAAATGTTATCACCCTGTTGCCTCCACGACAAGAGCCTTCTCTGTATTTATCTAGATTGGTTGTAAAACAAGATATCTAGTTCTTTAATAGGCCCATCCAGCTTTTTAGGGCTTGCCAAGGCTTATGTTCCCCTTGCACAGCCTTTAAAACCCCAGAGCCACCTCCAGACAATCAATAGGCATAGGAAAAGAATTTTAATAGAAGTGCATCAGCATTAAAATAATCATAACAACAACAACAAAATGACTCCTCAAATGTAGGTTTAGTCCTCTTTCTACTGCTTAGGAGAGTCTTGTGTAAAATGCTCAAAGCTTAGCTAGAAACGCAGGTTATGCAAACAAACAAAATATAATTCAAATAAGTTATGGAATGCCTGACTGGCTGAAATGAACAACCCATTCCATGAAACAATGGGCCTGACTGGGCTTGTAGGTATGGCTGGTCATTTCATTATACTTAGATATAAAGCTACATTTACTTATAATTAATAAGGAATATAAAAAAATACGAAATGAAGTGTTTTTAATTGGCTCCCTTGATGAAGGCTTTGCAAAGAGATAATTGGGGTGTGTGTGTGTGTGTGTGTGAGCGTGAGTGTGAGTGTGAGTGTGTGTGAGTGTGTGTGTGTGTGTGTGTGTGTGTGTGTGTGTGTATGGCAGCTATTGCTAACAGGCAGGAAAGAAAATCACGCTGAATGCTTAAACACCAGCTTATTAGAATAAATACAACTCCCAGTCTTTTTAATTTGAGTTTTGGAGAGGCTTTATGCATAACCTACAGACCGAGGTTCTTTCTATGAAGTACCCTTCTCAGACTCCTCTCCAATGAGAAAATTGGACTCACACGTATTACAGTTCTCAAGCCAAAAAGGGTCTTGAAACAAAGGGCAAACTCAGAGAAATCACAAGGGTGTCACTGCCACTGGCTGAGGGGTTTGAGTATCGCCACTGGTCCTGGTCCAGAAATCTTAGGGGAATCCCCATCACTGACCTTATTCTATCATTTCCAGGTTGAATCTAACCTAACTAGAATTTTGCTGCTGATTCAATGATGAACCAATAGCTAGATGCTCTGTGTGTGTGTGTGTGTGTGTGTGTGTGTGTGTGTGTGTATAACAACTATGGGAATATAGGAAGGAGTTAGGAGTTGGTCTATGCTTCATTGTTAGATCCATGAGATTTGAACCCTTCTATGACATCTCTAAACCTTGTATATATTTTTCTCCTCCCAAGCTTAGAATAGCATCAAAATTTAACAAAGGAGATCCATTGGAAATAAACCAAAGGAATGGATACTTGATTAAAGGATGGGTTGTTAGGTCTAGGGAATGAGTGGCTGAGTGATATATATAGGGATGAGTGCTAGGAAGAGGGCATCAGTGATATGGATGGATTTACATAGGAAAGGATCCTAGATATAGGAATGAAAAGGACTTCACATGTCAACCAACCCAACTTCTTCCTCCTTTTGTAGATGAGTAAACTGAATCCCAGAGAGGTTGAGATTCACTTAAGATTTGAACTTAGGTTTTATGAGTCTAGAACCAGTGTTTTTTCCACTGTCCCATATTCCTTCCTGAAGTAATATTATTGTGGAATGGTCAGGACACTGGATTTGGAGTCAAAGCACCATGGCTTGAATCTTAGTTCTTCTACTTAGTACTTGTCTGATCTTGGCCAACTCATGCTCCCTTCCTTGAGCTCGATTTCACAGTACCATAGTATCATAGATTCAGAGTTGGAAGGAAAGGACTTTAGAGACCATCAAGTAAATCTCCACTTTTTACACATGAACTCTGTTAAAGGAGAAGTGGTACTCAATGATCCCCAAAGTCCTTTTCTAGTTTACAAGTCTATGAAAGCATTTATGAAAACACAAGGGCTAATCAGTGCATGAAATTCTCTCCTTTCTTGTCTTTGCCTCCTAACTTCTCTGGCTTCTTTCAAGTTCCAGCTTAAATTCCATTTTCTATAAGAAATCTTTCCCCCCAATCCTTTTTAATATTAGTGCATTCTTTTTATTGATCATCTTCAATGTATCCTGTAGAAAGCTAGTTTATATATAACTGGGAATTTGTCTGTCATCTGCATGTTGTCCCCTACCCCCAATTAGAGTGTAAGACCTTTGAGAGCAAGGACTTTTTTTATCTTTCTTTGTGTTCCTAGCAATTAGTACAGTTTCTGGCACACAGTAGGTGCTTAATTAATGCTTGTTGACTAACTGAAATGGAGTATAAGTTTAGATAATGACACCAATAAATGAAAACAAAATAGGTACTAGAATTATTTGGACCTCTTGGCACCTCCCTTCAACATCATTATCATCATCATCATCATCATTATCATCATCAAAGAGATATAAGACATCATCCCTAACATCAAAGAATTTAGAACATTTATTTGCTGAGATATGACTTACCTGTACCATCTTCAGAGTTCTGCTCAAATGCTAGGCATCTCCTACATAAGATGATTTAATAATATTATGTACCTTAAAAAGTGAAAACTCTTCCATGCCTCTAAAATATTTGTTGTTGTTGTTATTATTATTGTTATTATTTGCAATTAATCATAAGGTTGTTATGAGGATCAAATGATAGGACATAAGTAAAGCACCTTGAAAACTTTAAAGAATGACATAACTATTAGTTATTATTTTCATTATTCTTGCTATGCACACACATGTATTTGAACAGTTAGGTGGCACAGGGGACAGAGGACAGGACTTGGAATCCAGAAGACTTGAATTTGAAGTTTTCCTTAGATGCTTGCAAGTGGTATGACTCTGGCTAAATTACTTAAATTCTATTTGCCTCAGTTTTCTCATCTCTACAATGGAAATAAAGATATCAACTATCACTAAGAGTTGTGAGGATCAAATGAGTTAGCCCATGTAAGGCACTTTGCAAAATTAAGTGTTATATAAATGATATTTTATTATTGCTGTTGTTGATATCATCATTATTCATTAAAATTTATTATTTTCAATTTTCCCAAAAGAAAATAGTCTCTTTGAGGACAGGGACTATTATTTTCTTTCTATATTTAGCACCCAGCACACTACCTGACACAAAGTAGGCTCTCAGCAGATACTGTGTAGTTGATCGATCTCCTCATATATCCTTTTCAATCCTTTTTCCAGTGTCTCTCTCCCCAGCTTGTCTTGCTATCACAAATCTGCCCCCCAGGATTGGCATGATATCTTTTGAGGTCTCACTGCATTTTATTAGAGAAAGGAAAAAAAAATAATGAAAATATTTCCATTCTTCTTTAAACAAGAACAACAACTTTATGCCATACACAGGACATTAAGACATATGAGGTTTATTTAGCTGATAACCATCCTCACTCTAAAGGCTGACTATAAAGAAGAGTATTCCTAAAAGGCCAGAGGGCTGGGTTGTCAGATGTCACAAGTAACAATTTTATGGCATACCAATAGACTTCTTCTACAAAAGATCTCTCAGACCCAGGGAATTATCAATGAGCTGGCAAGTCACTTAAATTTTGAAGGTAGAACATGGGTTGTCCAATTCTATTTGCCTAAGTTCCGTGAGCAAACACTGTCTGAAACCATCACAAAGAAGTTCACCAAGAGGCCTTAGGTAAATAGGTCTGTAACTCACTCAGGCCTTACTGACAGGTTTATGAATGGAAGGAGAGACACAACTGCAGGCTTAACCTTCTATTAACTCTGGAAAGATGTTGTAAGAGGAGTGTTTTATGTATGTGTGTATGTATACATAGATATACACATATGTATATATACACACACATATACACATATACACATATATACATGTATTTATAAAACACAGGTATATTATATACCATAGATCTATTTTTTCATATTTTAATTTAGTGATCAGTTTTAATTAAGAAAGAGCAGTAGCTATTGTATATTTCTATGATAGAGCATCACTAATGAGAACGGATTTGGGGGAAAATAATCATACTATTCCAAATCAGTATAAAGCTTATTTCTAATTTACCTTTTTGGTACTCCGTGGAATACCTGGAAAAATCCTGGGGAAATTTTAACTAAAATGTAGAGAATATTTGTTTATCTCCTGAGTTTCCCACCACTACCACCATCTTTTGCATAGATGAATGGTCGCAAATATGTATTGATAGAGGGAGTTTCCTCAGTGGGAGCTCCACATATAGATGTAGCCACAAGTCTGGACCAAAATAAAAGGCATAAAAGACCACTTAAAAGCTGTAAAATGTGCTCAAGGATCATTACCATTTGACTAAAATGTGAAAATGTAAAAGGGTCCAACGAAGTCCACCTAGTGTGTTACAAAATGAGGCAAATCATGTCAGGATTTGTTGACTGCTAATCCTATTCCCTAAACAAAACAATGTAATGTTGTTTATATAGAAATAATAACTGGTAGATTCTTTATATTAAAAGTGGAGGACTAAAGCCAAAGATTAATTCTGACTCAAAAGACCATATAATTCAAGCCTTCATGATTCAACCAAATAGGACCAGAATAATCCAGGTAATTGGCTTAATTATGTACTCCACATGTGCAGCAGAAACAAGTCTGATATTGTCCTTGCTGGGAGCTTTGCCTGTCGTTACAAGAAAAGCTTTATCTACATATGCAAAGAGCAATAGAGGACTGGAGAAATCATCAGAATAAGCCAAAAATTTCTCCCTCCCCCCAACAATCCCTCTACTTTTTTCATAAATTCTTTACAAAATGCCTTGATTTTCTACTTCTGTGTGCACAGGTAGACAAAATTGTATCCACTCCATGCAATTGTTGGCTTTTTTATTATCCAACAAGAATATGGCAGTAATATCGAGACCTATCCCTTGAGAAACTGACCTAGAGCAGCAACACTGACTCATTCTAAATAGTTATTTCTGCCTAATCATCTAATTATTGTACCACATGTTCCTATGTGACGACCAACAACTTAATGTGGAAGACCCTGAGTTCTGCTTTCCACAAATCCAAAGGGCCTGTTTTAGAGCTAATTGGTGTATAAGAAGGGAGACTCCAAATGACTGCCAGAGTGTAATTGTCGCCCACAATTTCCCCACGGTAACAGGTGTGGAAGATCATGAATCATCATCCTAGGGCTGATTACTTCTGTCATTTTGCTACTGATTTTCTCAGAGGCCAAACTGTTTTATGAAGAATTTAACTTGTCATTGTGTCAGAAAGCTTTTATGAGGTTATTCAAGAATCTCTTTTTAGCCAATAACCCAGAAGACTTTGTACAAGTCTATGGGGCTATTCGAATATTTATTTCTTGCCATTTCAAGCTGAGATTAAGTAACTTAACAACATGCTCCAGGAAGAGACATGTGTATAACACTGATTGTCCCTTCCCAGCCAGAAACTTTTAAGATCTTACCTTAAAAACAAAAGGATTCTGGGAAGGACTAAACCCCATTAAATAAAGAGACATTTTGGTGAGACTAGGAAGAGGAATTATTGATTATAAACATACAAATTTGCAGGAAATTTCTTTTTTGGCATAAACATGCAAATATTTATATACCATTCATTTCTGGGGACATATGGTTTAGATGTGGGGGTATTTTCAATGTTATTATTTACCCTGTGTGAGGTTTTGGGGAAGTAGATAGCATGAATATTATGGTTCTCAGGTCAGCCTTACATATTATTGACTTAGCATAAAAGGATTGAATGAACCATACTTGCTTTCCAGCTCCATGGCATTCACTTGACATGTCTTCCAATGGCAATAGTTTACCTCATCTCCAAATACAGGTGAGGGTAGGGGTCACAAT
This sequence comes from Trichosurus vulpecula, assembly GCF_011100635.1. NCBI lineage: Eukaryota > Metazoa > Chordata > Mammalia > Diprotodontia > Phalangeridae > Trichosurus > Trichosurus vulpecula. Next base: position 193,237,622 of record NC_050575.1, read on the forward strand.
AGTAACAAGGAATAATTCTTTCTAAGCTATCTATTAAACATTTTATTACAAATGGAGCCAATGAAGATAATCATTACAGCCAACAGAAGTGGGATTAAAAGATAGAGAACTGAGTATCGCTTGTATTTCAGACTGTTTATGATTTCCCTAGGGAAGAGGGTTGGTACAAGCCATGTCTAGATACTGAACACCACTCAGTGGATGTATATCATGAGTGCTTGAGTGCTTTTTCTTCTTTTACCTTTTCATTGCTTTGAATAGGAGGTTTCATTCTTTTCTTGCCTACTGCAAAGTTTATTTGCAAGAAAGCGATTTTTTTGAAATACCACACAAAGCTAGGAGAACTATACCCAAATGATCCCTTGTTTGGTCCCACTACAGGCATTTGCTCACCCCAGCCAGGAAATGCTTCAATTTCAAGCTTTATTCAGGTCAATGTGGTTAAGAAGAAAGAAGAACATGGGAGTTTCTTCTTTCCTTTGGGCCCAGGAGAATTGTGGGTATATAAGAATTAACCAGAATAGAGGGAGAATATTGAAGTTAATACAGAAGGCTATACCTCTTCAATAAAGGCTGTTTTGAGGGGGAAATATAGATAAAACTTGGTTAGCTGGAATCCAACTAATAAAAATGTAAATATTGTTTTTAAATGAATATTATTCCATCATTTCAGAATGAATAAAAAACATTTATTAAATTCTTTTTATCAGGAATTATACTGAGACCTGTGGCTACAGATATTAAATAAGCTCAGCAATCTCTGCCCTCAAAAGGCTTATACTCTACTGGGAAGACAACACATTTACAGGAGTGATAGGTAGAGAGGAGTGTCTTGCTGGTATAGGCAACTAGGTGATGAAGTGATAGAGTGTGGATGTGGAGTCAGAAAGCCCTTAGTTCTAATTCAGCATTGGTTGTTGCTGAGTTGTTTCAGTCATGTCCTGCTCTCCATCACCCCATTTGGAGTTTTCTTAGCAGAGATACCAGAGTGGTTTGCCACTTCCTTCTCCAGCTAATTTTACAAATGAGGAAACGGAGGCAAACAGGGTTAAGTGACTTGCCCAGGGTCACCTAGCTACTAAATGTCTGAGGCCAGATTTGAACTCAGGAAGAGCCTTTCTGATTCCAGGCCTGGCACTCTATCCACTGCACCACCTATCTGTGCCTGATTAGCCTTAGACACTTATGAGCCATGTGACCCAGCTCAAGTCACTGAATCTCTCTACTTCTTTTCTCCTCATTGTAAATAATGATTCTGAATTCACAGGGCTGTTGTGAGGGTCAAAGGAGATGATATATATATATATATATATATATATGTATGTATGTATGTATATATACACATATATATGTATATATATATACATATATATGTAAACCATTTTAAAGCAAATAGGAAAGTGATACATAAATGTTAGCTATTATTATAATTTTTAATTCAGTTCTCCATCATTATCATTAGTGCTGATTGATTACTGTCTCCATATCTAGAGTTGGAAAGTGGAGAAGCATGGATGTGACACAGAACGAAAACGTCTAGCAGAAATGTGACGAATGCTTACAAATCAGAAGAAATAACAAAATACCAACAACACACAACATAAGAAAACAAAAGAAAAGAAAATTGCGTCTGGAGCGAGAAGGCTTGACAAGCTCTAACACCTAGGGTCATAGGGTAAAGCCCTAGATCTTAGAGGGCTTCTGCTAAAACTCCTCACGTTATAGGTTAAGAAAGTAAGGCCTAGAGGTTAGGTATCTTACCCACCTTTATATGCACTAAATAGCAGAGTAAGGATGTGAACCCACATATTTCAGCGCTTCTTAAACTGTGGGTTGTGACCCCATGGGATTGCGACCCACAGTTTAAGAAGTGCTGAAGGAGTCACTAGTGGGAAAAGTTTAAGAAGCCCTACTGACTCTTGATTCACTGTGTGATAAAAGAAGCGTTCTTAACATTTGTGTGTGTGAGTGTGTGTGTGTGTGTGTGTGTGTGTGTGTGTGTGTGTGAGAGAGAGAGAGAGAGAGAGAGAGAGAGAGAGAAACACATGAGAGAGAGAGAAAGAGAGAGACAGACAGACAGACAGACAGAGTTGGACCCATTTGTCAGTCTTATAGGGCTCTCACCACATAAAATATAATGCATAAAAATAAACATTTTGCAGATACATAGGACAACAAAGGAATCCAGTTATATTGAAATAAAGATTTTTTTCCCCATCCAAGTTCATGCTTTCCTCCCTGAAATCTTTCCACAGAACTCTTAGAGGTCCATTGACCCCAGTTTAAGAACCTCTTCTAAATAAACAAATAGCTATGTGACCTTGAATAGACCATTAACTTTGTTGGGTCTCACTTTGCTCTGCACAAAATGGAGGTAATAATATTTTTATTATGTACCTCAGAAGACTGTTGTGAAGGATTTTGTTCTAGTCATTTTGGTATAGGGCTGGACTTGGAATCAGGAGAACTGGGTTTGAATTCCACTTCAACATTTATTAGTCATGTGATCAATCATTTGCATGATGCTTAATATTTCAGAGCTTCAATATATTCATCTATAAAAAGGGGATAATTGTACTTAACATTACTTACTACAAAAGGCTGTTGTGACTAACTTTATTCTGCAAGTGTTAAAGTGCTATGAGGTCATATTATTATTTTAACAGCCCTGTGAGTCAGGTAGGAGAAGTACTATGACCTTTGTTTAAGGATAAGGAAACTGAAACTCTGAAATTTTGAATGTCTTGCTCAGGGTCTGTAACAGCAAGCACCCTAGCATACCCAGGATGTCCTGCTAGCACAGGTTCTTTAACCTGCTTTTCTAGGAAAGACAGCTCAAAAAGGAGTTAACAAGCCTGCTTTTAATTACATTCACTAGTTCAGGGGAAGGGTCAGCACCCTGAATGTCAGACAAAGTACAAGCAGAGAAAATGCAGAGAAAATAGAAGCAGAGAAATTAGCATGAAGGCCAACAGACAGTGCTCTGACTGCCTGAATCAAAGCAATATTGCTATGCACTTTACATACACCACTGGATCAGGAGAGCCTTTACATCTGAGCAGTAGGGGGGTCTGAACATTTGGCTACTTAGAGTCTCAACCAGGGAATCACAAAATCCTTCTCATAAGTGAGCCCCCAAAGAAAAATACCAACTCAGAGTATATATATACACTTCTCAGAGCCAGAAGGCATCACAACCTTCATGACTCAGTGTCTAATGAACTTAGTACCCAAAGCTGTGAAAGCCTTCCTACAAGCAAGCCTCTCCTAAGCAAGCTTCCCTCCCCCAATGGGCTCTGTGACTCAGGATGTATCACAGCTGTGAGCTGGGCCACAGCTCAAGGCAGGTCACATAGGCCCATTAATGGATGAGGAAGATATTCATATCCCATTAACATTACAAGGTCCCACAGCTGTTATATCACATAGGATTGAACATGCACAGATCATTTGATTTCCAAGCCTAAGTTTCTCTCTACCATGTGTAGTTTTATTTTAACATTTTAATGTGACTACTTCCTAAGGAAGACAAAAATGACCAAAAAAAAGACAAATTATGAAAAAAAGCTTCTATTAGGAATCAATGTTTTAAAAATTAAACACAAAGCAATTCTCCACCAAAAAATTCAAAGACATGTTCTAAGGTGAGTGAAGGTTCAGGTCATTCTATACCTTCATCCATAGTATTGGACCATAAGAAATTAGTTCTGAGTGATGACTATTAGGCTCTTAAAGATCTTCAACTGGCATATAAATATCAATTTGTTTTCAATTTATATTACATTAAGAGAGAAAAATTGATGCATCCTTCTTCAGTAACCAGATTTTCTAGGCAAATAGGAAAATTCTCAGACTTCTACAATTCTCTAACTCTCTCTGTCTCTCTGTCTCTCTTTCTGTCTCTGTCCCCTTCTCTCTCTCTCTGTCTCTCTCTCTCTCTGTATGTTTATATGTGTGTGTGTGTGTGTGTGTGTGTGTGTGCGTTTTCTCTCTCCCACCACAATTCCTGATTAATTGAGGTCAAGTCACCAAGTCAATTCAACAAATGTTTATTAAGCACTTACTACGTGCCAGGCATTTTGCTAAGCGTTTGGGACAAAAATAAAAGCAAAAATAAAGACAGTTTCTGCTGACCAAGAGCCTATTTTCTCATGCAGGAAGAAAACATAAAAGGGAGCTGAAAAGGGAGAAGGGAGTCAGGTACCTAAATGTGGGCATGATGAAGTAGTCCAGAGAGTGATACATGGCTGATCGGGAAACTACATCAAAATGGAGATTCTGTAAAGAATTTAACAATAGGAGAAGGGAGCTGTAGGAGCAGAGGGAGGAAGCAGTTAAAAGAGTGGTAGTAAAGTCTGGTGAATGTTTTAATTGAATTTTAACCACATGCAGTAGCCAAGTGTGACCTTATGTGTCTACAGTTATCAGTCAAATAGGACTATTTCTGTTTTAATCTCAGACATACCAATGTTTCCCATTGCCGGTATTTAATTACAGAGAACATAAGTTTTATTTACAAATGCAATTAAGAAACTGAGAATCCAAGCCTAGACTGGTGCTATGCTAAAATAAATGTCAAACATTCTAGTTCAGAAGAAAGAATAAGAAAAGCTGTCTTAGTCATTGATGAGTAATTAATTAGATTCTATCACATTTTTAGAAATGTGATATCCATTTGAAATTAAAAAAAAAACAAGTCGCATGAATCATTATTGAGGTTGAAATTATAGTGTGATGAATCAACATAAAGTCTTTTCAGAAAGGTTTTCTATTCGTTTAATTCTTCATTTTTAAAAGGTAGGGGCATGTAATTTTCAGCCAATTGGAATATATATGTATGTATGTTATATGTGTATACATACATACGTACACACATATATGCATATATGTGTCTGTACATTACTTACAGTATTAAGGTATATATGTGTGTGCATGTTTGTGTTGTCCACATAGGATGCATGTGTTCATAGGGAGTTGCCTAGATGTGGCAGTAAGGGAAATATAAATCGATATCACTAGTATCTTTTCCATCCACCCTTCTTCAAGGGCAACTTTGATTCCTACCAGGAAGGAAAGCATAAAAATGGAACCAGAAGCTGACTACTGTGCTTCCTTCAAAGAAAGAGTATGAAGCTAGAATGATCTCTATCTTCCCCCTAAATATTGTTAATCCTGGAAAAAATAATTTTTACCTTCAATCTCTGTTCTTGATTGCTGCTCCTTAATGGGGATGGAATGTCCCAAGCTCTAGCCAAGGCTTGACAACCTACCAAAAGCCAGTTACACAATGACCATACATAGAGGAAGAAAACATAACAAATAAACTCATTTTTTCAAATTGATAGCAAACAGAAATCAGAGGAGTTATGCAGATGAGAATATACCAAGCAATATTCAGAGTGGATGTACTTTTCCACTGGGAGTGACAAAGAGTAAGAAAGAGAGACACAGAGAGAGAGAGAGAGAAAGACAGAGAGACAGACAGAGAGACAGAGATAGAGAAAGAGACATAGAGACACAGAGAAAAACAGAGAGGCAGAAATATCTAGAGCCCACGTAAGTGGAAATTCCCTAGTCTTTAGTGTAGTAAGCTAGAGGTAGGGGTATGATTGATCTGGCTCTGACGCTCTACATGTTGCTTCATGGAGTAGAATCTATGGTCCTCGAAGGCAGGAACTATTGACTTTGTAGCCTTCCAGTCTAGTACAAAACCTGGCATATAGAAGGTGCTTTATTAATACTTCTTGAACTAAACTGGATTGTTAACTTATCAGTGCCTGGCAGCCAGAGAAAATATAATGTACTACTTCATATTTACCATTCATTGATTCATACATTATTTAAGAACTGAGTTTAAGTAAGACAATGAGTTAGACTGGAGGAGATACAAAGTTTAAACAAAATTCAGCTCCTCAATTCCCAGAGCTTTCAGTCTAGTAGGAGGATAAGAAGCAAACAGAGCACAATACAGGGTGTTCCTCAAGTCTTGGACACATAGGCAAAAATGCATATTTTCAAGAAATGAAATTTTCAACAATATTTTATTTAATTGGAATATTAACAAATAATATCTTCAATATGATTTCCATCATTCGTGATGCAAAGGTTGATGCTCTTTGCAAGATTCAAGTGAACTCGATGCAATAACTCCACGTTGCCGTCCATTTTAGCACATTCACTCTTTATGTGTTCAGTCAAGTGTATTGCATCTGTGATTTTCATTGAATATGCCTTCTCTTTTAGCATATCCCAGAAAAGAAGTCAAGGGGGCTAAAGTCTGTTGATATTCCAAATATTTTAAAATATGCATTTTTCCAATGTGTCCAGAATTTAGGAACACCCTGTAGAATACACTATTGCACACCAAGACCCTACGGTAGTGAGGTATAAAACTAAGTGCCACATGAGCTCCTGAGTGGGGCAAGAAGATTGTTATCTTCAGGGAAAATAAAGGAAGAATTCATCGACCAACTGCCAGTTATGTTATCATTTGAAGGTTGGTGACTAGACATGAGGAATTGCATGAATAGGCATAGAGGTGGTTGGGCGTTGGGCATCTGAAGAAGGTAGAGTAGTACTATTTTCCTGGAAGAGAGTATGTAATATGCTCTTGAGGTCAGGGACTATCTTACTTTTCTCTTTATATTTCTAGCATTTATTCTTGTGCTTTGCACATATTAACCACTTAACAAAGCTGTTTTAGGAGATCCTTGAAGGCCAGACATAGGGTGCGCAATATTCTTTAAAAGTAATAAAAAAATTGAAGATTTTAGAGCAAGAGAGTGACAGAACTTTATAAGAGAAATTATTCTAACAGTCATATGAAAAAGGAATTGGAGAGGAGAGAGAGAGTGGATATTGGACGCCCTTCTTTACTCTTGGTCATAGATATAGATCTGGAAAGGGGCCTTCAGAGGCCATCTAATCCAACCCCCTCATTTTACAGATGAAATAAACGGAACCCTAGTTAAGTGAAGTGACTTGTCCAAAGTCACCCAGAGTTTTACAATATGCCAGGCATGTGGCTTATTTTTCAAATCATACCTGATTTGTAATAATGACATTGTGAACTGGTTACCTTTAATATATATGCAATTGTCTAAAATTCTCCAATAACTTTCCAAGGTAGCTATTGATATACATAGTCCCTGAGGGCTGCTTTCACTCTTAATTGAAATTAGTGACTCTTTTCCCTCCAGCCAAAGTCCCCATCAGTAATAATTTTTTGAAGAGGACTTTGTCTCTATTGTTCCTCATTGCCTTGGGGATACAATAGAAAATTTTTATCCTGACTTATAATGTCCACCACAAGCTAGGTCTTCTCTACTTTTCCAGACTCCCTCCCCCACCCCTACATCTAGGGACACAATTCCAAGGGAGAAGTAGCCAGCTATCCTACTAGCTGCTGACCAATAGTCACCTATACAAGAGGCAAGCCAGTTTAGCTGTAGTAGTAATTACCCTGAGGGAGAGAGGAGGTGGTGTTTGACAGGTAAGTCAAACCATCCCCACCACTTCTACCACTCCTTCATCCGAATACTCACTAGAGATAACCCTGGGCCCAAGAACCTTGGGAAGAGCAGTACTCCCCACAGCACTGGTCGTACTCCCAGCTTGGGCTCCATAGCTAAGCAACTGCCACCAATGAGGAGGTAAGCCCAGGGTTCTGGAAGTCACAGCATTCCTAGACCACAGGTCTGGTTTGGAGCTCACATGCACACTACCCGCCCCCCCCCCACCCCAACCAGGAGACGTGGCCTGGCAATTACTCTTGCAGGTGATGCAACCAGAACCAAAGAAGACCAAGAAAAGAAATTTCATTTGGGAGTGTCAGAAGGTATAAAATCAGAAAGTGATAAGATTTTATTAGTGGAGATGGCATTAATGATGATGGATCATCATCTGTTTTGCTGCTGCACCTTTCATATGATGGGCTCTTGAAACATTCTACATATATTTTCTCTCCTTAACATGTGATCTCTTTGAGATCAGGGACTATCTTATGTTAGTCTGGTGCTTAGCACACAGTAAGCACATAATAAGTGTTTTTATTGCCTTCCCTCATCTATTTATACAACTCCCCTTCAAGAATTCTATAAGCCAATCAAACTGGACTGCCTACTGTTTCTGATCGCATTTTTCACTCTTTGGCTTATACATTAGTACTCTCTGTTCCCTGTGCTTATAATGTGCTCCCTCCTCATAACAATCCAGTTAAATTAATCACTTTTTTGAGATCCAGGTATTTTATCCTCCATAAAGCCTTCCCTGATCCCCACAGCCCAAAGTGTTTTTCCTGTCTTTAAATTTTCCTAGCCCACTTACTCTAGGTTTCTCCCTTGCTGCTGAATCCTTTTCATTTGTGTGCATACTATATTCAATTGTAGTAGAATGTAAGACCACTTAAGTCAAGAATTTTTTCATCCTTCAGTTTTTATATCCCCAACCTCAGTGCTTGTATTAATAGTACGTAACAAAATTTTATTTCATGAATGAAAGGACTGTATGACAAAAAAGATTATTTTTAGGGGTGAGAAATTTTTGTCCAATCATAAAGGCCCCGAGTTTAGAGGTTTATGGAGATTTAGCTTCAATGTTAGGAGAAGGAAAGAGACAGAATCCCAAAATTTAAGAGTTTAAATGGATTTCATAGGTTATCTGGTGCAATTCATACTTGAATAGGAAGATTATCCACATTTCTGGCAAATAGTCGTTCAGTCTATATTTGATGATGTCCAGAAAAGTGCATCCCACCACTTCTTGAGGCTGCCCAATTCACTTTTGGATGCTCTAATTGTTAAAAAGTATTGTCTTTTACTGAACTGAAATCCATCACACTGAATCTTCCATTTATTGCTTCTAATTCTAGTCTCTAGAGTGACCAAAATAAATTTATACTTCTTCTACCTGCCATCCCTTCACATACTTGGAAGATAGCTATTGAATCCTCCCAAATATTCTTTTCTCCTGGCTGAACATCCCCAGTTCCTTCAGAAAATTCTTTTATAATATAAGCTCCAGTCCCTTCTTCAACCTGGCTGCCATCCTCTGGAAACATTTCATCTTCTCAGAAGGAGATTATATCTATATCTACATCTACATCTGGATCTGGATCCGGATCTGTATCCGTATCCGTATCTGTCTCCATATCCATATCCATACCCATATATCTATGTACATCTATGTGTGTATGTATGTGTGAGTACATACTGATGCATATGTGTGTATACATACATACACACATATACAGCCATATATGTATATGTGTGTATATATGCATATATGTACATATATACACACATATACACACGTATATGGTATTCAAACCCAGACTTTCTCACTACAAGTCCCGTGCTCATTCTGCTATACCATACTATCTTAGCACACTTAAGGTATCTGAAATATAAGTCCTGCTGGATCAGATTATTCCATGCATGATTCAGTCTGGGTTTGAATCCTTGTTTTGACACTTATTGCATGACTATGGGGACAAATCATTTTACCTCTCTAAGCCTCAATTTCCTCATTTATAAAATTGGATGATCAGACTAGATGACCTCTGATGTCCCTTTCCTATTGAGCTATGTCTTATTTCTGCCTTTAGAACTATCTAGCTATACTAGTTTAAGCAAATCTCTTCAGTCTTCTGGGCCTCAGTTTTCTCCTCCAGAAAATGAATGGAGTAGATTTAATATTCTTGGTCTCTGGCAATTCTGACATTCAACAACTCTGACACTGCTGTCCATGACTAGCTTATTAGGATAAAAGTGTCACTTCTGCATCTGCATTCTGCCAGTGTTGTTAGAGAACTCTAATGAATGGATGTCTGTGAATTGATTCATATTATGGAGATGTATTCTGCAACAGGTGTTATGTTCTGGCCTTAATGCAGTTAAGTTAATGCAGTTAATATTTTTATGGTGGATTTGCTTTGTTTTGGTCACAAAACAAAAGAAGATATAGCATAGTGATGATCACCTGAAGCCACATAAAATCAACAGCGCTCCCTCTAAAAGGTACCCGGAGTCTATTGGTCCCTGGCAGAAGTCTATTTCAGTTTAGCTCAGGGACATAGCAGTATTTTTATTGCAAGACATTATGCCTTAGGCAACATCAAATTCTCTGTAGGTGAATATGACTGTCAGCCATAGCTGAGCTATAGTTGATAAAAGCATCATGTGACTATCTCAATGAAGAGGCCAGGAGCTCAAGAAGATGATGGCTTTCTCCTTTCTAAGAGGCCCTGAAGTTGAAGCCACTAGGGCAGGGAGTAAAAAATAAGGACTGTTCCAATTGCTTTTGTAAGATTATAAGGTGTAAGGTAGGGAGGAAATTTAGAGATGCCCCAGTAAAGCCACAGTCATTTTATAGATGAAGAAGCTGAGTCCTTGAAATGTGAAGTGTCTTTCCCAGGATCATATATATGGCAAAGGAAGAACTGGGAGTTGGCTTCATGTCCTCTGGCTCTAAATCCAGAACTCTTGCACTGTGAAATTTTCCTTGTGACTGATTAAAACAGGCATAGAGAATCCCAGTATGTCTGAACTAAGCCTATTGGCAGACCAGTCTAATGGAAAACCCTCCCAGAGTATGAGCCATTCATCCTTATTTCTTTGAAAAGAGCATGTCAAAGAGCAATACCCATGGAAACCACTTTTCCCCTTTGAAACTAAACAGTCTTCAAAGGCACAATGATACTTCTATATACGAGAGGTAATGTAAGGACTTCTGCTTTCCAGATATAACAAGAGAAAAAGTGGCTAGAGAGACATGAGCTCCTAGAATGTTAATACTGGAAGGGATCTTAGATACCATATAGTCTAAAGCTCTCATTTAACAGAAAAGGAAATTGAAACCCAGAAAGAGGAAGGGAGCAATTTCGAGTCAACAGTGGCAATGAACAATAGCCCAACGACACAATATCTGCTAGAAGCATTTGCCAAATTGGCCACTTAGGTACTGTGAACTTGAGAAAATACCAGATTCTATTAGCCTGTATTCTATCTAGGAGGTTGCTGACTGTGGCATGTATGTGTGTGTGTGTGTGTGTGAGACACACACACACACACACACACACACACACACATACACACATACCCAGGCTTTCTCACTACAAGTCCTGTGCTCATTCTGCTCTACCATACCATCTTATCACACTTAAGGTATCCAAAATATAAGTCCTGCTGGGTCAGATTTCTTCATGCATGATTTAGTCTGGGTTTGAATCCTTGCTCTGATACTTATTCCATGACTATGGGGGACAAATCATTTTACCTCTCTAAGCCTCAATCTCCTCATCTATAAAATTAGATGATCAGACTCACCAGGTGCACAGCATCCTATATGGAAAATACTCATGATTCCTGGCTTGCTTAAGTTGGTCTACCAAATAACTATTCCCTGTCTGTTGTGACTTCTGAATTCCATATAATCCTTTAATTAAACAACAAGGGCATAGAGGCTGGAAACAAATTTGTTTACAAGGTATATCTGAAGATATTGCATAGCAGAGCCATAAAGAGCAAGGGTAGGGCAGGCCTTTATCCCAAGAGAGATATCTGTAGGTTTTTGGTGGGGGAAGAGAGACTTTCTTCTCTGGGTGAATAAGGATTTCTTACCTCGTCTCAATTTTCTCCAGAAACTTTGGGTGGATTTCTTTATCTCCAGGAAGACTAATTCTGCCTTTTCATGCTTTTTTTAATATACATCTCCATTGTTACATTCAAAGTAATTGTCTTTACAAATCATTCCCCAATTGATAAGTGATCAAAGGATATGAAAAGGCAGTTTTCAGATGAAGAAATCAAAGTTATCCATAGTTATATGAAAAAAAATGTTCTAAATCACTATAGATTAAAAGAATGCAAATTAAAATGTCTCTGAGGTACTATCTCACACCTATCAGATGAGAAAAGGAAAATGACAAATGGAGATGTCAGAAAATTGGGACACTAATGCATTGTCTGTGGAGTTGTGAACCTATCCAACCATTCTCGAGAGCAATTTGGAACTATGCTCAAAAAGTGATGAAATTGTACATACCCTTTGACACAGCAATGCCACTACCAGGTCTGTATCCTAAAGAGAAAAAAAAAGGGTGAGGGGAAAGGACATATTTGTCCAAAAATATTTATAGTAGTGGTGGCAAAAGATTGGAAATTGAGGGGATCCCTATCGAGGGAATGACTGAACAAGTTGTATATGATTGTAATGGGATACTATTGTGCCATAAGAAATGAGCAGGATGTTTTTGGAAAAATCTGGAAAGACTTACATGAACTAATGCATACTGAAGTGAGCAGAACCAGGAGAATATTATACACAGTAACAGCAGTATTGTATGATGATCGATTGTGAATGACCTATACAACGATCAAAGATAATTCCAAAGGACCCAGGATAAAAATGCTATCTGCTTTCAGAGAAAGAACTGATGGAGTCTGAATGCAGATCAAACATACTATTTTTCACTTTATTTTTTTCATGTGTTTTTATCTGATCTCTGTGTGTGTGTGTGTGTGTGTGTGTGTGAGCGTGTGTGTGTGTGTGTGTGTGTTTTAAGGTGGGGACAACTTAAAAAAATTCCCATTTAATAGTATTTTATGTTTTCCTAATTACATGTAAAGAAAGCTTTCAACATTTCACTTTTATGAGATTTTGATTTCCAAATTTTTCTCCCTTCTTCCCTTCCTCTCCTCCAAGACAGTCAGCAATCTCATATAAGTTATACATGTACGATCATATTAAATATATCTCCACATTAGTCATGTTGTGAAAGAAGAGCCAGAACAATGGAGGAAAATCATGAGAAAGAAAAAACAACAAGCAAAAAAGTGAAAAACAGTACACTTCAATCTGCATTTTACACCATAATGTATGGTCAGTATTTGTCTGTCATGTACTGCTGAGGAAAAAAAAATATTCCTTTCTATCCCCGTTCAATTTTCTCCAGAGATGTATCATATCTAACTTTTCTAAAATTCTATTCGCTTCCTTAACTTCTTTCTTGTTTATTATGTGTTTAGATTTATTTAGTTATAAGAGGGGGAGGTTGAGGTCCCCAATTATCATAGTTTTGCATTCTATTCTTTCATGTAACTTAACTTCTCCTCTAAGAACTTGAATGCTATATCACTGGGTATACATACATACATACATACATATATATATATAATATATATATATATATATATATATATGTATATGCTTAGTAGTGATATTACTTCATTGTCTAAGGTACCTTTTAGCAAGATGTAGTTTTCTTCCTTATCTCTTTTAATTAGATCTATTTTTGCTTTTGCTTTGTGTGGGATTAGGATTATTACCTCTGCTTTTTTTTTACTTCAGCTGAAGCATAATATATTCTGCTCCAGCCTTTTATCTTTACTCTTTGTATATCTCTCTGCTTCGAATGTGTTTCTCTTAAAAAACAAACAAGCAAACAAACAAAACAAAACCCCAAAACATATTGTATGATTCTGGTTTTTAATCCACTCTGCTATCCCCTTCCATCATATAGAAGACTTCATCTCATTCACATTCACAGTCATGATTACTCCATCTTATTTTCCCTCTGCTTATACTTTTCTCTCTCCTTTCACCTTGTCCCTTCTCACCAGTGTTTTGCTTCTGACCACCACCTCCCTCAATCTGCCTTCCCTTCTATCAGCCCCTCTCCCTTTCCTTTCCCCTCTTACTTCACTATAGTGTAATTTTTTTTTTATAAATTTCTTTATTTATTTTTAGTTTACCACACACGGTTCTACATAGTCTTGAGTTCCAGTTTTTCTCCCCTCCCTCCCCCCTCCCTCCCCAAGACGGCATGAAGTCTCATATAACTGTCATGTATAACTTCGCATTGAATTAATTTATGCACTAGTCAAGTCGTGGAGAAGAACCTTGACCACTGGAATGAATCACGAGAAAGAAGAAACAGAACCAAAAAAAAAAAACCAAAAACAAAAACAAAAGAGAAGCAGAAAAGGCAAGCATGTAGTGTGCCTCAGTCTGTATTCAAACTTCGCACTTCTTTCTCTCGATGAAGATAGTATTCTCCATCGTGAGTCCCCGGGAGTTCTCCTTGTCCCTTAGGTTGCTGAGAAAAGCGCAGTATGTCAGGCTTGGTCCTCACGGAATCCATACATCTGTGGCTGTGCACAACGTTCTCCTGGCTCTACTCCGCTCACTCAGCATTATGTCGTGTAGGTTTTTCCAGGTTGTTATGAAGTCTGCATCATCCCCATTTCTTATGGCACAATAGTATTCCATCACCTTCATATACCACAGCTTGTTCAGCCATTCCCCAATTGATGGGCATCCCTTTGATTTCCAATTCTTGGCTACCACAAAGAGAGCTGCTATAAATATTCTTGTACATATGGGTCCTTTTCCCGCTTGCGTGATTTCTTTGGGATACAACCCTAGAAGTGATATTGCTGGGTCAAAGGGTATGAACATTTCTATAGCCCTTAGGGCATAGTTCCAAACCACCCTCCAAAATGGCTGGATCAGCTCACAACTCCACCAGCAATGTAACAATGTTCCAATTTCCCCACATCCTTTCCAGCATTTATCATTCTCCTGATTTGTTATTTTAGCCAATCTGACAGGAGAGATGTGGTATCTAAGAGTTGTTTTGATTTGCATTTCTCTAATCAGCAGCGATCCAGAGCATTTTTCCATATGCCTGTAGATAGCTTTAATTTCTTCCTCTGAAAACTGCCTGTTCATATCCTTTGACCATTTCTCAATTGGGGAATGGCTTGTATTCCTATATATTTGGCTCAGCTCCCTGTATATTTTAGAGATGAGGCCTTTATCAGAGATACTAGTTGCAAAGATTTTCTCCCAATTTTCTGCTTCCCTCCTAATTCTTGTTGTATTGGCTTTTTTTGTACAAAAACATTTCAATTTGACATAATCAAAATTATCCATTTTGCATTTTGTAATGCTCTCTATCTCTTGTTGGGTCATGAATTCTTTACTTTTCCACAAATCTGATAAGTAAACTATTCCTTGCTTTCCCAAATTACTTAGAGTATCAACTTTTACTCCTAAATCATGAACCCATTTTGACTTTATTTTGGTATATGGTGTAAGATATTGGTCTATGCCCAGTTTTTGCCCTACCATTTTCCAATTTTCCCAACAGTTTTTGTGAAATAGTGAATTATTAGCCCAGAAACTGGCCTCTTTGGGTTTATCAAAGAGTAGATTGCTAAACTTGTTGATTTCACCTGCTTGTGTACCTATCCTATTCCACTGATCCACACCCCTGTTTCTTAACCAGTGCCAGGCAGTTTTGATGACTGCTGCTGTGTAGTACAGTTTAATATCTGGTGTGGCTAAGCCACCATCTCTAGCATGTCTTTTCATTAATATCCTAGATACTCTAGACCTCTTGTTTTTCCAAATGAATTTTGTTATTATTTTGTCCAGCTCAGTAAAAAAATTTTTTGGTAGTTCGATTGGTATGGCACTGAATAGATAGATTAATTTAGGTAGAATTGTCATTTTTATTATATTAGCTCGGCCTAACCAGGAGCAACTGATATTTCTCCATTTATTTAGATCTGATTTTATTCGCGTGAAAAGTGTTTCATAGTTATGTTCATATAGGGCCTGGGTTTGTCTTGGCAAATAGACTCCCAAATATTTTATAGTGCCTTCAGTAACTTTGAATGGAATTTCTCTTTCTATCTCTTGCTGTTGGGCTTTGTCAGTAATGTATAGGAATGCTGAGGATTTATGTGGGTTTATTTTATATCCTGCAACTTTGCTAAAGTTGTTTATTATTTCAAGTAGTTTTTTACTTGATTCTCTAGGATTCTCTAGATAAATCATCATATCATCTGCAAAAAGTGATAATTTAGTTTCTTCTTTTCCTATTCTAATTCCTTCAATTTCTTTTTCTTCTCTTATTGCTACAGCTAATGTTTCTAGTACCAAATTGAATAATAGGGGTGATAATGGACATCCTTGTTTCACCCCTGATCTTATTGGGAATGCATCTAGTTTATCCCCATTACAAATAATGCTTGTTGATGGTTTTAGGTAGATGCTATTTATAATTTTGAGGAAGGTTCCCCTTATTCCTATGCTTTCTAGTGTTTTTAATAGGAATGGGTGTTGTACTTTGTCAAAGGCTTTTTCTGCGTCTATTGAGATGATCATATGGTTTCTGCTAGTTTTGTTGTTGATATGGTCAATTATGCTAATAGTTTTCCTAATATTGAACCATCCTTGCATTCCTGGAATAAATCCTACCTGGTCATAGTGTATTATTCTCGTGATGAGTTGCTGCAATCTTTTTGCTAATATTTTATTTAAAATTTTTGCATCAATATTCATTAGAGAAATTGGTCTATAATTTTCTTTCTCTGTTTTAACTCTACCTGGTTTGGGTATTAGTACCATATTTGTGTCATAAAAAGAATTTGGTAGGACTCCTTCTTCACCTATTTTCCCAAATAGTCTACAAAGTATTGGAATTAGTTGTTCTTTAAATGTTTGATAGAATTCACATGTAAAACCATCTGGCCCTGGAGATTTTTTCCTAGGGAGTTCGTTGATGGCCTGCTCAATTTCTTTTTCTGATATGGGGTCATTAAGAAATTTCACTTCCTTCTCTGTTAGTCTGGGTAGTTTATGTTTTTGTAGATATTCATCCATATCTCTAAGGTTGTCAAATTTATGGGCATACAGTTGGGCAAAATAATTCCTAATTATTGTTTTGATTTCCTCTTCATTAGAGGTGACCTCACCCTTTTCATTTTTTATACTGGTAATTTGATTTTCTTCTTTCTTTTTTTTAATCAAATTGGCCAAAGGTTTGTCAATTTTATTGGTTTTTTCATAAAACCAGCTCTTTGTTTTATTTATTAATTCAATAGTTTTCTTGGTTTCAATTTTATTAATCTCTCCTTTGATTTTCAGTATTTCTAATTTGGTATTTAATTGGGGGTTTTCAATTTGCTCTTTTTCTAGCTTTTTCAGCTGTATGCCCAGATCATTGATCTCCTCTTTCCCTATTTTATTCATGTAGGCATTTAGAGATATAAAACTTCCCCTAAGAACTGCTTTTGCTGCATCCCATAAGTTTTGGTATGTTGTTTCATTATTGTCATTCTCTTGAATGAAATTCTTAATTGTTTCTCTGATTTGTTCTTTGGCCCACTCACTCTTTAGAATTAAATTATTTTGTTTCCAATTAGTTTTTAGCTTATTTTTCCATGGTACTTTATTAAAAATGATTCTTATTGCATCATGATCTGAAAAGGATGCATTGACTACTTCTGCTTTTCTGCACTGGATTGTGAGGTTTTTATGCCCTAGTACATGGTCAATTTTTGAGTATGTGCCATGTACTTTTGAGAAGAAAGTATATTCCTTTTTATTCCCATTCAGTTTTCTCCAAAGGTCTATCATATGTGCCTTTTCTAAAATTCTGTTTACCTCCTTAACTATTTTCTTATTTATTTTGAGGTTAGATTTATCAAGTTCAGAAAGGGGGAGGTTGAGGTCTCCCAATATTATAGTTTTGCTGTTTATTTCTTCCTGTAACTCCCTTAACCTCTCCTCTAAGAAATTGTATGCCTTTCCACTTGGTGCATATATGTTAAACAATGATATTGCTTCATTGTTTATGGTGCCTTTTAGCAGGATATAATGTCCTTCCTTATCTCTTTTAATTGAATCTATCTTTACTTTTGCTTTGTCTGAGATTAGGATTGCTACACCTGCTTTTTTTACTTTACCTGAGGCACAATATATTTTACTCCAGCCTTTTACCTTAACCCTATGTGTATCCCCCTGTTTCAGATGCGTTTCTTGTAAACAGCATATTGTAGGATTATGGTTTTTAATCCACTCTGCTATCTGCTTCTGTTTTGTGAGAATGTTCATCCCCTGCATGTTCAGGGTTATGATTTCTATCTGTGTCTTTTTCTCCATCCTAATTCCCCCTGTTTGTGCTTTTATTTCTCCCTTTCCCCTTCTCCTCCTCAACAAAGTTTTGCTTTTGACCGCCGCTTTCCTCAGTTAACCCTCCCTCTTTATTCCCCTCTCTTATCTTACCGTTACCCACTTGCTACTTCTCCTCTTCCTTCTTCCCTCCCCCCTCCCTTTTTCCCCCCTTACCCTCCCACTTCCCGTAGGACAAGTTAGATTTCTAAACTTATCAGAGTATGTTATTCCCTTCTTGAACTAGATCAGATGACAGTAAAGCTCAAATACTGCTCTTCTCCCTCCCTTCTTTCCCTCTACTATAATATGTTTTTTTGCCACTTCCTTTGGTGTAATTTACTCTTTTCTACTACCTCCTTACCACTTCCCTCATAGCCCTCCCATTATATATCTTATTTATATTTTATATCTTTACATCAGTTAATTTATACAGGCATTCACAACCTATGTATATCCCTTTCATTTGTCATAATAGTTGTACCATTCGCAAGAATGACTTATATATGTATATGTATATATATACATATATACATACATACATAAAAAACATACATAAATGATATAATCCCACATAAAGTTGTAAACAACCTAACCTTATTGGTTAATGAGGTTTGTGGGGTTTTTCCCCCTGGTTACCTTTTTATGTCTCTCTTGAGTTTTGTATTTGCAGATCAAATTTTCCATTGAGTTCTGGCCTTTTCATCAGGAAGGTCTGGAATTCCCCTATTTCATTGAATGTCCATCGCCTTGCCTGGAAAATTATGCTTAGTTTTGCTGGGTAGTTGATCCTTGGTTGTAGTCCCAGCTCCTTTGCCCTTTGCAATATCATATTCCAATTTCTCCTGTCTTTTAATGTGGAAGCTGAGAGATCCTGCGTGATCCTGACTGTAGTTCCACGATATTTGAATTGCTTCTTTTTGGCTGCTTGCAGTATTTTCTCCTTGAGTTTATAGCTCTGAAATTTGGCTATAATATTTCTTGGTGTTTTCAGTTTGGGATCTCTTTCAGGGGGTGATCGGTGAATTCTTTCAATGACTATTTTGCCCTCTGGTTCTAGGACCTCTGGGCAGTTGTCTTTGATAATTTCTTCGAAGATACTGTCAAGGCTCCTTTTTTCATTGTGGATTTCCGATAGACCAATAACTCTCAAATTGTCTCTCCTGGATCTATTTTCCAGGTCAGTTGTTTTGCCAATCAGATATTTCACGTTTTTTTCTATTTTTTCATTCTTTATGTTTTGTTTTATTACTTCTTGATGCCTCATAGATTCATTAGCTTCCACTTGCTCAAGTCTAATTTTAAATGAGTTAGTGTTTACATTTTGCTTTTGAGCCTCCATTTTCAATTGGTTGATTTTGCCTCTCAGGGTGTCCTTTTCTCTCTCTAGATTCTGAATCTCCGTAGCCATTTCGCCAATCTTATTCTTTAGGGACTTGATTTCTTCAGTGGATTTTTTCTCCCTTTTTTCCATTTTTTCCATATTTTCTTTTAGCTCCCTAATTTGGTTTTTAAAATCCTCCTTTAGCTCTTCCAACCGTGCTTTTTGGGCTGGAGACCAGTTCATATTAGCTTTTGAGGTATCTGATGTATCTACCGTGTCATTGCCGTCCTCCTCCATATCGATATTTTGAACCTGCCTGTCTCCATAAAAAGAATCTATTGTCCTCGGTTTTTTTGTATTCTTCTTCATGTTTGTTATTTTCCCTTTTCCTGGCATTACAACGAATTTCTATCTTTGGGCTCTCTGTCCCAGCTTTCTTATTCTGGGGATTGTGAGTCTAGAATTATAACCTTCAGTTTCCTGAGGTGTGGGGGAGGGGTCTGGCTCCCTGGCGTCTCACTCCCTGTGGGTGCTCTCCAGCACTTGCTTTTCAGCAATGGTCTCAGCTGTTTGTTGTTTGAGCTGATGTCTGGCACTTCCCCTGGGGGAGCAAGGTTACGTCTGGGCTCCCGGTGTTGACCCCTGCCAACTCTGCGGGACTAATGAACTTCTAGTATTTGTCCTGTGAGGCCCCACTACTCTCTCCTCTGTTTCAGTTCTCTTTTTTTTTTCCCGAGGAATTCTCTTGGTGGGGAGGGGAGGGATTAGACCCGTTTACCTGGCCATTGAGTCTTCCGGAAGTTCAAGAAGCCGAGTTCCTGGGTTTGCAAGCGTCAGGAGTGGGTGTTTTCACGGCCGGTGGCGTTGCGCTGCCTCTCGTCGCTCCCACAGACTGCCGTCCTGTGTTGGGAGTCCTGGGGATCTCTGCCGGTTTCGGGCGCCCAGCTTTCTCCTAGCCCGTCTCCCACGTGGATTTCTCGGCCAGCAGCTTCCGCCTTGGTCTGGAGCAGCTCCGCAGCCGTGCCCTCTCCGAGCCTGCAGGTTCGTTCCTCCGGCCTTTCAGACTCTCCCGGCTCGGAAATTTGCCCCACGCAGACTGCTCGCGGTTTCTGACTCTCTCAAATCTGCTCAAATTCAATTTTTTATAGGAATCTGACAGACCTTGTGAGAGAGCTCCGGTAAGACGCTGCCTTCATGTGGCCATCTTGGCTCCGCCCCCACTATAGTGTAACTTAATACGAAACTAAGAGTGTATATTATTTGTTCTTTGAGTCAAATCTGATGAGAATAAAGTTCAAACAATGCTCACCTCCCCCTTTTAATTTCTTTTATTGTAATTGGTCTTTTGTGCCTCTTCATATGATGTGATTTACCCTATTCTGCCTCCTCCTTTCCTCTTCTTCATGTACAATCCCTTTTTTTTACTCCTAATTTTTTATATCATCACATTGAAGTCAACTTATACTCACATCCTCTATCTATATATACCCCTTCTAACTGCCCTAACAGAGATACATCTCTCAAGAGTTACAAGAATGATCTTCCCATGTAGGGATGTATACTGTTTAACCTTATCGAATAACATTTTTTTTTTAATTTTCTCTTTACTTTTTTATGGTTCTATTGAGTCTTGTCTTTGAAGATCAAATTTTCTTTTCAGGCCTGATCTTTTCATCAGGAGTATTTGAAAGTTCACCATTTCATTGAATGCTCATTTTTTCCCCTGAAAGATTATGCTCAATTTAGCTGGGTAGTTGATTCTTGCTTGTAATGCAAATTTCTTTGCCTTCCAGGATCTCATATTTCAAGCCCTCCAATCCTTTAATGTAGAAGCTGATAAGTCCCGTGTAATCTTAACTGTGGCTCCACAATATTTGAACTGTTTCTTTCTTGCTGATTGCAGTATTTTCCTCTTGAACAGATAATTCTGGAATTTGGCTACAATATTCCTCAGAGTTTTCCTTTTGGGATCTCTTTCAGGACATGATCAGTGGATTCTTTCAATGACAATTTTACTCTCTGATTCTAGTATATCAGGACAGTTTTCCTTGTTAATCTCTTGAAAGATACTGTCCAGGCTCTTTTTTTGATCACGGTTTTTCAGATGGTCCAGTAATTCCTAATTATCTCTCCTGGACCTATTTTCCAGGTCAGTTGTTTTTCCAATCAGTTATTTTACATTTTCTTCTATTTTTCATTCTTTTGATTTTATTAGACCAATTCTTGATGTCTCATAGTCATTAGCTTCCACTGGCCCAATTCTAATTTTTAATAAATTGTTTTCTTTGACTACCTTTTATACCTCATTTTCCCTTTGGCCAATTGTATTTTTTAAGGAATTGTTTTCTTCAATTAATTTTTGTCCTTCCTCTTCCAAGTCACTGACTCTCTCTTGTACAACTCCCATTTCTTTTTCCTAATTTTTTTTCTACCTCTCTTATTTGATTTGTAAAATCCTTTTTGAGCTCTTCTAAGAAGGCTTTTTTTGGCTTCAGACAAATTTGTAATCCCATTTTATGTTTCCCATGTATTTCCCATATTTTGACATTGTTGTCCTCTTCTGAGTTTGGGTTTTCATCTTTTCTGTCATCATAGTTGCTTTCTACGGTCAAACTCTTGTCTGCCTTTCCTAATTTTTCTTTGCCTATTTTGTTGCTTTGAAAGTTGAGCACTGCTTCTGGGACACAGGAGAAACAGTCCCAAGAATCTTGCACTGAGGGTTAGGGGCCTAGTTACTGGCTTTCTGTTCTAGGGCCTCAGGTGCTGGCAGCTTGCTCATTGTGCTGGGATGGCCCAGCCTAGTCACACCTTTTGTGCCCAGGGTTCTGGGGCTTGCAGTTTGACTTCCGCACTGGGTCTGGATGCCTCACAGTTGGCCTGCTGTGCCACTGGCCTGCTGATCCAGAACCATGGGGCCTTGGCTGTTGGTCTGTGCTGTGTCTAAGAGCCTTTCACTGGCTTGACTGGACACTGTCTGCACTGGACTACACTTCCCTTCCACCCAAATGAGACTTTTCCTGAAGTCCTTCAAAGTAATGTGAAGCTGGAAAAAATATTTCACTCTATCTTTTTGTAGGTTTTATTACTCCACAATCCATTTAGAGGCTTGATTTAATGTTGGTTGTGAGGGAAACTGGGGAGAACTCAGGCAACTTCCTGGCTTCTCTCTGCCATCTTGGCTCTACCCCCTGGTCTGTTTCTTTTACAACATTACTAATATGGAAATTTTTTGCATGATTTCAAATGTATAACTTATATCCAATTGCTTACCATCTCAGGGAGGGAAAAAGAGAGGGGAGGGAGAGGGAGAATTTGGAACTTAAAATTTGAAAAAAATGAATGTTAAAAATACTTTTACATGGAATTGGGGAAAATATTTTATAAAGAAAAAGAGAAAATAAACTTGGTTTACAACAAAAATGAATAAATAAAAAGATATGCATGAAGTATGACCACTGGGGGGAACTGTGTGTCGTTATCCTGGTTCTGCATTTTTCATTCCATATCAATTCATGTCATAGAATCTTAGCATGTTTCTAGGATCTTCTCATATTGATTGTTTCTTACTCATGCTACATTATGTTTTCTGTGGACCCATGGCCTGGGAAAGACAGAAGTGGATTTTGTGTAACATAAGGCAATGTGTATGGGGTGGTATGGTGGTAGAAGCAAATTCCACTTTTAGAATTGAATATTTAGAATGGAATATTCTCTCTACAAAGTATGTTAGCTTTGTTTGGAGGCAAGTGAAAGAAATAGTGAGCAGGATGATGGCAGCTGACAGATTCTTACAAATGATCTGACATGCCAAAAAGGAAAGCAACATTTTGTTGGCATTATTAAAAAATTCCCTTCCTGTCAAATTGTTGGTGATATGCTCCCAATGCATTCTGTCTGACATAGAAGAGGAGGGAACCATGAATACAGGAATCTACTTCTTGTTGCTAGGTCTGCAGAAGGCCTCTGAATGTATCTCTTTTGAACCGGGGGCTCTGTCATTCACACAGCAAAGCCCCCAGGATATGAAGATTAGCTATTTGTCACAAAGTCATTTAGTGCTTAATAACTCTGCAAAGAAGTGAGTTGCTGGATTTTTTGAAAAAAAGTTTATAACCTCAAAATATATTTCACTAATAACCTCCCAATACCACCAAGACACAAAGGGATCATAATAACTTATAATGTTCAGTTTTAAATGGACCAAGAGGATGGCACAATGGCCATGAGATTTTGTATGTCTGGATATTAGAAACTGCCTGTGACTTATCTCCCTGAGCCTCGTTTGCAAACAGGCCAAATTTATGAGGATGGAAAGCAAGTCACTGAAAGGTCACACCTATTAATTTAAATCCTTCTGCAAAACCAGCAAATTCTATACACAGATACTACTCCCGGTGCAATTGGGAGAATTTATTTGTATTGTTTTAAGAGCCTCAACAGGATCCACACTCGATGTTGGGAAATGAGCTGCAAATGGACTTCTGCATCCATCTTACCAGTCTCACTGGTAATTTAAAAAGTTGTTCTTCCAATCCCTGATGTCTTAAGGCTGGTTGTCCTTGTAACTTCAGTGCTCTTCAGCTAGGTCTGATCTTAGCATTCTTTGGAAAGAAAAATAATTGGAGAACAGTAACTATTTTGTAAATGTGTTACATACAAATTTATTTTGCATTCCCTTACCATCATAGATTTAGAACTAGACAGGACTTTAAAAACTATGTAATCCAACTTCTTTATTTAACAAATGATGAAAGTGAAGCCCAGAGAAATTACGTGTATGTGTCCTATATTACACAGACAATTAGAGGTGGAAATTGAACCCAGGGACTCTGATTAGAGAACTAGTTCTCTTTCCACCAAAACATGATGCCTTCTATGTGTTCCTGTTTCCTTCTTCCATAGACTGTAAGCTCTCTGAAGGAAGGGACTATTTTATTTTTGTCTTTGTATCCCTGGCATGTAGCACAGATCATGAGACATAGTTACTTAAATGCATTTGACTTGATTAAATGATTCTTAAAAGTCTTTCTTATCATCAGTTGAGTAAAGTTTGAGGTTCAGTGTTGGTAAATTGTGAGAGCACTGATTTTAAAGTCATTAGATCTGGGTTCAAACCTTGCCTCTACTACTTATTACTTTGTGACCTTGGATAATTGTCCTTGCTGGGTCTAAGTAGTTTCATCTGTAAAATCAGGTAAGGATATGCTATCTAAGTTCCCTTATAGTTATAGATGTCTATGATTTTAGGAAAACCCTAACTTAGTCTGACATATAAGATCCTCCAAATTATGGCAACACTCTGCTTTCTTATTTTACTCTTGTTCCATATTATTCTTTTCCATACATTCTTCATTATAGTGAAATTGGAGTAGATTCTACCTCTAAACATGTTACCCCTGTGCCTTTAGAACCATAGATTAAGATTAACAAGAAGCTATGGAGGTTATCTAATTCAACCTATTGATTTTACAGAGGAAGAGATTGAGGACCAGAGGAATCAAGAGGGTTGTCCAAGGTCATGCTCATAGTAAATGACAGAGATGTGATTTGAACTCAGATTCTCTGACCTCAGATTTTATGGTTATCCCGTTTTAACCATGTTGATGTGGATATACCCTTTCTTGCCAAGACTGAATTCTTACCCATCCACTAAAAACCCATGAAGCCTTTACTATTTATCCTCTGTTATGCCTAGTTGGTAGCATACTTTTCCTTTGGACTTCACATAATACTTAGCTTTTTATTTCTTTAGTGTGCCTATTGTGGATTACTTGGAGTAATAGTTATTTGCACAAACCTGGGATTGGGTTGCAGGTATGGGATTATAGACCAGTCATTTAAAGTCTATTATTATCATTTCCAGATAATGGGTTCTGATATATTTATACTATCTATCTTATAGGGCAAGTCTAAGTAAAATGTTATGTAAATCGTTTAGTGGTATGTAAATATAAATAATTATTATTATTTTCCTGAGCTCCATGGGGTAAGAAATATGCTGAAGTTGGAGAATACTAACCATTTTAACAGACCTTAGAACAATAAAAACCACAAAAAGGAAATGTAAGGACACATATATTTTTTATTTTTTTCTTTGTATCCCTAGTCCTTGCACAGTCTCTGCCACACAGTAGGTGCTTAATAAGTGGTTGATAAATTGTTGACATTTTTTTGTTCATATAGACATTAAACAGGTAGCAAAGAAGATAGTGTCTGAAACATGTTTCCAAAAGTTGGGTAGAGTACACACAGTAAGTACTTAATGTTTTTCTGTTGGGATTGAATGGAATTGAACCCAGGGAAACTTCAGTATTACAAAGCTGACATGGAGGCAGGATATAGATATGATGTTGTGGGTTGGGGGAGATGAGGTCCAGGAACCCCCAGACTGGAGTTCCCAGACAGGGCAGTTGAGGGGAAGTACCACTTAAGGACCTGAGTGCAGGAGAGGGTTGGGGCTGTCTGGAATGAATTTGCTGACTCAAGCATTCTTCAAGTCAAGGTGGCAAAGATTTATTACCCTTTACAGTGGGCAAGAGTTCTTAGGGAACCTGCAAACTTACAGGGTTTCAGGTAGGTTTTTATAGAAGATTATGGGGTGAAACATGTCAATTAGGTGTTTTGGGGTGGGATTAGGGAGTGGTTAAGGGGTGGTCAGTTCTTAAAGGAACATGCACTTTTCATATTTACTGTGCAGGTATCTTACCCAGAGTTCACTGGGAAATAGCCCAAGGTGGGGGCTACCTGAAGGTGTGGTTTTAGCCCTGAAACATCATTAAGTCAACTAACGATCAGGGCCAACTGGAAATATTCAGGCTGCTTCCATCAACGTCTTTTTAGACAAGATGAATGTAAGGAAGTATGCATATGTCTGGGTCTAGCATATACATGATAGGCCAATGAGTAGTAAATGACCCAGTGCATGGCCAGTTCATCACATGCACAGGGAGTCCAAACTAATAAATTCTATAGGTGCAGCTGGCTGCAGTATCAGGAGGAGAGATAAGGGCATGCTGTCTTGCTTTGCTAGAGAGAAACTGCTAGGGATAGTGTTTTGAGGCTAGGAAGAGATGTGATTTTGGAACTGGGGTCCAGGCACAGGCACCCAAAATAAGGAGAAATGTTATGTTAGAATTAGGGTCCAAGCACAAGCACTCAAGTACCCTATAGCAATAGATTACTTAAACTATCTGGGCACCTACTGGAAGTTTCCATGGGAAGGAGAGCAGTTCATTAATTCTTGATTGATTGATAATTTTCATCTTCAGAAAGCAAAGGAAGTCATGAGAGGTATTATTTTTCTAGACCTGTTTCTGGACAATAAAGAAGACCTATTAATGAAGCAAGAAATGATGAGAACCTTGGATACCAATGGCTTCACATGCAATCCTGAATTTTTGGAATCATCTGAAATAAATTCTTCTAATGTATAGGTACATTTCAAAAGATCAAAAGTGGAATTACAAAGGAATTTCAAAAAGATCAGAAATGGAATAGGTAGTTTTCCATGGTTTAGAATTACAGAAGGGAAGTAACTTTAAGGGAATGACACACTCTTAAGAACAAAATTCTGGGGAAGAAGCCACAATTTATTCTGATGCAAAAAATAGGGGGGTCAGTGATATTTAAAGGGACCAACATCACTGAGTAGGCTGCTCATCAACAGACACAGACTTAAATATCTCTTGCATAGAGATGTAGTCTTTTACATATGTGTATGTGTGTGCATATACATATATATATATATGTATCTTGTAATTCTTATAAAATGTTATGTACTTTATAACATTAAATTGCCATGATTTGCCTAGAACCAGGCCTCTGTGTCACTGCCTGAATATTTCCAAAGCAAACCATTTTCTTCTCTCTTCTTTCTTTCTAATTTATATTTATGCATTCTCTTCTTTGCCCTTTAAAAATGCAAGCTTCTTAAGGGCCAAGACTAACTTTGCTTATATTTCTTTCTCCACAATATCTGGAAAATAGCAAGTATTTAATAAATGTTTTATCATTCATATGTACAAGAGGAGGAAGTAAGGTATGTAATAGGAAAAAAATTCAAGACTGTCAGATATCTGTATGATAAGTGTCCAGAAGGTAAGTTGAAGTTTGCAAGAAAGTCATACTATATGATTTCAATGGATCTGTGATCTCATGGATAGGCATATTCCCTCCATTGGTTCAGATCATGACTGAGACATATTGTACCTTCTCATCCTATACTCTTGTCACTGCAGATAATTTAAAAAACTTTTTATATGCTGTGCTGGGGCAATAGCAAGATCAAAGAAAGAAATTTGGTCTCCTCCTTTACATTAAATCACAGCTTTCCATCAGGGGTTCTTACCATTTTTTTGGTTTGTCATGGACCATTTTGGCAGTCAGTTGAAGCCAATGGATCTTTTCTCGGAATGCTTATTTAATTAAAATGCAAAATTATCAGAGTTGTAAAGGAAATGAATTTTATTGAAATACATTTATCAAAATATTAAAATTGAAAATGAGTTCACAAACTCCAGGTTAAGAATCCCTGACCTAGGTCAATTATCAGTGCCTGAGGAAGGACTTCTGAACACTGAGAGAATAGAGAATATGATCCAATTTGTCATCAACGGGTATAAAGTAAAGTTTCACGAAGTTAAGCCAACATTCCTAGGGCTTGGCAGGAGTTGGTGTGGTGATAATGTGATTGAAGATCTTTCCCACCCATTCAATAGGCCTCAGGTGGGGCCAGTTAACAGAAGCAGGCCCATAGCATTGTGATGCCAATCAGTAAAAATCTTTTTCACAAAATCTTTTGTCTATTGGGCATGAAGCCCTCAGGCTTGAAAAAGAATATATACACCCAAAAGGTAGCCATTGGGAACTGAGAATTCAGAAGTCAGAAGGGAAGACAGACTTCAGAATTCAGCCCAAGGAGGAGTGAGAACTGCAACTCCACAGAGCTGCATAAGAGAGTGCTGAGAGGGGAGAGGACACAGGCAAGCAGACAGTTAGGATTCCTGAATGATTATTTAGGGAAAGGCCCTAGCAAGGGGAGAAGGTTACAGGATGACTTCGCTCTTTGCTGTAATACTGTGTTTTAATCAACTTGTTGCCGCATTGAGGTGTGCTTACTGGTTTTGGAACACAATTACTGTTACATCAAATTGGAATTGCTGGTTCTGGGATTTGGTTCTTTGGTGCCTAAATAAATGTTATACTTCCTCTGCCTTCTACTCAGAGAGTTTTTCATACTGTGCAGTTCTGAACCATACAGGCATATTCATGGTCATCCTCTAGGTCATGAATCTTGCCTTACTGACACAGATGGGGATATGATTTAGAACATCAGTCTAAAGCTTGGGAAGTCAATTTGGAGCTATGGAGAAGACAATACAAAAAGGAGCAGTGGGCTTTGGTGAAAAAAAGGACAAGGGGTGAATAATTTTGCTCCCCTCATTCTCATCCCATTCCATGTTTTCCTTGCATGCTTCCTACATGTGTTGTGTTATGTATAGGAGAAGGCAGAACTATGTGAATCTAATTTTGCTTCTGTTATCAACCAAGGAGAATTAACTTTCAACTAGGAAGGATAAAACAAAAAATGCCTAATAAAGAATAAATCCCATGATGATCAATCAACCAACAAGCATTTGTAATGCAACTTACTGTGTGCCAAGAACTGTGCCAAACACTGGTGACATTAAATACAAACAAACAAAAACAAAGCACCTGCAAGCCCTTTCCTGACAGTTATCAAACATTTATTATGCACTTTTTATTGCCCTTTACGACCTGGGTTCAAGCCCTGCCTCTGAAAAATACCAGATGTGACCATGGGCAAATCAGTAAAGCTTTCTGCCCCGTACAGAGCTCTAAGGCTAGAAGTCACTAGTGAATTGCTAAGCTGCATTAGTGGAGAGAACTTTGACTTTATGGGGTTCCCTATTAGGTATTTTTGTTGCATAGTTCTCACAATAAAATTACTTCTACTTGGTGAAAACCGAAGCTAAATTAAAATGGAGTAGTTCAAATATTTTCTCTATGCATGCTATAGATCAACAAGCAGTCATGCCTTTCTCCTTGTCATCAAGAAGTTTGGGTGTATAGAATATGTAGAGGGAAATTTTATGAAGTAAGTTGGTCTCAGGTTTTGATGGGTCTTAAATGGTGGTCTGAGGTAGAACTTTAGTCAGTATTAAAGAGGGGGCCATGGACTGGTTTGAGTAAAGTGACTTGATCAGTGCTAAGTGTAAAGAAAATTAGTTTAACAGTGGAAAGAAGCATGGATTGGAGAAAGAAGAGCAGGGAATCACAAAAAGCCATTAGGAGGCTAGTGGAGTCCATGTGGCAGGATTTTTGCAGTGGGAATAGAAAAGAGGCTACAGATGTGAGTATCATTTCATTCTAAATGCCAAATCTTAGTAACTGATTGACTTCTTTTTTATTTATTTTTTCCTCTTATATCTCCACATAACATGTCTTCAGTAATGGAAGATGAGACAGAAAGTTCTGAAACAGACGGAAAATCTGAAGTCAAAAGGAGGAGATTGGCCGGGGAAGATAATGAACAGATTGAGTTTGAGATGCCAGTAGAATAGCCAGAAAGAAAGATGGAAATAAGGGGTAGCTAGGTAGTGTAGTGAATAGAGCACCAGCTCTGGAGTTAGGAGAACCTGAGTTCAAATCTGGCTTCAGACATTTGATACTTACTAGCTGTGTGACCTTGGGCAAGTCACTTAACCCCAATTGCCTTGCCTTCCCCACTCCCTCCAAAAAAAAAGAGAAGAAAAGAAAGTTAGAAATATTAGATCAGGTATGGAGATATAGATTTGGAACTTGTTGATTTTAAGGTGAGGAACTAACATGATGTAGTGGATAAAGCATTGGACTTCAAGTCAGCAAGACTTAAATCATACCTACCTATGTGACCTTAGAAAAGTTAAAACCTCTCTGAATCTCAGTTTCCTCATCTGTAAAATGTGAAAGTTGGTCTCTATAGCATCTGTGCTTTCAAAGTCATTACCTTAGGTAACAGCCACCAGGGGCCAGGAAGAGAACAAGGATCCAGGATAAAACACAAAGGAGAGGTTAGAGGTAGAGGAGAAGATAAATGCCATTCCTTTTTGTTTTGATTAATTAATTTGCTTTCAGTTTTCAACATTCGCTTCCACAAGATTTTGAGTTCCAAATTCTTTCCCCAGTTCTCCCCTCCCCTCACTCCATGACAGCGTGCATTCTGATTACCCCTTCCCCCAATCTGCCTTCCCTTATATCACCCCCCTTCTTTTATCCCCATTCCCTTCTATATTCCTTTAGAGCAAGATAGATTTCTATACCCCATTGTCTGTATATCTTATTTCCAAGTTGCAGGTTAAAACAATTTTTAACATTTGTCTTTAAAACATTGAGTTCCACATTCTTTCCCTTTCTCCCTCCTGACCCACCCTCATTGAGAAGTCACCAATTCAATAGAGGTTATACATGTGTAGTCATGCAAAACATTTCCATAATAATCATGTTGTAAAAGACTTAACTGTATTTTCCTCCATCCTGTCCTGTCCCCCATTTATTCAATTTTCTCCTTTGACCCTGTCCCTTTTCAAAAGTGTTTGCTTCTGATTACCCCTTCCCCCATTTGCCCTCTTTTCTATCATGCCCTGCCCCCTTATCCTCTTTGCCCCTACTTTTCTGTAGGGTGAGATATATTCCCATACCCAATTGGGTGCATGTGTTTTTGTGTTTTTCCCTCCTTCAGCCAAATCTGATGGGAGTAAGGTTTACTCACTCCCTCTCACCTCCCCCTCACTATAAAAGCCTTTTTTGCCTCTTTTATGTGAGATAATTTGCTCCATTCTACCTCTCCCTTTCTCCTTCTCCCAGTAC
The DNA here is from genome assembly GCF_011100635.1 of Trichosurus vulpecula. Taxonomy (NCBI): domain Eukaryota; kingdom Metazoa; phylum Chordata; class Mammalia; order Diprotodontia; family Phalangeridae; genus Trichosurus; species Trichosurus vulpecula. The sequence goes on from NC_050575.1 coordinate 193,268,775, forward strand.
ATTCCTCTCTCACTCCTTGATTTTATTTTTTTATATCATCCATTCATCTTCAACTCACTCTATGGCCTCTGTCTAAATACATACACACATGTATCTATCTATCTATCTATTCCCTCCAACTACCCTAATGAGAAAGGTCTCACGAGTTATAAATATCATCTTTCCATGTAGGAATGTAAACAGTTCAATTTTAATAAATAACTTATGATTTCTCTTTCATGTTTACCTTTTCATGCTTCTCTTGAATCTTATATTTGAAAATCAAAATTTCTATTCAGCTTCAGTCTTCTCATCAAGAAAGTTTTAAAGTCCTCTTTCACTGAGTATCCATTTTTCACCCTGAAGGATTATACTCAGTTTTGATTGGTAGGTGATTCTTGGTTTTAATCCTAGCTCCTTTGACCTCCAGAATATCATATTCCAAGCCCTTTGATCCCTTAATGTGGAAGCTCCTATATCTTATGTTATCCTGATTGTATTTCCACAACACTTGAATTGTTTCCTTCTGGATGCTTGCAATATTTTCTCCTTGACTAGGGAACTCTGGAATTTGGCTACAATATTCCTAGGAGTTCTCCTTTGGGGATCTCTTTCAGGAGGTGATTGGTGGATTCTTTCACTTTTCTATTTTCCCCTCTTGTTCAAGAATATCAGGGAAGTTCTCCTTGATTATTTCTTGAAAGATGATGTCGAGGCTCTTTTTTTGATCATGGCTTTCAGCTAGTCCAATGATTTTTAAATTATCTCTCTTGGATCTATTTTCTATGTCAGTTGTTTTTCCAATGAGATATATCACATTGTCTTCTATTTTTTTATTCTTTTATTTTATAGTGTCTTGATTTCTCATAGTCATTAGCTTCCATTTGCTCCATTCTAATTTTTAAGGAATTATTTTCTTCAGCACTCATTTGGACCTCCTTTTCTATTTTTCCAATTCTTCTTTTTAAGACATTCTTCTACTCATTGGCTTTTTGGAGCTCTTTTGCCATTTGAGTTAGTCTATTTTTAAGGTGTTATTTTCTTCAGCATTTTTGGGGTCTCCTTTAACAAGCTGTTCACTCATTTTTCATGATTTTCTTGCATCACTCTCATTTCTCTACCCACTTTTCCTTTCCTTCTCTTACTTGATTTTCACAATTCTTTTTGCACTCTTCCATGGCCTATGAGCAATTCATATTTTCTTGGAGGCTTTGGATGTAAGAGCTTCGACATTATTTTATTCTTCTGGTTGTATGTTTTGATCTTCCTTGTCACCAAAGTAAGATTCTGTAGTCTGATGTTTTTCCTGCTGTTTGCTCATTTTCTCAGTCAATTGCTTGACTTTTCAGCTCTTTATTAAGGTAGGACTCTGCTTCCAGAGTGGAGAGCTCATTGTCCCAAGCTTCAGGTGTTTTGTGCAGCTGTTTTCTGAGATATTTCTAGGGACCTGTAAATTTTCATTTCTTCCAAGTTTGTATGATGAAAGGAGAGGTATTTCCTCCTCTCCTGGCCTGTGTTGTGGTCTGTGAGTGACCACAAACATTCTTTTCTGCCTTGGAACTGACAGGAGGATTCCATCTCCACTGCTGCCATAAGTTCAGCCACACCAGCACTCTTCCTCACCCCAGGACCGCCACCCAGATCCAAGCAAGGGCAAAGCAAGAGAATTCTGCCTCAGTGCCAGCAAAGAGATTCCTGCAATTCCCCTCTGATCAGCCACTTGATTTCCCCATTATCTGTGTGCTGTGAGCTCCAGAAGGAGCTATCTCTTCTGCCACTGCCGTGGGGCTGGGCCATGCTGCTCTCCCCCCAGGTCTCAAAGACCTTTCCTACTGACGTTCTAAGTTGTCTTTGGCATTTATGGGTTGAGAACTCTAGAAATCACCACAGCTGCTTGTGATTCAGTGCCCTGAGGCCTGCTCCAGTATGGACCATGGTGGACTATGCTCTTCTCTCAGACTGGTGCAATAGACCTTTCCTGTCAACCTTCCAGATTGTCTTGCAAGTGTTTCTCTCTGTCATTTTGTGGATTCTGCTGCTCTAGAATTTGTTTACAATCTTTTTTCACAGATATTTGGAGGTGTTTGGTGGGAGAGCTCAAGGAAGTACCTGCTTTCACTCTGCCATCTTGGCTCTGCCCCCAAAAATGCCATTTCTAAAATAGAGCATATCCATATAAAAGAGATGGTCACTATTATCAAATTCAATGGAGTGGCCAAGTGGAACGAGCACCAGAAAAAGGAAATTAGATTTAGATATTAGAATGTCATTAATAACTCTTGAAAGAACAGCTAAGTTCTATGATTTGGATAAAAACCAGATTGCAAGTGGTTGATGAAATATCTAGTGATGAAGAAATGGAGGCATTTGGTGTAGACATGTTTCTTTTCAGAAGCTTAGCAGTGAAGAGGAATAGAAAAAAATGAGGTATAAAAGTGAATGGAAGGCTTTTAGGATTGTGGGAAAACTGATCATGTTTGTAGGCAGAGAGAAAAGAGCCAAGGTAGAGTAAGAGATTGGAGAGTTATAAGAAAGGAGATGACTGCAAGGAGGAGCAAGGGCCTACAGAAGACATGAAGATATGGCAATAAAGGTACAGGTGGAAGTACTAATTTTAGCAGGTAATAGGTAGGGAGCAGCTAGGTGGCTCAATGGATAGACAGCTTGGCCTGGAGTCGGGAAGACAGGTTAAAATCTGATCTCTGATGGCTGTGTGACCCTGGGCAAGTCACTTAACCTCTGTTTACCCTAATCTACTGATGAAGGAAATGGCATATCATTCTAGTATCTTTGCAAAGAAAACCCCATGGAAATATTGGCATTCTGTGGTTCACAGGATCACTAGGAGCCAGACACAACTAAATAACTGAACAACAACAAAGGAATAGACAAGAGTAAACTTAGCTTGAGTTTATCTCTCATCACCATCCCTTCCCCTCTACTCCACCCCCTACTTCTGTAATGCTTTTGTCATAACCTCTGCTTCTTGGAAACCTTAATTCATGACTCAATTCAATTATCAACTTATAAGGTGCCTTTCTTGATTCTCTCGATTATTAGCATTTTCCCATTTCTTGTGAAAATTGTGCATTTCAGATCTTCTTACCTGTGTGAGTATTGCTTCGCTGAAAAGAATTTAAGCTTGTTAATGGTAGGGACTGTTTTGTTTTGTCTTTGTGTCCCATCAAACTTAGCATTGTACCTAGAACATAGTGGGTACTTAAATGCTTTTTGAAATAAATTAAATAACTGACCTCATTAAGTTCAAATTACTTGGTCCTGGACAAACAATAACAAAAGGCACTGAAAGGATGTGAGGATAAGATGGTTGTACTTCTGTAAATGATTATTGAGTAATTTCAGCAAATAGAAAAGTTACCATGGGACTGATGAGAGGGAAATGTTGTCCTGACTTTCTAAATGGGATAGAAGGGGGGCTATCTCAAACTGTAGGTTGGTGAGCTTGACCTTCATTCCTAGCATACTTTCTGAATGGCTTGTTAAAGAGATAGTTTGTGAGCACTTAGAAAAAAGGAAGGGGTGATCACTATGAACCAGCATGTTTTTATTAAGAACAAGTTATGTCGAACTAACCTCATTTTATTTTTTTTTTATTTTTTGACAATACTTCTAGTTTAATGTAACTAGATTTCAGAGAGGCATACAACAAAATCTCTCACTATACTTTAACACAGAGAGATGTGGGTTAGATGCCAGTGTGACTTCTGAACTGATTGGCCAGACTTAAGGAATGCTAATTAATGAATTGATGTGACCTTTGAGAAGTAGTCCTTAACCTTTTTTGTGTGTTATGGACCTCCTTGCCAGTCTGATGATGCCTATGGATTTAAGTTAAGAATGATGTTTTTAAACGCGTATGATAAAATATGTAAGATTATAGGGAAAGTCAATTACATTGACATTGCCATCAATATTAAAAAACAAAGAAACACATGCATAATTTCACAAACCTCAGGATAAAAACTTCTGCTGTCATTGGACTGATTCTATTAACAGTTTTGTCAGTGACTTGAATTAATGCATAGGTGCCATTGTTATCAAGTTGGCAGCCAACAAGAAATTCCCAATGCACTGGATGATGGAAATCAGATGCCCAAAGATCTGGTATGATAAAATAGCTCATTGTTGTTCAGTTGTGTCTAACTGTTTGTGACCCTATTTGGAAGTTTCTTGGCAAAGACAATGGAGTAGTTTGCCATTCTTTCTCCAGCTCATTTCACAGATGAGGAAGCAAAAGCAAACAGAGTTAAGTGACTTGCCCAGGCTTATGCAGCTAATAAGTGTCTGAGGCTATATTTGAACTCAGGAAGATGAGCTTTCCTGACTCTAGGTCTGGCGCTGTGTCCACTGTGCCACATAGCTGCCTAGTAAAATGGCTCGAATGATTTAAACCATTATAAATGTAAGCCCCATACTTGTGTTTCTTTTGATCTTCACTATAAAAGGCCAAGAAATGATCCTGCAGCTCACTTGAAGCAATCAACTGCACAAGTATGCAATAGGGGGAGATATAGCTAAAAATCAATTCATATTTTTAAAAAAGTATTTTTTTCAACACTGATTTCATTGGTGTAGGGAACTTCCAGTGAGAAAGTTCTCTCTAATAATGCAGATGGTTATTTGCTCTGATGTTTGTAGTCTTAGAGACTTGCTTGTGATGCCAAGAGGGAAAATTACTTGCTTAGGGTCACATAACCAACAAAAGCCAGGGGCAGGGATTGAGCCCAGGTCTTCTTGGACTGCTCTCTATCCACCATCCATGCTGCCTGTAACAACAATGTTACTAGTAGCTACTGTGTCTGCGTAAGGCCAATAACACCAGTACATAGGAGGGCTGCTAGCGCAAGTTCTTTGATCTGCTTTTGTAAGGAAAGCAACTTTAAGGGGTTTACAATCTCACTTCAATCAAACATACATATGTCATTCACTTACTTCAGCGGGAAAAGTCAGCACCCTGTACTTCAGAGCAAATACAAACAGAAATTACAAGCAGAAATTAGAAACAGAGCAAAGCAACACAAATCAACAAACAGACTTCTATCTGTCTGACCATAGCAATACATAAATGGTTGCCAGAGAGAGAAGCATGAACATTTGGGTTTTCAAAGCTGGGGGCTCCAACAGCTACCCAGAGTTTCATCTGGTCAAATCACATAACATTTTTCCAGTGAGTGAGCCCCAAAACAAACCACCAACCTCAGATCATATATATCCTTCTGAGGGTCAGAGGGCATCACAAACATGTGACTCAAAGCCATGTGACCTAGGCTTTCTTGTGACTTAAGCAGGTCATCAAAGACTCCCAATTCAATCAAAGACTATTGATTGAAACAAAGGCAAGAATGAATCAAAGGCACTTGATTACCTCAGTGCTGAGAAGCACTCAAAAAAAGACAACAAGAAGTCCCTCTTTGCTTGCCATTACATTTGAAAGGCAAGATTCATCAAAGGTACCTGATTACCTCAGTGCTGAGAAGCACTCCAAAACAAAAGATAAAAGGTCCCACTTTAAATGCTTTCCCTACTATTCAAACAAAGGCATTAAAAGCACTTGATTGTCTTAGCATTCCAAAAGATAAAACAGTAAAAAAAATCCCACCATTCTTACCACTATACCCCCTTAAGTGAAAAAAAAATTATCATAATAAAGTGACCCAGATAGCATTAATAAATACAAAATGGCAATCCATTTTATCATTTACAAAAATTATTTTATGAAAAAATATAATAATACACTATCCATACATCAAAGATATTAAAGATAAACAAGTAGGTTGTATCAAATTTATTTTTACCATTGAGCAACTCACTAAAAATATTGAGAATACAAGTTGTAATAGAGGTCTGGCACATGGACAGACACTATCAACCGGTTTGGATATTAGGACATCCACATGAAGATGTGGCAGAATTTCTTCCGAAAGAATTGTGATGACAGGCAAGGGGAGTGACTTGAAGAGGCTATGGAGCACATCTGAACATTTGTAGCTGGTTTTGCCTGGCTAACCACATCTTTGGGAAGAACTTTTTTTTTTCAGCTGACAGAATAGTTGGAACTATCTGGGTTTTCAAAAAGGCCCCAGTCAGCTTTGGCTTTCTGTTTGCCACATTTCCCTCTAGGGAATCCTGTATCTGGTGAAAAATCAGAACCAAAGGCCTAAGACCAGAAAAAAGGACCAAAAAGCCTTCTTCTCCTTTCAGGACACATTAACCCATGAAAGGGGCCTGGATCCTTGCCCTTTTTGTTCATTATTTCCATTCTAGATTCTAGGAGTGGGGTGTCTAGCCTTGAGAAAGTGAGCCACAAGAACTTGAGAGTAAGAAACCAGGCTGGGTATTGCAGCCAGAGTTATCAGAAATATCAAGGTATATAAAGCATGTTGCTAGTTACTTTAATTGAGGTTGAGGAGTGTGAGATACCCCTTTTATATAAGTATTTACAATTCGGTCATGTGGAAGAAGGAAAGGTTTAGGTTTGTTTTGCTTAGCTGACTCTAGAGGCAGGAACTGATAGTAAGGGTGAAAGGTATAGGAAGAGACAGAGTTTAGTTCATTGTAAGAGAAAGAAACAATGTATAAAAATCGGTATATACCAGAAATTGAGTGGGCTGCATTTGGAGTGGGGCACGAGTTGAATTCATCATTCATTTATTCATTCAGTCAATCATTTAGTTACTTATCCTTCTACTCTTTGATTCATTTCATTGTAACCCTTGTTTCAGAGTCTTTCATATATTATAGTGCATCTAGTAGTTTCAATATGCTTTGGGGACGTTTCTCACATGCCTGGCTGATCATACCCTCCTAGAAAATCTGGGAGCTTTACTATGTGGAAATTCATTATATATTATATACACATAGGTATATATATATATATATGTATATATATATACATGTATATATATATATGTATATATATATACATGTATATATATATATATCACCAACTCTACTTGCAAACACACAATTCAAAAATCTGAAGGAAGAAAATGTTTAACAATTCATTCATTTTTGGTCACTTTAAGTTCTATTAATATGTTTTGTTTCTTCATTGCATTTTACCATTACCTCATAAAAGGTCTCTTGTAACAAAATAAAACAGTTAAGCAAAACTAATACCAGTGACCTCATCTTAAAGTCCATGCAACATTTCACATCTGTAGAACTCTCCCTTCTTCTTTAGTTTTCTCAGTTTACCAGAATTTTTTTTTCTCTCAGTCATAACCTCTCCCATTCCATTGTGTGTATTGGAGGAAAATTAACTTCTCATAACAAATATGCCTAGTTAAACAAAACAAATTCCCTCAGTAGGTATCTCTCTCTCCCTCTCTCTCTCTCTCTCTCTGTAAGTATGTATGTGTGTACATATATACACATACCATACATATATCTGTATATATATTGCATACACACACACACGTATAAATACATATGCAGATATGCCTTGTGAGTGTGTATACTTGTGTTTCTGTATATACATATTTGTGTTTCTTTGTATGTGTATATATGCATACACACAGTTGTTGAGGGAATTTGTTTTATTTAAAAATATCCTATGGAGGGGCAAGGAGACAAGAAAATTAATTTCTCCTAACAAATATGCATAGGTAAGCACAACAAATTCCTTTGAAAGCTATACATATATATTTCATATATATGCCCATATGTATTATTTATTATTTATACAGCTATTGAGATAATTTGTTTTGCTTAAATATGCATCTTGTTGTGAGAAATTAATTTTCTTTTACCTCACAATGAGTTGGGGGAGGGATATGGGAGGAACAAGGGGAGAATATTTGTCTATCTACCTATGTCACATATATATGATATAAATGGTGAAGAATTTTATATCACTCTGAAGCATATGTACATATACATATATGTGTATATATACACATATAGATATATATGTGTGTATAGAGACATGCACACACACATAAATTCATTATTTCTCTGTAATGGATAATGTCTCATCGTCATTCCTCTGGAATAATGAATGGTTGTCATCTTGATCGTAGTATTTACAGCTTTCAGAATATTATCATTGTCTTCATTTGAAGATGTTAAACAGTCAATGGAATATGCACTTTGCAAAATGAGAAGACCCAAGAGCATGGTGAATACAGTAGCAGCAATATTGTTTTAAGAACAACTTTGAGTGACTAAGTCATTTTGACTATTATAAGTACACAAATTAACTACAAAGGACCTATGAAGGAAGAAAGAACTGATAAGAACTATGAAATAGAAGTTTGCAGAGAACGCTTTTACTCACACACACATACATGAATATGCGTGTATACACACACACATATTTTTGTCTAATTATAACTATGGGGGAGGGGAAAGGGGGAAAAAGTAAGCAATATGATAACTTTATTATATATTTAAAAGGAATAGCAAGTTGCACATAATAGATTTGTAGTTTCATGTGTGATCATCTTTTTTAAAAAAATTCTACTCTATTATGGAAATGCTTGTTTTATTTCATAAATCAAAAATAAAATAAATAAAAATTAAATTAAAAAATATGTTCTTTGTTGTTTTCTAGTAACAGGTCTATGTTTTCATAGAACCATCCCTATTTTTTGTTTTCTCTCTCCATCTCCTACCATTGAAAAAGCAAATAAATAAATAAATGAAACCTCTGATTCATTGCTGTGAAGTATCACAAATTTTCACATTAGCTGTATCAGCACAAGACATCTTCACCTCATATTCCCAGCCCAGTCTTCCAGATGGCATATAGAGAGCCTCTGGTGCAAAGAACAAACACTGCTTCAACTCTGCTGTACCTATTCTTTGGGGAAAGAAGAGGGACAATCTCCACTCAATGATGAATATTCTTATGCCTTATCAAACCCTTTATATTCCAGTGACACTGAACTACTTCAGATCATCATCCAAACCCAACTTAACACCTCCTACCACTTGATTCATCATTCCCAACCCTCTCAACCCTCCCAGACCAACGTTTCAACCTAATTCCACTTAACCATTCTACGCTAGTCTCTGGACTGTTTATTCTATATGCCATAAACTTACCTTAATTTTAAATCTATGCCTCTCCCACTCCTTCCACCTACTCTTACTGAAAATTGGCTTTCCCCTAATAACACAGCCTCCTGGCCACCCTTTCCAGTACTGGCTGCATTTTTACTCATTCTTATCAGCTCACTGATCAAAGTAGGAGAGTTGGAATACTCCTTGTTCCTCATTGCCACTTCCAGGTTCTTCCTCTTTTACATCACTCAGTAACTTCTCTTCCTTTGAGGTTCTTTCTATTGATATCTCCTACCCAAATCCTAGTAACTATTGTCTACAGACCTCCAGACAACTTCCCTTTCTTCCTAAATGAGTTTGATACCTAGCTTATAATTTTTCTCTTCTCCCCAACTCCTGCCCTCACATTAGGGGACTTCAACATATATATTCATTCTCCCTCAAATACCCTAACCTCTCAGTTCTTCAACTGACTTACCTTCCATGAGCTACCCTTCTATCTAACCTCAGCCATACACAAAAATGATCATATCCTCAATCTTGCTGTCACCCACGAATGTACCACCTCCAAGTTCAAGAATTCTGAAATCCCCTTTACAAACCATAAGCTGTTGGCTTTTCACCTCTCCATCTACCTTCTCTTATGTAATCCTACTCTTCATCCTCACACATCCCCTCACCCCTTGAATCTCTCTCAAGTTACATCTGTAGTAACCACTCTCACCTCTTTTTCCCATGGTGAACCAATTTCAAGTCTCCACTATCTTCCTCTCTTGAATCTCTAGTTCCTTTATCTATCATCAGTTTTGACCTGCTAAGCCTCAGCCTTGGGTCACTCCCACCATTCATCACCTTTGTTCCTATGCATGTGCTGCTGAATGAAGGAGGAGAAAATAAAGCAACTGTTCTAACTCAACTATGAATTTAGGTCACGTAGATTTAACTGGGCCCTCATTACTGCTAGGAAATCCTACTCTACATCCCTAATCAACTCACTATCCCACTCTCTACAGCAACACTTCCAAACCTTTTCATCCCTCCTCAAGCCTCCCCTAGTTCCTCCTTCCCCAAGTCTCTCGACTGAGAACCTTGCCTCACATTTTAATGAAAAAGCAAGATCATTGAACATGATATCCCTTTTATCTCCTCCTCATCATCTCCTATCACTCATGTGTCTTTTGCCACTTTCTTCTCCTTCACCACTCTTTCACATCATGAAGTGGACTTACTCTTTAGCAAAGCTAACCCCTCTATCTGTTCAACTGATCCTATTCCATCCCATCTCCTCAAACACATTGCCCCCTCTGTCATCACAACTCTCACTTATTCTCAATCTCTCCCTCTGTGTATGCTCATTTTTTCCTGCCTAGAAACATGTCTATGTCTCTTTTATTCCTCCCCCCAAAAAAACCCTCGCTTATCCTTCCATTGCAATTGTCATCCTATTTCCCTTTGGCCTTTTATAGCCAAATTGGAAAAAAATCCATCTTCAGTAGGTGCCTCCACTTTCTTTCCTTTCATTCTCTTCTTAACCCTTTAAAATCTAGGTTTTGACCTTACCATTCCACTGAAACTGTTCCCTCCAAAGTTCCTAAAGATCTACTAGTTGCCAAATCCAATTGCCTTTTCTCAGTTCTCATTCTCCTTGACCCCTCTATAGCCTCTGACAGTTTGATCACCCTCTCATCCTTGAATTCTCTTCTCCTTAGGTTTTCTCTCTCTTGGTTTTCCTCCTAGCCATACGGCCACTCTATTTCCTTTGCTGGGTCTTCCTCTTGATCATGCCCTTTAGTTAGGTGTCCCCCAGGTTGCTGTCTTGTATCCCCCTCTCTTCTTCCTCTGTACTACTTTAATCCTGGCTGTTTCATGAACAAGACATTTAATCTCTTGGCTTCTAGCATTCTCTCCAGCTGTCCACTATGTTTGGAATGCTTTCTCTTCTCTCTTTCCTAACTACTGAACTTCATGGCTTCATTTATGTCCCAAACAAAATCCCACCTACTAGAGGAAGCCTACCTTAAACCCTCTTATTTCTTTCTTTTAATTATTTCCTACTTATCCTGTATATAGCTTGCTTTGTATACATTTGCTTGCCTGCTGTATCCTTCATTAGATTGAAGGCAGGGACCATCTTGTTCAGCACTTACCACAGTGCCTGGTGCATAGCAAGTGCTTAATAAATGTTTATTGAATGAATATGTTAAAAAAATCTCAATTTTCTTTCTGAGTGTCATCTCTCTACCAGGACATGAATAACATACTTCATTATGAGTCTTCTAGAATTGTTAGTCATTGTGTTAATCAAAGTTCCTGACTGAAGTGCTTTCAAAGTTCTTTGCCTTTAAAATATTGTTTTTATTGTATAATTTGTCCTCTTGGTTCTGTTGACTTCATGTTGCATCATTTCATCCAAGAGTGCCTGGGTTTCTCTGAAACAATCCCTTTCATAATTTCTTATAGCATCTAGCTAGTACAGTGTATCACATAGCACTGTCGTTGTAATCAGGAAAACCTAAGTTTACAATCCAACCTCAAACATCAGCTTACTAGCAAATAATGTAACCTCTACTTGTCTCATTTTCTTTAATTGTAAAATGAGGAAAATAGAAGCCAATACTCCACAGGGCTGTTTTAAGGATCAAATGCTATGTTTGTAAAATGCTTTGCACAGTACCTGGCACATAGTAGGCACTTAATAAATGTTTATTCCCTTTCCCAGCAAAATATTATTCTATCACATTCATATGACATGACTTTTTCAATGATTTCCCAACTAATAGACATTACTTCAATTCCCATTTCTTTGTTATCACAAAAATTGCTGCTAAAAATAGTTTTGCATATATGACCCCTTTTCCTCTTTCTTTGATTTCTTTAGTAGACTCATTCTCTGGCCAATCCCCCTTAAGATCATTGGTAGCATACATCAGTAAGAAGTCTGACTGTGTGTGACCATGGAACAGAGCCAAGGCAGTCAACAAAATAAAATCACCATTCCTATTACTATGATTCCCTCATATTTGAATGTTCTCCCTAAAAAAAGTTTCTTTAAATAAAAATTGCTTCCTGGTCACTCCTGTGACTGAATGTAAGAGGAGACAGTTTGAAGGTTATTGTCATGTGCCTTTTCCATTATCATTTTTTAAAATATTGACAGAAGTTCAAAGGCCCTTCTCGTAGAACATGCCCCAGTTTAATTGTGAATGCCTTGACATATGCCTGTATGGGCAGGTTTTGCATTCTGATGAGTAGAAAGTTCCTCAACTGTTTCCTTTCTGGCAGCTGAATAAAGAATGAAACAATGTGAATGAATATTTTATTAAGGAGACATGGCAGCTTTCCTCCTTCAATAGCTATTTGACTTTTACTGTACAGAGCAAAGTCTGAGACTCTGTCCTCTTGTTTTCACTGACAAGTTCAAAGCTGATGAGGTGAGCCATTCTGGTCTTCTAATAGAGAAATAAGAGTTTGTTTTATAAGATTCTAGACCCAATCAGGTTAGCAAGGAATTAAAGGTAAGATTATAAAGTAATTAAGCAAAAGTTACACTACAATGATCCTTTAAAATGGGAGATGAGTCAGGTTTCATTGAATTAGTCGGAATAATGTTTGTGGTAAAAGAAATATTTGTCCTTCATTAGGGGAAAATGTGTCTCTAGCTGATACAAATAATTTGGAATGCTTTTTTTCTTTTGTGATGCAAAGGCAGTATGATGTAGTAGAAAGTCACAGAATGGAGAGCCAGAGACTAAGGTCCTAGTCTTGGCTGTATCACTAACTCCCTTTTGACTTTGGACAAGTCACATCATGTCTCCAGCCTTCAGATATCATGACAACTCAATACACAGTTTATTACCCAGGCATAATCAATCATTTAATAGTTTTCATATAACAGAGTTACATCATATGCATAGTGTGCATTATGTATTATATTTCAAGACATACAGCAGTATAATAAATGTTTATCTTATACAGGGAACTCAAATGTCATATTTAATATTACATTATGTTTTACAATATATTTTATAATTTAAACTTTCTAAAATATTTGTTGCTTTTGTTCTTTGTTGCTTGAACTCTACAGACATCATTTAATAGTGTCTGCAGCTTTCTGCTTTTTGTTCTCTTTGAATTCTTTGCTACCAGTTTCTCTTACCCATCTCCCTCATTTTTCTTCTAAGCTACTGTCTCTCTTCAACACCAAATGGAAGCAGGCTCTAGTCAGATGGGTTATCTGGTTACCAACTTTCTCAATCTGAATTCAGTCTTAGGCATGTGTTCCTAGCAAAAGGTGCCTCCCAAAGGCTTAGAGTGGACTATGAGTACCTCTACTCTTCCCAACCCTTAGCTTCTACCTCCCAGGGAAGTGCCCTCCAATAAATCTGCAGGTTGAAATACCCACCATCCCCTCAAGCACATTTTGCCTCTTTAGATCCATAGTTTAGCACTCGAGCCAGATGTAGCAGTACAAATTTATGTATTTGGATATTGTAGGACATATACAATAAATTAAATGTAGATTTAAAATATAATATGTTGAATATAAATATGTACATATAATTTTGTGATGAATAATAAATTTTATATGAATATACACATATGTATTTACACAAATATGTACTTTCATTTTTATAAAATTTCACATTTTATATTTATAAAACACTTATATACTTGCATTTATTATGTAAGTAATACATTCCATTCACTGCACCAGTACAATAAATTATTTATTGTACTAGAATGGTAAACCATTTATTAAATCAGTGTGATATGCCACTTATTGTGCAAGTGATATATGTCATTCATTGCTTGGCCAAGATAAGCTATTTATTGTGCTGGGATATATTGTGTTCATTTTGCCAGAGTAACAAATGCATCATGTAGAAGTATATATGCTTGTAAGTATATGCACCTATATACAAGAATATATTATACTAATAGGTAACATTTGTATAGCACTTATGTACCAGGTGCTACGCTAAATGCTTTATATTTATTGTTTCATTTGATTCTCACAACAACTCATGCAGTTACGTACTATTATCATTCCCATTTTTTAGTTGAGGAAACAGACAAACAGAAAGAATGACTTACCTAGGATCATACAGCGCCTAAGCGTCCAAGGTCAGATTTGAACTCAGGTCTTCCTGACTCCAGGCCTGGCCCCATATCCAGTACACTACCTAGCTACCCCATTGATTTCAGGGTGGAGACACAAACTGTTCCATTTAAGAGAGGACAGGAGAGACATCTCAGACATTCCATCATTTCCCACTGAGCTGCACCACCCTATCCCCCTTCACATTCACTTTTTTCAACTTCCATTTGATTGTAAACTCCTTGAAGTTAAGGACTGTTTCTTTTTTTTTTTTTTTTTTTTTGAATTTGCCTCTCCAGCACTTAGCATAGTGCCTGCTAGGCTCTTAAATGTTTATTAACTGATTTTTGAGATAAAGTTTGGGCTAGCCAGCCTCTAAGGTGGATCACTTGTTTCTGTGAATCAATAAACAAAACATTATAGGATGAACTAAGTTTCTCATAAGTGATATACTAAAGAAATACTTTTCTTACTAATTAAGAATATTAAATCCAAGTTTGAAGAGGTAGAAATTAGAAGGAAGGTGACAATCATGTGAGTAGTGGTTATTGATTCTATTTTGTATTTTATAGCTCATCTCTCTCTCTCTCTCTCTCTCTCTCTCTCTCTCTCTCTCTCTCTCTCTGTCTGTCTGTCTGTCTGTCTCTCTTTTCATTTAGCCAAGTATATGAGTTTTTTGGTTAGAGGACTACTGGTTAGGTACTAATGAACTCTGGGTTGTGGCTTCCCCAGATAAGTCACTCAGTATGACTCCATTCCATGGCCAGAAGCTATTCTACCTAAGCCTGACTGATATGCATTAAGGATCTTAAGAGGGACAAGAGACTGTGGATGGCTCAGCCCAAATCATCCCACCACTGGAAGAAAAAAAGCCACCAAAAACCAATCCATCAGGCATGCTCTACTAAAGGGGGGGTTGATCATATCATCTCCTAGCCAAAGGCCAACCTATTCTATGCAAGCTGTACCAAGTCAACTCTGACGGCTACAAGCCAATATTACTCCCTGGCTTGCAGCAGCTTTCCAGCAATTGACAGCTAATGGCATTGATAAATCTCTGCCATTTGGAGTCCTAATATTCTCATCCCACAGATGGGTAGTTGAGGACCTAATTATTCTGTGTAGCAGACACATATCCTCATCCAATTCAATTACACAGCATCAGCAGAAACAATTACACATTTTGTTTTAATAGGCACAGTGATGCATGTGGAAACGATATTAATTGAGGTTAAAAGTTAAAAAAAAAAGCACTAGAGGCCAAAAAAGACCATGTCACATGCTTTTATCAGGATCAATAACTGAGTGATTGAATATGCTAATATGGATTTGGAATATCATGAGCTACCTCATACTATATTTCTGCATATTTATTATAATAAGCACAGGAATACAAATGATCATTTTATATATTGTTTCTAGCCAATTAAATCCCTTCTATGATATCAAAATAGAGAGTTGTTCTAATACATACTTCAATTAAAATAATTATTCATTACATCAAATCAATGAGCATTTATTAAGTGCTTATTATTTGCCAGGCAATGTCCTAGATGTACAAATACAAACAGAAAGAAAAACAGTCCCTGGCAAAAGGAGAAGGCAGATGAAGCATTGTGGTATTAAATACCTACTGTGTGCCAAGACCTTCATGAAAATCTTACTCTGATGCCTTATCATAGCACTGAACTGACCTTTGATTCTTAAAAGCTTTGCCAGCAGAGCGTAAGTTCTGAGAAATCCTAGAAAGTTTAAAGTATGAGCCTGGTTCTTAACCCCCAAGAGATCTGTGAAGAGACTTGAAGAAGTATGTGAACTCAATTAAAATTACATCTTTATCTTCACTAGCCTTTGGTTTCCCTTGTAATCCTAAGAACTTTTTTATTCAACTAAAAATATTCTGAGAAGGAATCCATAGGCTTTATCAGACTGTCAAGGAGTCCATAGCACAAAAAAGATTAAAAATCTCTGCAATATATTGTGTGTGACTATTGTCTGTTAATCATCCTAATTCATTTTAGAGAAGTTGATCATCACTACATTGATAGCCACTGGGCGAGGGATTAAAAAAAATTGCACATAAGAACTCACAAAGACCATTTACTAAGATGTGGAAGAGAAGAGAACTACACTGGTAGACAGATGAATACTTAGGAAACCATAGATAATTGAGAGTATGGAAGTTTGAACAGAGAGAGCACTATACTTAGTTCTGGGGTGATACAAAGATGAATAAGACAATGATCCTGCCATCAAGAAATTACATCCATAAAATTAGTCAAAATATTCAAACATTCAACTCTATCAGTCTATATTCAACCTATCTTTCTGTTCTGTTTTCACATTACTCAACAATGTTCCACCAAAACTTACATCCTAGACATTTGTCATACTTAGAATTCCACCTTCCAATCCAAAGCCTTTCCACAAACTGTCCCCCATCTTTGGAATACCATCCCTCTCTTATAATATCTACCTCTTGAAATCTCTAGTTCCCTTTAAGGTGAAGTTCAGGGGTTAACTTCTGTATAAAATCTTTCAAGGTTCTCCAAGTTTTTAATGCTTCACTAACTCCACCACCCCCAACCCCTAATGAACATGCAGTAAGTGTGGGCTCTGTACCAGACACTGTGCTAATCACTGGAGATTCAAATTAAAGCAAGGAAGAGAGACCCTGCCTCAAGGAATTTACTTTCTAATAGGAGAAACAACACATATAGGGTAGTGGTTGCCAGAAAAAGAGAGATAAACCAGAGGAAATGATAATTAGAGCATTAGGATGAATCATATCATTGTCAAGAGTGATAGTTTTGCTGAGATTCTTGTTCTGTTCTTGGAGCTAGAGTTGGAAAGAGAAAGGGGAATTGTGGAGAGAAAGCATAGGCTTATAGGTGACATGACTTTGAAATAGAATGCAGTCCTGAAATCGGGCAAGATAAGATTAATTCTCTTTGTTCAGATTTCAGGGACATAAGCATGGGTCTAGAGGTCAGAGATGGAGCCTAGGGAGCTAGCAGAATGGCATATATTTTCTTGGGAAGTGGCCTGGTAGGCCAAGACCAAGCAAGCTAAGGTGTATGCTCACCGTTGGAGCCCAGAATCACATTTTATTGTATCATGACCTGACCTTTCTCATTCTAAAGACATGTTCAACTAAGTACAAGTTCTAGGAAATTCCATCAAGGTGAAATGGCTTCAAGTCTGTCATTTGGGAATTGAAGAACCCCACTGAGTTTTGGAAGGTTCATTATCTGTCTGACTACAGAATAACATATATTTTGGTTATAAAATTTCCAAATACCTTCTAAGACCATATGAAATGTTTATATGTACGTACGTTGGGGGTGGTCATCAATTATGTTAGTAGAGTCATTATTTACATCAATTAAATCACAGAACATCAGGGTAGAGAAGAAAATAAAGCATTTAGTTAGCATTTACTAGGTGTCAAGCACACAGTGTTATGAGCTAGGTGCTAGAAAAATAAATATAAACAAGGAAGATAGGCCTTCCACTCAAAAAGCTTACATTCCAGTGGGGGAATACAATATGTAAAAAGAAGCTGAAAAAATGTAGAGGGTGGGGAGGGTGGTTTGGAGGCCATGGCAAGGAAATGAAGCGGAGAATTGGTTTGGGGCATGATGAGTCAAAAGCTCATCTATCAAAGCCAAGGGATGTTCCCTAGAAGGAGTTCAAGTTTCTGGTGAGTGGGAAGGAGGTGTGGATAAAGACTAGAATGGATGGGGTCTTTTCAGAGGAGTAGAATATGCTAGAGCTTGTGATTTACTCTCATAGCCTTCAGGAAGCCTGGGTCACTTTACTCCATGAGGAAAGTCCAGGGGGAGAGTTTAATGGAAGTTTTCAGGTTACCTATTGTATTGGGGATCCTTGAAGAGTTTGGCTTTTGTTTCCTTTGATTAATTCAGTGTATTTCATTTCATTTCTTACTAGGTGTTAAGCCCCAGGCCCAAACCCCTATTAGGTGCTAAACCTAAGTGGGTGTGAATTGGTAACTAAGGTGGGGCCCCAGGTGGGACTAACTAAGGGAGGCCTGATTAGATCTTTGCTCCTAAGTTTGCCCCAAACCCCTAATTACTAGGTGCTAAGCCTATGTGGGTGTGAAGCTCCCAGGATACTAAGGGGAGGTGCTAACTCCAGAGCCAATCATAGGAGCCTAAGTTCTGGTCCCTCAGATGATGTTTGATAATGTCTGAAACTGTATAAAAAAGGGAAGACAAAGCCATTTGCTTAGAGCTCTTACCCACAACCATGGTGGTGTGCGTGAGTTTGGGCCAGCCCTTGTCATGAGCTGCCAGGATGAACTCAGATGTTGGTAACTATGAATTGTATTTGGTCTCTCTGTTGATGTTTGTAATTTGTTTGTATTTGCTCCAAAGTTCAGGGTGCTGGTTTTTTCCCCTGAACTAAGTGAATGGTATTTGTATGCTGTTAAAGTAAGCTTGTTAACCCCTTAACGTTGCTTTCCTTAGTAAAGCAGATCAAAAGAACCTATGCTGGCAGTATTCTTGTTGTTGGGCTTGTGTTGGTTTTTCACCCCCACAGCAGCTGCTAGCTGGATTGTGGCAACACCTATAGATAAAAGGGACAAATAGCCAACAAATTATGAATGTACAACTTCAACTAAGTTAGCATGTGTGCAACCTCAGAAGATGACAGTTTAATTCAAGCTAGATCTTTAAATAGTTACTAATAAATATTCACAAGGCATTTTGACAAAGGGTTTGACCAGTCAACTATAGCCAAAAAGAGGAAGAGGATGCTGATATACATTTTGCAAACTGATGGAAGATATTTATTTATTACTTACTTATTTAAAAATAAGTGAGTTTATGGCTAGCATCTCCTTAGAATAAGTGGCTGCCCTCTGGGAGACCATGGCAGATGGGGGTAGGTGAAAAAGAGTTTATTTTTCTAGTTACTGCTAAGGAGGGTCACCCTGATCCTCCTCCATGAAACATCTTAGGGAGGATTAGCCCTCCTCCCCCACACAAACACACATGCCTCTGGTACCCAAAGGTTACTCTTACTCTTTTGTTTTTGTTCTTGACCAAAGGAGCCAGAATACCGGACAGTCCTGCTGGTTTGTGAGTACATGGAGCAATAAAATAAGACATCCTGAATTGGAAAAAAAAATAAGCTAGCTACAACCAACTGAGACAAGGAGAGAAACAAGTTCTAGACAAGGAGAAGAAGCAGGAGATTCCAGGCAAAGACTTGCCCCTTTCTTTTTTTTTTGAAATTATATAAAATATATTTTCATATTAGCCATATTTTTAAAAAGCAAGAAAAATAAAGGGAAAAAATTGTATTTCCATTTACAATCAGAGTCTATCAGTTCTCTCTCTGGAGGTGGATAGCATTTTTTAAAATTAAATTAAGATTTTTTATTTTTAGTTTACAACACTCAGTTCCACATGATTTTGAGTTCCATATTTTCTTCCTCCCCATCCCCCCCCTCCCCCAGATGGCATAAATCTGATATATCTTTTACATATAATTTCACACTAAACTTATTTACACAATAGTCAAGTGGTAAAGAAGAATTATGACCAATGGAATGAATCATGAGAAAGAAGAAACAAAACAAAAACAAAACAAAAAAAGAAAACAAAAATAAAAGAGAAAAAAAAAACAAAAGAAAAAAAAGGAGAGCAAACAGTGTGCCTCAATCTGCCTTCGGTCTCCATAGTTCTTTCTCTGGATGTAGATAGCTCTCTCCATCATGAGTCCTTTGGAGACACTTGCACCTTTCAATGAAGTCTTCAGTCTAGAAAAACTCTGATGATGGTTCAATCTATTTCTCTTTAGAGAGCGACTGAACTCATCTCTTCCCATTGAAATATCAGGAGGAGCCCATTTCCAAAACTACTTTGGGATGAAATAGAATGAAACAACTCATTTGAGAATATGTCCTACTATTACTCTTAGTGCCCTACTATTTAATTGCCCTGATTAAGTATTTTACAATTTCAATGCTGATCCTGTACTGGGCCTGTTGGCCCAATGAGCTATCCAACCCCTGGGCATAAATTAACTTTTGATACTTCCACTTTTACATATCAAACTCATCGGGAACAAATCAGCCAAAATAAATACGCTAACATTAGAAATCTCTATAACCAAAACCAAGAAAGTTGAAACAATGAGTGAAGCCTATAACTACATGAGGAAACAGAAATGTCACCCTATCAGTAGTGGCAAGAATTCACAAACTTTTAAATGTGTTCCCCCAGATGACTAATGTGGAACTCAAAACTCATTTATCAGCTGAGGCACCTAATTGAATGAATTACTAGGAGAAATCAAGCTTATTGGGGAAGTGCCCAAATATGTCTGCATCTATAGTTGTTGCTGCTTCAGTGATATAAATATTTAAATGTCTAGATAGAGGGTTACTCTTTCCAAGGACATTCTTAAATTTAAATTTTCTTCTGAAATGAGAAATCACAGGTAACAGTATAGTTTATTCAGTGTGATGTGCCTCTGGCTTAGTAATAGGTAGATAAAATTTATTGATTGGCCATAAAAATCATAAATTTATCAGTGCCAAGGATTTTAGAAAATGATCATAAAAATCTAAATCTCAACTGCAATACAATGACCTGGTAATAAGGTTTGAATTGTGTAATAAAAAGGGAGAGTAAAGTGTGTTGCAGGAATTAAAATTAAACCATGTGATCTACAAAGCCTGGATGAGCCAGAGCGCAGCAAGTATGTTAGGCAGCCTTTGCATTGCAAAGTATGGGTAGAAAGAATGGATTTATAGGCATCATTACTTCATTCCATTTTCTTCTCAAACTATCCTGTGCCTCTTAGGACCAGAAGCCCATCTCTTGTGTGATAGTGTATGCTCAGTGCCTTGAGCTCTTGCCCATTTCACATGGGGTACAAGAGAGACTTGGCACTTCCTACTCATAAGTGGGTATCCAGGAAAATGATCAGTATTTATGGAAGGTGTTAAAATTTTAGAATCTCATTCACAACAAATGTTAAACACATGGAAATTCATGGAAGGCCAGGCACACATGGGATTCTGCCCTGTCACTTCATTGGTGAACTATCCAGCTAAATTTTGAATCCCACTTTGTCCTCTTGCTAAAGGGAACTGAACTGACAAGAAAAGAATGCAGTAATAATCAACTCATTTTTCCCCCCTCTCAATAAATATCACTGGACTGTCTATTTGACTGTTTCTGTGTGGACTTCTTTCTGTGGCTGCATTTTCAGTGTCAAATTTGAACTGTAAAATATATTCCTGTTTTGAGTTTAAAAATTATTGTTTAAGCCCCCCTAAGATGCTCAGCTCTGTCACACACTAACAGACTGTATTAATAATAATAATTATTATATCATCATTATTGTTATTGTTATCATTAGTTTACAAATAGTAATAATTACTATTTTCATCTGCATTTTACAGATGGAGAGTAACTGTCCACTAAATTTCTTTTACACTTTCTCATGGTGTGGAGGTTTTCTAAGACTATTCCCATGTAGCCCAATCTCTAGTTGACCTTGACAAGTTGGAAAGATTTCACATGTAGGCTCTGGGACAAGCTGTATGTCTGTCATACAAAAGACTGCCTTGCCAAGTTCAGAGAGTCCCATCATCAGGAATTTCGCTACGAGCTGACATTTTTTTTGACTCAGTGACTCATGAAGTCAGTCAGTCAGTCAATAAGTATTTGATAAGTTCCTATTAGGTGCTGGGCACTGTGACAAGCACTGGGGATACAAAAAAAGGCATAATACAGAGCTCACAGTCCAGTGGGGGAGACAAAATGCAAAAAAAGATATACGAAGATCATATATACAGAATAAATTAAAAATAAACAATGAAGAGAAACAATAAGCATAAACCACTAGCATTAAGAAGAAATAGGAAAGCTTCCTATATAAAGTGAAATTTTAAATGGGACATGGAAATAAGTGGAGTCAAGAGGCAGAGAGAAAGATAATTCCAGCCATAGGAGCCAGCCAGTGAAAATGCCTGGAGCCAGGAGATGGAGTGTTTTGTGCAATGGAGATCAAGGAAGCCAGGAGCACTGGATCACAGACTATATGGTAGAGGAGGTATAAAGTGTGAGAAGACTTGGGAACACTCAATTTTAACAAGTATGACCTAGATGAAGATCTAGCAAAGAAAACTAAATAGGAGCTGTCAATCAGGTAGGAAGAGAATCAGAATAGAGTAGTATCATAGAAACCTAGAGAGAAGAGGGAGGTTGGTAGTGTCAAAGCCCACAGAGAGATCAAAAAGGATGCCTATTAATGAAAGGTTATTAGACTTGTCTATTAAAAGGTCATTGGTAACTTTGTACAGGACAGTTTTTTTTTCATTTTGCACTGAATATGATGACTTTATTGATGGTATACAATATAGGATTCTATGCTTCTCCCCTCTGCCCCATTACTGGGGTATGTTGGTGCAAGGATGTGAATGGAACATGGGATCTCCAGTATGGGTAGTTAGTTAGGCATGTGGGCTCCCCACTGGTGAAATTCCTTTTTTTGGCTATGGTTGAAGAGCTGTGGCTTTCCACTTTACTCTATGGAGGCCATGTAGAACATGAGATCTACTACACAGTTACTATAACTCTAATAATTGTCATATCAGCAAATGAGCTTTGACAAAATGATTTTTGAAGTTAATACCCAGCACCAGAATCAAAGTTAAAAGAGTGGGTACAGCTGTTAAAGTCATAGGTAAAACCTGGTTCTCTGTGTAGCCAAAGATTCCCTTCAAGAGTCCCTTTGATGTTTGCATCACCACTTTCTTGATATCATCACATTTGGCAGGTTTCTCCAGGAGGCAGGTCAAATCCACAACAGATACTTTGGGAGTAGGAACATGGAATGTCATGCCTGTGAGTTTCCCATTCAGCTCAGATATGACTTTGCCTACAGCCTTAGCAGCATCAGTGGAAGCAGTCAACACCATGCCAGTTTCATCCTAGATAGTGCCCTTAAACCTGCCATGGTTAAAATCATATTGGAACATATACTTCAGGTCAATAAAGGAGTCATTAATGGCCACAATCTCTACTCTACCTGAGTTGAATGCAACTGGTCACTAGGTGCCCAATACAGTTAAATCTGTTGACTCCAGCCTTCACCATTTTGTCTCGGGAATGCAGCTGTAGAAGCAAATCCTGGCACTGAACTGCGAAGAAGAACTGAGAGTGAAGGGAGTAGTTTCAAGAGAATGGCTGGGTCAGAAGCCAGATTAGAGAGAGCTAAGATGAAAGTGAGAGGAAAGGAAAGGGAGACTGATTATAGAGGACCTTCTCAAAAAGATTAGCCACAAAAGGGAAAGGAGATGTCAGAAAATAGCTAATGAGGATGGTTTAACCAAGTGAAGTTTTGTTTGTTTGAATATAGGAGAAGCATGATCATGTTTGCAGGAAATTGGGAGGAGTTCAGTAGATAAGAAGAAATCAAAGATAAATGAGAGAGTAAGGATGATGGATGGATCAGCGATCTAGAGAAAACAGAATGGAATGGGATCATTTGTGCATGCAGAAAGGTTTACCTTGGTAAAAAGAAGGGATATCCCTTCATATGAGACAGCAACAAAGAAGGAGATGCTGGCAGGAGGCCTCCAAGTGATGTGACATGAGGAAGAGGGGAAAAAAGAGAGAGCTCTTGGCAAATGGCCTCAAGTTTTCAATGAAATATGAGGCAACATTCTCAGTGGAGATGGTATGGGAAGGTGGAGTGATGGGAAGTTTGAGAAAGGATGTGAAATGGTTGTGAGAGGAATAGTAAGTTAATACGAGTGATATACAAAGATTGCTTTGCTGCAGCGAGGGCACCATTGTTTAATACACAAAAGATGATCTTTGACAATGGAAGGAGTAACCCCATAGACTTTGGAAGTATTGAAAAAATTGTTTTTCTTATTATTATCACTATTCTTATTACTTTTATTGATAAACTTATATGGTATTTTTCAATTACAAATCACTTTGCATACATCATTTAATTTGATAATTATAACAACTTTGTGAGGATAAAAAAGATTATTGGTATTATATCCATTTTTATAGCAGAGTAAATCAAGGATCAGAGAAGTAAAATGACTTACCCTTAGTCATAATGCAGTATTCAATGAATCAGCCCTACAAATACGGGCAGAGACAACATAAAAATATGGGAGAGACAAAAACAGATCTTTTCCCCCTTTATTTTAATGCTTTTTTCTATTCTGTAAACCAGGCACTGTAGTACCAGGATACAGACTGACTTTTACTTAACCAGGGTCCCTTAGCATCCTGCACTCCTGAGAGAATAAGCACAGTATAGTGGAAAGAATATTCAAGTAAGAATGAATAATCTGGGTTTGTGTTCTGACTGAACTCACCACAATGGGTCCTAGAGAGGGGAATTAACTTGCCCCAGGTTAGTCTCCTGTTCTATATAATGAATATTTGATTGAATGCTTTCACTGAGTTACCTTACTAATGCTTGGCTTCTCACAGTCTATGACAAAAGCACCCTATTGCAATGGTCTTAGTTGGTCTCTCTGACTCCAGTCTCTCTTCATTCCAATTCATCCTTCCATAGCTGCTGAAATGACTTCCCCAAAACCATGTCATTCTATTAATTCCACTGGGTTGCTATGGCCTTTAAAATATAATGTGAGCTCTATGGCAAACTTGCCCTAAACTACCTTTCTGGCTTTGTTACATAATACTCTCCTCACATTCGGTGCTTTAAATAGACTGCCCTTCTTACTATTATATGCACAAGCTGTGTTTTTTAGGCTTTCTGTACCCTTTTTCCTGGAATGTGCTCACTCCTCACTTGTGCTTCTTAAAATCTCTGTTTTCCTTCAAAGCAATACCACCTTTGCCTACATGATGCTATTCTTGACACTCAAGTTTGATGCTTTCCCCTATTTATTGTTATTTATCTTGTGTATGTGTGCACATTATTTCTGCTAATATAATGTAAGCTGCTTGAGGGAAGGCACTTTTATTTGCATCTTTGTATCCTCAGCACCTGGCACCTAGTAGGAGCTTAATAAATCCTTGTTGTTCTTATAAACACAAGCTAAGACAAGTGATTCACAAGGTAAATAATACAATGCTGGACTGGGAAAGTCCCTCAGAGACCAAATAGTTTTCTTGAATGAAATGCTTGAAACAAAATCCTCCCCTACATGAATCCCCACATTGAAGTATCTAATGAGGAGTAAACTCTACATTTTGAGGCACCTCTTTCCATTTGTATAGTTCTAACTATTAGAGAATTTGACTTTACCAAAAGTATAAGCTCCAAGGGATATTGTAGCCAAATGCCAGAATTATCAGGTCAAGGAGAAAATACTGCAGGTAGCTGGAAAGAAACCATTCAAATATCATGGAGCCACAGTCAGGATTACACAGGATTTAGCAGTTTCTACATTAAAGGATCCAAGGGCTTGGGATATGATACTCCAGAAGACAAAGGGAATTGGATCGCAAGCAAGAATCAATTACCCATCAAAACTGAGCGTGAGATTTCAGGGTAAATGATGGACATTCAATGAAATAGGTGACTTTCAATAATTTATGATGAAAAGACCAGAGCTGAACAGAAAATTTGATCTTCAAATACAAGACTCAAGAGAAGCATAAAAATGTAAACAGGAAAGGGAAAAAAATATTCAATAAGGTTAAATTGCACATTGCACAGGAAGACAATACTTGTAACTCTTGAGAACTGTATCTTTATTAGGGCAGTTAGAAAGGGGTATACACAGATAGCAGGTGTGGGTATAAGTTGACTTTGATGTGATGATATTAAAAATATGAGTGGAAAAAAGGAAGATGGGTACAGTGGATAGAGGATTGAGTTTGAAACGCAAGAAACCATGCCTTCAAAACCAGTCACAGACACTAGTTTCTATAATCTAGAATAAGTCACTTACTGTCTGTCCCAGTTTTATTATTTGAAAAAATGAGGATATTAATAGCACTTATGATCCTAATAAGCCCAATATCACATCAGGGTTTTTCATAACCATAACACACTATTGACTCTTATTGAGCTTGACTCATTTCTTATACACACCCCCCCAAACCTCCCCCACACACACCAGGACTTTTTAAAACCAAAATATTACTGATTTTATTGTTTTTTTTTCATAAAACCACCTCATAGTTTTATTATTAGTTCAATAGCTTTTTGGATTTCAAATTTATTAATCTCTCCTTTGTTTTTTGGTATTTCCAATTTGGTATTTAATTGAAAATTTTCAATTTGTTCTTTCTCTAGATTTTTCAGTTGTAGGCCCAATTCACTGATCTCCTTTTTTCTCTATTTTATTCATATAAGCATTCAGATATATAAAACTTCCCGTAAGAACTGCTTTTGTTGCTGTGTCCCATAAATTTTGGTATGTTGTCTCATTATTGTCATTCTCTTGAGAGAAGTTATCGATTGTTTCTATGATGTGTTCTTTGACTCACTCATTCTTTAGGATCAGATTAGTTTCCAATTATTTTTTAGTCTATCTTTCTGTGGCCCTTTATTACAAATGATTTTTATTGCATCATGATCTGAAAAGGATACTTTGACTATTTCTGCCTTTCTGTACTGGATTGTGAGGTTTTTATGCCCTAGTACATAGTTGATTAGTTTTCTCCAGAGGCCTATCATATCTGCTTTTCTAAAATTCTGTTCCCCTCTGTAACCTCTTTCTTGTTTATTTTGAAGTTAGATTTATCAAGTTCAGAGAGGGGGAGGTGGAGGTCCCCTGCTAGTATAATTTTGCTATTTCTTCCTGTAATTCCCTTAACTTCTCCTCTAAGAATGTGGATACTGTACCACTTGGTGCATAGATATTAAGTTATGATATTACTTCATAATCTATGATGCCCTTTAGCAGAATAGTTTCTTTCCTTATCTCTTTTAATTAGATCTATTTTTGCTTTTGATTTGTCTGAGATTAGGATTGCTACCTCTGATTTTTTCACTTCAGCTGAGGCATAATATATTCTACCCTAGCCTTTTACTTTTACCTTGTGTGTATCCCCCTGTTTCAAATGTGTTTCTTGTAAACAATATATTGTAGGATTACGGTTTTTAATCCATTCTGCTGTCCGCCTCCATTTTATGGGAGAGTTCATCCCATTCACATTCACAGTTATGATTACTATCTGTGTCTTTTTCTCCATCCTATTTCCATCCTGTTTGTGCTTTTATTTCTCCCTTCTCCTCCTTAAAAGAGTTTTGCTTTTGACCACCACCTCTCTCAATGTTACCTTCCTAACAACCCTCCTCCCTTATCTTACCCTTTTGACGTACTACTTTTTCCCTCCCTTCTAACCACCCCCCCCATCTTTTCCCTTTCCCCTCCTACTGCCTGTAGAACAAGTTTGATTTCTATACTTATCAGAGTATGTTATTCCCTCCTTGAACCAAATCTGATGAGAGTAAAGCTCAAACAATACTCTTCTGTCTCCATTCTTTCCCTCTACCATAATATGTTTTTCTGCCTCTTCATGCGATATAATTTAGCCTTTTCTACCTCCTCCTTACCTCTTCTCCCAGGACAATCCCTTTGCACCCCTTACTTATTTTTTATCATCAGATCAGTTAACTTATATTCTCACCTTCTGTTTATGTATATCCTTTTCAATTGTCATAACTACCCCATTCTCAAGATTAACATATATATTACATATATAAAACAATATAATCCTATATAAGGATGTAAACAATTTGCCCTTATTGAATTACAAGGGTTTTTCCCCTGATTACTTTTTTAAGTCTCTCTTGAGTTTTGTATTTGAAGATCAAATTTGCCATTAAGCTCTGGCCTTTTCATCAAGAAGGTCTGTAATTCCTTTATTTCATCGAATATCCATCTCCTTGCCTGAAAAATTATGCTCAATTTTGCTGGGTAGTTGATTCTTCATTGTAGTCCAAGCTCTTTTGCATTTTGGGATATTACATTCCAGTCCTCCTGATCTTTTACTTTCTTTATAAGAATATTTCAAATTGTCATTTATTATTGAATATACTTTGTTTTTTAATTTATGGTTAAGCTCAAATTTGCAGGGTTGATCACCCTGGGTTGTATTCTGAGCACCATTGCTTTTCAGAACACATTTCGTTCCCTCCTGTATCTTCTTCTGTCTACTGTATAGTAGTATGTTGTTTGAGTTTCCTTTCCTTTGTGTTTGAAGATCTTTTTTTCATTTTTCTTGTTTTTTCAATTCTTAGTTTACTTTTTTTTTCTTTTTTTTAAATTTATTTATATAACATATTTAGTTTTCAGCATTGATTTTCACAAGAGTTTGAATTACAAATTTTCTCCCCATTTCTACCCTCCCCCCCACTCCAAGATGACGTATATTCTGGTTTCCCTGTTCCCCATTCAGCCCTCCTTTCTGTCACCCCACTCCCCTCCCATCCCCTTTTCCCTTCCTTTCTTGTAGGGCAAGAAAATTTTCTACACCCCATTGCCTGTGTATCTTATTTTCTAGTTGCATGCAAAAACTTTTTATATTTTGTTTTTGAACATCTGTTTTTAAAACGTTGAGTTCTAAATTCTCGCCCCTCTTCCCTTCCCACCCACCCTCCCTAAGAAGTCAAGCAATTCAACATAGGCCACATGTGTATCATTATGTATAACCCTTCCACAATACTCATGTTGTGAAAGACTAACTATATTTTGCTCCTTCCCAACCCATTCCCCTTTGTTGAATTTTCTCCCTTGACTCTGTCCCCTTTCCAAAGTATTTGTTTTTGATTACCTCCACCCTCATCTGCCCTCCCCTCCAACATTCCCCCTTTTTTTTATCTTCTTCCCTCTTCTTTCCTGTGGGGTAAGATACCCAATTGAGTATGTATGGTTTTCCCTCCTCAGGCCAAATTTGATGAGAGCAAGATTCACTCATTCCTCCCTCACCTGCCCTCTCCCCTCCTCCCACAGAACTGCTTCCTCTTGCCACCTTTATGCGAGATAATCCACCCCATTCTATCTCTCCCTATCTCCCTCTCTCAATATATTCCTCTCTCATCCCTTAATTTGATTTTATTTCTTTTAGATATCTTCCCTTCATCTTCAACTCACTCTGTGCCCACTCTCTCTCTCTCTCTCTCTCTCTCTCTCTCTCTCTCTCTCTCTATATATATATATATATATAAATATATATATATACATACATACATACACATATATATACATACACATATATATATACACATACATGCACATTCACTTATATATATATACATACATAAACATATATATATATATATATATATATATATATATATATGCATATTCCTTTCAGCTACTATGATATTGAGGTCTCATGAATCATACACATTATCTTTCTATGTAGGAATGTATACAAAACAGTTCAACTTTAGTAAGTCCCTTATGATTTCTCTTTCTTGTTTACCTTTTCATGCTTCTCTTGATTCTTGTGTTTGAAAGTCAAATTTTCTATACAGCTCTGGTCTTTTCACTGAGAAAGCTTGAAAGTCCTCTATTTTATTGAAAATCCATATTTTGCCTTGGAACATGATACTCAGTTTTGCTAGGTAGGTGATTCTAGGTTTTAATCCTAGGTTCATTGACCTCCAGAATATCGTATTCCAAGCCCTTCGATCTCTTAATGTAGAAGCTGCCAGATCTTGGATTATTCTGATTGTGTTTCCACAATACTCAAATTGTTTCTTTCTGGCTGCTTGCAGTATTTTCTCCTTGATCTGGGAGCTCTGGAATTTGGCGACAATATTCCTAGGAGATTTCTTTTTGGGATCTATTTGAGGAGGTGATCGGTGGATTCTTTCAATTTCTATTTTGCCCTGTGGCCCTAGAATATCAGGGCAGTTCTCCTTGATAATTTCTTGAAAAATGGTATCTAGGCTCTTTTTTTGATCATGGCTTTCAGGTAGTCCAATAATTTTTAAATTATCTCTCCTGGATCTATTTTCCAGGTCAGTGGTTTTTCCAATGAGATATTTCACATTGTCTTCCATTTTTTCATTCCTCTGGTTCTGTTTTATAATATCTTGATTTCTCATAAAGTCACTAGCTTCCACTTGCTCCAATCTAATTTTTAAGGTAGTATTTTCTTCGGTGGTCCATTGGACCTCCTTTTCCATTTGGCTAATTCTGCCTTTCAAGGTATTCTTCTCCTCATTGGCTTTTTGGAGCTCTTTTGCCATTTGAGTTAGTCTGTTTTTTAAGGTGTTGTTTTCTTCAGTGTATTTTTCAGTATTTTTTTGGGTCTTCTTTAGCAAGTCATTGACTTGTTTTTCATGGTTTTCTCGCATCCTTCTCATTTCTCTTCCCAAATTTTCCTCTACTTCTCTAACTTGCTTTTCCAAATCCTTTTTGAGCTCTTCCATGGCCTGGGACCAATTCATGTTTTTCTTGGAGGCTTTTGGTGTAGGCTCTTTAACTTTGTTGACTTCTTTAGGCTGTATGTTTTGGTCTTCTTTGTCACCAAAGAAATAATCCAAAGTCTGAGACTGAATCTCGGTGTGTTTTCGCTGCCTGGCCATATTCCCAACCAACTAACTTGACCCTTGAGTTTTTCAGCGGGGAATGACTGCTTGTAGACTAAATAGTTCTATGTTCCACATTTGGGGGGGATGCACCAGCTGTGCCACACCAGCACTACTCCTTCCCCAAGAACCCCCAACCCGGACTGGGCTTAGATCTTCAGCACGCTGTTGCACTCCTGCTCTGATCCGCCACTTAATTCCTCCCACCAGGTGGACCTGGGGCAGGAAGCAACAGCAGCTGTAGCTGCCCCACCTCCACTCACCCAGGGGCGGTGGCCGAACCTCGAACTCCTTCTACTCCTGCAGCTTTTCCCACTAACCTGCTCCACTCTCTTTGGTGTTTGTGGGTTGAGAAGTCTGGTAACTGCTGCAGCTCACTGATTCAGGGTGCTAGGGTCTGCTCCGCCTGGCTCCTGGTCTGGTTGGTCTGAGCAGTTCTCACTGGCCTCTGCTCTGCTCTGCTCCCAGCTCCCAGCTCGCAGCTCCGTGTGGGATAGACCTCACCCATAGACCATCCAGGCTGTCCTGGGCTGGAGCCCTGCTTCCCTCTGCTGTTTTGTGGGTTCTGCAGTTCTAGAATTGGTTCAGAGCCATTTTTTATAGGTTTTTGGAGGGAGTCAGCGGGGAGCTCACTGCTTTCCAGCTGCCATCTTGGCTCTGCCCAATTCTTAGTTTTCAACATTCATTTCCACAAGATTTTGAGTTACAAATTTTCTCCCCATCTCTACCCTCCCCCCCACTCCAAGATGTCATGTATTCTGATTGCACCTTTCCCCAGTCTGCTCTCCTTTCTATCACCCCACTCTACCCCCATCCCTTTTTCTCTTACTTTCTTGTGGGGCAACATAGATTTCTATACCCCATTGCCTGTATATCTTATTTCCCAGTTGCATGTTAAAAACAATTTTTTAACATTTGTTTTTTAGAAGTTTGAGTTCCAAATTCTCTCCCTTCTTCCCTCCTCACCCACTGTCCTTGAGAAGGCAAGCAATTCAATATAGGTTATACATGTATCATTATGCAAAACACTTCCAAAATAGTAACGTGAAAGACTAACTATGTTTCCCTCCATTCTATCCTGTCCCCCTTTATTCAATTTTCTCTTTGGACCCTTTTCCTGTCCCTTTTCAAAAGTGTTTCCTTTCAACTACCTCCTCCCCCAATCTGCCCTCCCTTCTGTCATCATCCCCTTTTGCCCTCATCCTTCCTTCTTTCCTGTAGGGTAAGATACTCAATTGAATATGTATGTTATTCCCTCCTCAAGTCAAATACAATGAGAGCAAGATTCACTAACTCCCTTTCACCTGCCTCCTCTTCCCTTCCATTATAAGAGCTTTTGTTGCCACTTTTATGAAAGATAATTTAGTTCATTCTATCTCTCCTTTTCTCCTTCTTCCCATGTATTCCTCTCTCACTCCTTAATTTTACTTTTTTAGATATCATCCCTTCATATTCAACTCACCCGTTGCCCTCTGTCTATATATATATGTATTTTCCCTTCAACTACCCTAATTCTGAGAAAGGTATCATGAGTTACAAATATCATATTTCCATGTAGGAATGTAAACAAAATAGTTCAACTTTATTAAGTCCCTTATGATTTCTCTTTCTTGTTTACATTTTCGTGCTTCTCTTGATTCTTGTATTTGAAAATCAAATTTTCTATTCAACTCTGGTCTTTTCATCAAGAACGCTTGAAAGTCCTCTAATTCATTAATAATCCATATTTTGCCCTGAAGTATTATACTTAATTTTTCCGGGTACATGATTCTTGGTTTTAATTCTAGGTCCTCTTACCTCTAGAATATCACATTCCAAGCCTTTCAATCCCTTTAATGTAGAACCTGGTAGATCTTGTATTATCCTGATGGTGTTTCCACAATACTCGAATTGTTTCTTTCTGGCTGCTTGCAATATTTTCATCTTTACTGGGAATTCTGGAATTTGGCTATCATATTCCTAGGAGTTTTTTTTTTAGGATCATCTTCAAGAGACAATTGGTGGATTATTTTAATTTCTATTTAACAATTTGGTTCTAGAATATCAGGGCAGTATTCCTTGTTAATTTCTTGAAAGGTGATGTCTAGGCTCTTTTTTTTGATCATGGCTTTCAGGCAGTCCAATAATTTTTAAATTCTCTCTCCTGGATCTATTCTCCAAGTCCATGGTTTTTCCAATGAGACATTTCACATTGTCTTCCATTTTTACTCTCTTTTGTTTCTGTTTTATAATTTCTTGATTTCTTATAAAGTCATTAGCTTCCACTTCCATTCTAATTTTTAAGGCAGCATTTTCTTCAGTTCTCTTTTGGACCTCCTTCTCCATTTGACTAATTCTGCTTTTTAAGGAATTTTTCTCCTCATTAGCTTTTTGGAGCTCTTTTGCCATTTGGGTTAGTTTATTTTTTGGGGTCTCCTTTAGCAAACTGTTTACTTGTTTTTCATGATTTTCTTGCATCCCTCTCATTTCCCTTCCCAATTTTTTCCTCTACTCCTCTTGTTTGATTTTCCAAATCCTTTTTGAGCTCTTCAATAGCCTGAGATCAATTCATATTTTTCCTGGAGGCTTTTGATGTTTGATCTTTGACTTTCTTGACTTTTTCTGGCTCTATGTTTTGATCTTCTTTGTCTGAGTCCTTTTACTTGCCTGCTCATTTTCCTAGCCAATTACTTGGCTTTTGAGGTCTTCATCAGTGTATGACTGCTTCCAGAGTGGAGAGTGCTTTGTCCCAAGGTTCAGGGGTTTCACGCTGTTGTTTTCAGAGCTCCTTCTATTCTGAGGTAGTATGATGCTCCTCTTCTGACCTGTGCTCTGTTCTTTGAGTGCAAGCACTCTTTTCTGTTTTGTAACTACCAGGAGAATTCCCTCTCCACAGTCACCACAAGCTCTGCCACACCAGTGCTCCTGCTCCCCCAAGAACCACCAACCAGGGCTACAACCCAGATCCAAGCAGGGCAAAGTGAGAGATTGCTGCCTTAGTGCCAGCAACGAAATCCCTGCACTCCTGCTCTGATCAGCCACGTGATTTCCCCCACTGTCTGTGAGCATGGAGCTCCAGAATCAGCAGCCACCACTGTTGCAGCCACCTCCACTGTCCTGTGGCTGTGGCCCAGACCATGTACTTTTCTCATATAAGTCAAACACTTTTCCCACTGACCTGCTCTGATGTCTTTGTCATTTGTGAGTTGAGAAGTCTTGAAACTGCCACAGCTCTGTGATTCAGGGCCCTGAGGCCTACTCTGCCTGATCTACTCCAGCCTATTCTCTTCAGGCATGGCCCACACTGGGCTGTGTTCTACTCCTAGCACAGAGTACTAGACTCTTCCTGAGGCCATCTTGGGCTGGAGACTTATTTCATTCTCTCATTTCATGGGTTCTGTAGCTCTAGAATTTGTTTAGAGACTTTTTTTTTACAGGCGTTTGGAGGGATTTGCATGAGAGCTCAAGCAAGTCCCTGTTTTCAAGCTGCCATCTTGGCTCCGCCCCCACCTCTGATCTCTTAGTAGAAGCTGTAAGGTCCTGTGTGATCCTGACTATAGTTCTGCAATATTTGAATTGTTTCTTTCTGGCTGCTTGCAGTGTTTTCTCCTCCACCTGATAAAGAATTAAGATTTTCTGAAGGATCTCAGAACCATGACAATGCTATGGTAGAATGAGATGGGTTGCTGTAGAAACAGTCTACTCTAGAGCATTAGGACCAGATGTAGGGATAAGCCCCTGGTGTGCGCCCATATTTTTATCTGGACTGATTCTTTTCTCTGTCTAAGTCATCAAAGTGACTTGGGGATAAGTTGGGGTTGGGGATGACCACCAGCTAGAGACTAAGACAAGTACATTTAACTCCAAGTGTGAAGATTCATTCTACCCCTTGGAAGATGACTCAACTACAAGGAAATAAAAATAGAATAGATTTAATGGAAAGGACACCATGAACTCTCAACTAGCCTTATGTTATCTTTACAAGAGCCTTCTGCTATTTACTTCCTATTCAACAAACAACTGCCTGGGAACCTGAAAAAAAAATTAGGAAGATTCAGCCAACTAAAATGTATCAAATTTGCCTGCTGAACAAAACTAATTGTGTTTCAGCTTCATGGGATTGGTTTGGGGTTAGAAGAATATTTAGGGTAGGAAATACTTAAAAAGGAAATGGCAAGAGTTAAACAGCTTATGAAATAAAGTTAGAGCAGAGAAAAGAGGGTGATAAGAACCAAGCAAGCTGGTTTATTTGAAAACATTGGTTTTGTAGTCACAGGACCTGGGTTGACTCCTCCTTCTTGCCCTAACCTTCTATGACATACCAGGATCAATGAACAACATATCTAGAGGTGAAAGGGACTACACTCATTCCATTCCAACCCTCTCATTTTACAGATGAGCAAACTGAGATCCAAAAAGATTATGAGACATGAATTCAACTAAATAGTGGAGGAGGCAAGGCAGTGTCTGTATGCTTTATCAAACCAAACCTCTCTCTGAGCCACAGTTTCATCATCTATAAAGTGAAAAGGTTAAATGAATTATCACTAGGGTCTTGTTTGTGCTGTGTCTAATACCCTTCCATAGAGTCTTAGGCTGCCCCTAGAATCTCTTTTTTTGGTTAATCTGATTAATCATGGGAGGGATGTGTTTATGTGTTTGTATGTGTGTGTCTGTGTGTGTACACATGAGTAAGTATGCAAAAGAAATCTGAGCTCAGATTTTATCTTTGAAGAATGAAGACAGTAATAAACTGGAGATTATGGCTACTTGAATTGAAAAATATGAGATAAGAAATATAAATGCTTAGAAGCCCAAAGAATTAACAGACCTAAAATATCTTTCATTTAGTGCAGGAAAAAAAAAATCCTGCTCTTCTTCTGTACCAGAGAGAGATTGTAAAAAAAAGCCACACTTCAACATCATTTAAAAAGACACAAAGGAAAAAAAAAAACTTCAATTCAGCATGCAAAAGAAAATTGAACAGGGAGACAGCCCCCATCAATTCCCCTGCTATAGTAATTGACCTTCTATTAACTTCCAAGGGAGATAATAACTACAAGGTAGATCTAGTTTGTTGTGCAAAATCTTGCAAGGCTTTGTAAAAATCTCAGTAGTCTATCCAAATGACCTCATCATATATTTTATGTAGGAAAAGGAAAATGAGCATTTTTCTCCTACAAGTTAAAACCTAAATCCCAATTATGCCTATCTGAACCCCAATTTTTCTACTTCTGAAAAATAGTATTACTAGTATCTTGCCTATTCAGGAAGCAAAAGGCCAAAAAAAAGATATTGAATCATTTACCCTTCAGCGCCCCAGTGACTCTAGGAGAACCGTTGGTGACAAGTAACTTGGAATTAACTTGAGAAAGGTGTTATGTAAATAGAAGGATATTTCCTTCTACCATGACATGCTACATTTGAAATCAGTGAACAGGAAAGAAGACATGGTCAAAATGGATAAGACACTCAGGTCAGGTAGCAGGAGGTGGAGCAAAATAAATATTTTCTGGTACTTGAAGTATTTCTTTCCACTTGAAATGTGGGGTTAAACTTATTCTGGTTGACCCAAAAGGGCAGTGTAGGAAGTTTCAAAGAGGCAAATTTGTGCTTACATAAGGTAAAACTTCTTAACAATTAGAGGTTCTTAACTTTTGTGTGTGTTTTATACACTTTTGGCAATCTGATAAAGTTTATGGAGTCTGTCTCAGAATAATGTCAATTATCTATATTTGTAACTGAAGGAAATGCTGATTTCAGTTAGATGTTAAAGAAAATGAAGATTTTTTTTCCCTCTCCAAATTCAGAAGCCCTTTGAAATCTATATAGAAAATCTTTGAGGAATTTCAGGGACCTCAGATTAATAAGCCCTGAATTAAAGCTATACAAAATAGGAGTATGAGATCTCCATTTTTGGTAATCTTCAAGAAAAGGCTAGGGTACAATTTTTATGTGTGTTGTAATGGGGATTCCATTTCAAAATGGGCCAGAGAGGTGGCTGTAGAGAAGTCCATTTCATTTCTGAAATTCTGCAGTTTTGTGATTGAGGACAATTTACTGTGACTTAAACTGATAAGAATTCACACACACACACACACACACACAGACACACACAGACACACACATGCACAGACACACACACTTTGGATTTATTTTTATTTCACTAAACATTTCCCAAATAAATGTAAAAAAAATTAATAATCTTTTTTTTCATTTTAAGTTCCATATTCTCTCCCTCCCTCCTCTTCCTATCCCCTCTTTGAGAAAGAAAGAAATATTATGTCAATTGTACATGTGTAGTCATGCAAAACATATTTCAATACTAGCCATTTTGCAAAAAGAAAACACAAACAAAATAAAAAAAAATAAAAAATAGTAGAAATTGTCAAAAAATATGCTTCAGTCTGCAATTAGAGTTCAACAGTTCTGTCTCCGGAGGTGGATGTTATATTTAATCACGGGACCTTTGGAACTCTGTTGGATCATTGTCTTGATCAGAACAACTAAGTCTTTTACAGTTGGTCATCTTTACAATATTGCCATACACATTGGCTATAAGGAAATAAACCTATCATTCTTTGCAGATGATATGATTGTATACTTAGAGAATCAATTGAAAAAGCTATTTGAATAATGAACCACATTAGTGAAGTTGCAGGATATGAGATCAATCCAACCCAACCAACATAAATCATCAGTGTTTCTTTATATGACCAACAAAGCTGAGCAGCAAGAGATAGAAGTTCCATTTAAAATAACTGTGAACAATGCAAAATACTTAGGAATCTACCTGCCACAACAAGCTCAGGAAATATATGAACATGAGTACAAAGCACCTTCCACAAAAATACAGTCAGATCTAAACATTTGGAAATTACTAATTTTTCATGGATAAGTGGAGCCAGTATCATAAAAAGGACAATTTTGCCTAAATTAAACTGCTTATTCAGTGTCATAACAATCAAACTAACAAAAGAACCTTTTGATAGAGTTAGAAAAAAATAACAACAAAATTTATCTGGAAGAATAAAAAGTCAGGAATATCAAGGAAATTCATGAAAAAAAATACAAAGGAAGATGGTCAAGCAATACCATAAACCAAAGTATATTATAAAACAGTAATAATCAAAACACCCTGGAACTAAGAGAGTGGTGGATAAGTGAAATATATTAGGTACACAAGACACAGTAATAAATGATTGTAATAACCTAATTTTTCTTAAACCCAAAGACCCCAGCCTCTGAGACAAGAACTCACTATCTGGATAACAAAAACAACAAAATTCTGGACCACCTAGAAAAAGATAGGGCACAAACAATGCATAGACCAACATGTCACACTGTATACTAAGAAAAATTCAAAATAGGTACATGTTTTAGACATAAAGGTTGATACCATAAACAAACCAAAAGAGCAAGGAATAGTCTATCTGACAGATCTGTGGAGAAAGGAAGAATTCATGACAAAAAAGAGATAGAAAGCATTATGAAATGTAAAATAGATAATTTTGATTATATTAAAGTATTAAAAAAAACTTTTGCACAAATAAAATCATTGTTGCCAAGATTAGGAGGAAACCAGAAATCTAGGAAACAATTTTTACAGTCAGTGTTTCTGATAAAGGCTTCATTTCTCAAATAAGTAGGGAAGTGGGTCAAATTTATAAGAATACAAGCTATTCCCCAATTGAAAAATGGTCAAAGCACATGAACAAACAGTTTTCAAAGGAAGAAATCAAAGCTATCTATAGGCATATGAAGAAGTGATCTAAATTAGTGTTGATTGGATAAATGCAAATTAAAACAACTCTGAGGTACCACCTCATACCTATCAGATTGGCTAATGTGATAGAAAAGATAATCAACTGGGGAATGGCTGAACAAGTTGTGGTATATCAATGTGATGAGATACTAATGTGCAAGAAAAATGATGAGCTGGCAGATTTCAGAAAACCCTGGAAAGACTTGTACAAACTGATGCAAAGTGAAATGAGCACAGACAGAAAAACATTGTATCTATATACAGCAACATGTTGTGATGATCAACTGTGAATGACTTTGCTGTTTTCTGGAAAACAATGATCCAAGACAATTGCAAAGGATTAAGGATGGAAAATTCTGTCCACGTACACATAAAGAGCTGATGGAACGTGAATGCATATCAAAGCATACTTTTTTTCATGTATTTTTTCTTGTTTTTTTTTTTCTTTTGGCCTCTTCTTTCATAACTATGACTAACATGGAAATACGTTTTACATGATCACACATATATAATCTATATCAAATTGCTTACCATTTTAGGAAGCAGGGAGGGGAGGAAGAAAAAGGAAGAAAAATTTGGAACTCAAAATATTATAAAAAGGAATGCTAAAATATGTCTTTACATATAATTGTGAAAACTATATATATATACACACACATACATATCTGTACACAATGTTCTCCTGGTTCTGTTCATTTCACTTTGCATCAATTTGTACAAATCTTTTCCAGATTTATTTTCTGAATCCATCATGCTCATCATTTCTTATATCACAATAGTATTCCATCACAATCATATACCACAACTCGTCCACCCATTCTTCAATTGTTGGGCATTCCCTCAGTTTCCAATATTTTGCCATCACAAAAAGGGCTGCTATAAGTACTTTTGCACATGTAAGTTCTTTCTCCTTTTCTATGATCTCTTTCAGATACAAAATTAGTAGGGTTATTGCTGGGTCAAAGGGTATGCATGATTTTATAGGTTTTTGGGTGTAGTTCTGAACTATTCTTCAGAAGGGTTAGACTAGTTTGCAACCCCACCAACAGTGTTTTAGTGTCCCAATTTTTCTACATACCCTCCAACATTTGTTATTTTACTTTTTTGTCATGTTAACCAATCTGATAGTTGTGAGGTGGTATCTCAGAACTGTTTAAATTTGCATTTCTCTAATCAAAAGTGATTCAGAGTAGTTTTTTATGTGCTTATTGATAGCTTTGATTTCTTCTGAAAACTGCCTGTTCCTATACTTTGACCATTTATTAACTGGGTAATGGTTCTTATTTTTCATAAATTTAGCTCAGTTTCCTATATGTTTCAGAAAAAGAGGCCTTTATCAGAGAAATGTACTGTGAAAAAAATTTCCACCCATTTCTTGTTTTCCTTCTACTTTTGACTGCATTAGTTTTGTTTGTGCAAAAGCTTTTTAATTTCATATAAGCAAAATGATCTATTTCCTTCTCATAATCTCCTTTATTTCTTGTTTGGTCATAAATTCTTTCCTTATTCATGGATCAAACAGGTACATTTTCCCATATTTCCCTAACTTACTTATAAAGCACACTTTATGTTTAAATCATTTATCCATTTTGACCTTTTCTTGGTATACTGTGTGAGATCCTATCTATGCCTAGTTTCTGCCAAACAGCTTTCCAGTTTTTCCAGTAATTTTTATCAAATGTTGAGTTCTTACTCCCAAAGCTTGGATCTTTTGGTTTATCAAACAGAAGATTACGATGCTTAATTACTACTGTATATTGTGTTCCATCCACATGTACTCTAGGCCAGCCTCCTCCGTGTCACAGATCTATCCTTCCAACCCTCTATGTTGTCTTGAACTGAGAGAATGTCTAACTCTGACCTTTCATTGGCTCTTCACTCCAGATTGCAATTTGAGGCATTATTTTAAAGTTGTTTGGAAGGGAATGTTGGGAGAGCTCAGCTGAGTGCTTTCTCTACTGCAGCATCTTAGCTTCACTCCCAGATCTATTTAATAGATGTTACCACTTCCATAAATTATAATCCAGTTTAAAACTATGAAAAACACAAAACTGCACTTGTACTTTTGGGACAGCCTATATTTATTGAGTGTTGCATATGTACACAGTACCATATTACAATAAGAATATCTTACAGCTAGAAGTAAACTTGGTGATCATCTCACATTCTCATTTTACTGGGGAGGAAACAGAAGTTTAAAAAGATTAAATAACTTTACTCAAGGTCCAAGGGAAAACAAAACAAACTAACAGCAAGGTTATTGGAAGAGTTATAACTTGAACTCAAGTTTTCTGAAAGGTAATCATAGTTTTTTTCACTTTACCACCTACTTTCTAAATTGGGTCCTGAAGGGAATACAAAGAAGTGTGTTTGAATCCCAACTTTATTACTTATTCCCTGTGTGGCCCTAGGTAAATCAGTAAAGTTCCTAGATCCTCAGTTTCTTCATTTTTAAAATGAAGGAGTTGGACTAGAAACCTCTAAGGTCTCTTCGACCTTTAGATCTATATGTGGAATCTAATCCAATACAAGTCTCACTATGATACGAAAGATAAAATGGATACAAAGACAAAATGGGACAAAAAGTCCTTGACCTCAAAAGCTTATTGGAGGGAGAGAGAGATGAACATGGAAACAAATTAGGAGGGGGCCAGGAAAGGTTCACAAAATTGTAAGTTCAGAGAAAGAAGGGATCGCAGAAGTTACACAGTTCAACTCCCTCACTTTACAGGAAGAAAGCTGAGGCCCCCAAAAATAGGTGAATTGCTCCTGGATACACAAACAATAAGTGGAAAAACCAGGATTTGAATCCATATCCTCTGATTCTAAATCTTCAGTTCTTTTTTTTGGTCTCTTCTTAGAAGAGACAAATAACCTTCACTGATTATAAGGATCTAACTTTGTCTTTGGAGGTAGTGGAAAAATACGCAAAAGTCAGAGGTTGGCCAAGAGGTCCTTTAAAGCTTCTTATAAGAACCCCAAAATTCTGAAATCCAATCATTTCTGATCCTGTGATGAATTACCTGTCCAGTGTTACATGGCCTTTTTCCAGAAAGAGCCACCATCCAATGTAACTTGGAGAGAGCTTCTTGATGAAGAAAGATGATTTCCTGTATAGCTTTAGGAAAAAGATGAATTAAGAAGTGATAAATGGAGAAAAAATCTTAATTTTCAGTGTTTTAATGTTACAAAAAACATAGTGGTTTTAAAATGATTATGCAAATATTAATAGAAGGGTACTGATCCTATATAAGGGGAGAATATTATTTTATTCATTTGTTACTGTGGTCAAAAGGTTAAAATAGCTAAGGGCTACAGTGGTCAACGACTGGCCAAGCCACGGACACAAAGCCTCATAATGCACCTGGTGTCCTAAGGGAAGTTATTTGAACTGTCCCTAACACTTGCTCTGTAGGAGATGTGGCTAAAGTCTAAGGATTAATGACTGCTTATCTAGGAAATGGGATACACTAGAGAGGAGGGGGGGGGGGAAGATGATAATGAAGAAAAATTATAGGTATTGCTAAGAGATAAAGGGCAGCCAGAATTAGACAAGAAGGCAAAGATGAACAGCACCTGCGTGAAGCTAACTGTTGTCAGAGACAGGGGCAAGGACTATGCTGATGCATGTTAATTACTGCATAATGAGGGTAAACAACTACTAAAGCAGGACATGGAGATTGCGAGACATATGGGGAAGAATAAGGGAGGAAAAGTGAGTATAACAGTGAATAATAAATACAATGTCCTGTGCTCCCATGCTAGCTTATATAGCAGGGTGATACAGTTCCATCAAACTCATCCCCCTTGGCTTTTAGAAGGAACTCCACAGACTTGATATATTCTTAGATAATTTTGAGGTTCCTCTAACTTACTTCTGGCCCTCTGAAGGCCACAATCAAGTGAGGTGTAAGGAGTAACATTATTATTTTTCTAACTTTCTGCAGGAGAAAGGGTTCCCTGACTGGTTACAAATATTCTTCCAGTCTCTTTGACTGCACCCCTTTAATGGAAATGAGGTTTTTTTTTTAAGGCAACAAAAGCTTAATTAAAATATTCTTTAATACAAGTCAATTCCCTTTTCTCTAATTCCATATTTGCCAAGTGACCTTTTGATCTTAGCTCAGCACCTTAAGTAGGTTTCAGTACTGTAAAGAGAGTATATTGAGTGACTGAAATGGAAATGCTGTCCTTTGGGCTGCTATGTTGCTTTTAAAAATTATGCAATTGCCATTTTCATTTCAATAATTCTTCTGTGGGCCTGGGTCATGTGAACTATTTTTATCCCAGGATTTGATTACCCTGAGCTTTTATCCTTGAGGAACAGACACCGAACCCTGGATTCAGTTACTCCTCCATCCACAAGGTACAGCACCCCATGGGACATCCCAAATAGTCTTGACTTACTGCAATGCACACTCAGCTCTGTTTAGCTTGGTTACTTTGTCTTCACATCACCTTTATTAAGGAAGGGAGAAAGGATGGAAAGATGTCTTTATTCATTTATAAGTGCCTGCTTATTATGTTCCAAGCCTTGTGCTAAACACTTTAGAAAAAATTATCTCATTTAGTCCTCACAACAACCCTGAAGGGTACATACTATCACTATCCCCATTTTACATTTGAGCAAACTGAGGCAGGCAACAGTTAAATGACTTGCTCAGAGTCATAAAACTAGGAAGTGTCTGAAACTACATTTCAACTTGGGCCTTCCCAATTCCAGGACTAGGGCTCTATCCACTGTACCACCTTGATGGCACTTAAGTTTTAAGTATTAAATATTGAGTGACTTCAGTTTTTGCATTTTTTACTTAATAGGTATTGGGAAGATACAGTGGTGTTTGTCACTAAAGTCCTTTTGTCTCAATTGAGAGTGGGCTAAGTACAGAAATAAGCATATAGCCAAGTAGAGTGCCATGGGAGCAAATGAGCCATATGAACAATGAGGTTGAAGAGAATATGAGAAACATAGGATCATAGGTATAGAATGTAGAGAGAGCTTAGAGCCATCAATTCCAACCTCCCTCACCTTCTCATTATATAGAAGAGGAAATTGAGGCTCAGAAAGGTCAAGTGACTTGTCCAGGGCCCTACAGCTGTAAAACTCCAAGGCTAGATTTAAACCCAAGTCTTTCTGAATCTAATGCAGTGCTCTATACAAGACAGCATTCACTCTCTTTTTGAAAAAATAGGGAAGGCTTCAGGGATAAGAAGGCGCCTGATCTGGGTGTTGCAAAAGAAAGATTTCAACAGGCCACAATGTGGAGAGTGCTCATGGAAGATAACCTATGGGAATGTATGGAAGAACAAGAAGACTGAGCAAGATACAAGACTTGGGAACACTTATTACATTAGTCCATTCTGGGCTAGAAAATAGAAGGGAAGAATTAAATAGGATTGGAATGGTAGTTTGCAGTCAAATTGTAGAAAGCTTTAAGTGGTAGGCTAAGGAATTTGTTTTTGTCATTCTCCAAATTTAAACAAAAGAAAGCCAATGAAACTTTCTAAATATAGGAATCAAATGTCTACCTGCTTATACTAGGTGCAAGGCACTCTCTCCTGCACAAAAGGCAAATATACAAGTAGAAACTTTTAATTTGGAAGCAACCATCACAAATGTGCCTAGGGCACATCAATAGAGGGTGGAGCATAGAATCCTGAAGAAATAGACTGCTGTCACTTCAGGGTATGGTGATAAAAAGGGATAGGCCTACAAAGGAATCTTAATTAATTACTACTGCTAAGTAGTTACTAAGTCCTCTAAATTGGATACCTTCTAAATTTGTGATCTT
This sequence comes from Trichosurus vulpecula, assembly GCF_011100635.1. Lineage (NCBI taxonomy): Eukaryota > Metazoa > Chordata > Mammalia > Diprotodontia > Phalangeridae > Trichosurus > Trichosurus vulpecula. The sequence continues at coordinate 193,312,951 of NC_050575.1, forward strand.
AGGCAAAGTCCCAGTTGTCCCACCCCAATTATTTCTGAGTAAGAGGATGCCTCTGTCTTGAACTGCCAAAAATAAGTATAAATTTAATTTATCTATTATCTACAGCATCTTCATTTAAATCAGGGAATCCATTCGACATTCTATTTATTTGTAATGATCTCTTAAAAATTTCTTTTCAACTCTCCATTTTTCCTAACTTCACCAAAATCCAAACTCCAAGTACTCTTTTATTTCATATTTTTTTAGTTCTTCATCTACATTTCCCGTCATCTGTGGATTTTCTTCCTGATTTTTTGCCAGAGCACAACAGCCTTTGGTCTGATTCACTTTTCTTTCCTTCCTAGGGACCTAGACTTTCCCTTGATCTCTTTTGATCTCCCTGACAATGCTTCTCTGAGCAGTCCCTCTCTAGCAACCATTCTATTTCCTCCACCTATGTGTGGGCTCCTGAGGACATCAATGGGATATCAAAACAGAATCAAATCAAGGGCAGCCTGTGGTCCTTTTCCAAAGACTGGTGAGTGGCCAATTACCACCCATCAATCAAGTACAATTTCAGAATAAATGTGGGATCAGGAAGTGGAAGGGGGGCAGGGAGAAGGAAAGGAATCACCAAAAGGGAAGAGAGAAATAAGTAATGACAAACTCCCTTAACTTCCTTTCTTCTTCCTTTGTCTCTCTATTTCTCTCCGTGGTTGTGCCTTATGAGGGAATAGATCAGGATGGAAAGAATTGAGGGCAGCTTAAAGATACCAAACCTATGAAAAATAGGTTTGAAAGAGGAAATAGGATGAAAGAGATCACATACACCAGCAGCAAAATTCATCTAATACAGACTAATCAAAAAATGTAGAACTGCCTGCTCTTTCTTTAGTCAGTTCTAAATGTTGAGCATGATCAGAAACTATGAGTGCAGGTGGTCTAGATACAGCTTGGAAGGAAAATTTCTTATCCAATCCCAGAAAAGTAAAAAAAAAAAATAACTCATGGAGAGATGCAGGGAATAAAAGGAAAGTAATTACCTGTTTCCTAATAGAAGGTAGAGAGAGCAAGGAAAGGAAAATCTTAAGTTGAGCATGCATCCACAATGTAAGAAAATAATTATTAATCATGTGTAAAGAAACATGGCCTTGAATTCTACAGGCTGCTTTGATGTTCATCCATTCATTCACTTATTTCCCCATTCATTTACTCATTCATTCATCAAATATTTGCTAAGTGTATTCTACATACAAGACCCATGCTAGGCATTGTGGGAGACCTAGAAATGTATGACAAATATACCCTCCTAGAACTTACAATTTAATCATTAACTTTCCATGATCCAGGATCTCACTAGTGTGAAGGGAGCAACACTGAAATAAATACACGACATTCTAAGTTTTTAGACATTTAAGTCTTTGTGAGTTCCTGTGGCCAAAACTCTTAATCATCTGGTAGAAAATCTTCAGTGCCATTGTAATGGCTTATCACCTTATTGCTAATGAATTATTTTGAAACAAAGTTATATTTTTCAACTTTTCTATTTTAAGACATATTTTGCCAGAAAAGAATCTGACCATGTGATACATAGGAAGAATCATGTTTCAAAATATGATTGGTGACTTAGCACCTAGTAGAATATGCAATGACCTTTTCTAGGCACTCAATAGGAGAAATTTTTAGCTTTTTTAATCCTCTGATGATCATATCAATCTTATCAATTCTTTAAAATTCAGCTCAAAAGACATCCGTTCTCTTCCCTGTTTCCTAGCCTCCACTGTGAATTCTTCACTGATCTTCTCCAGTTGTGACAGATCTCTTTTGACTGGATTCTAAAATTCTATAACCTGTAGCCCAGGGCCCTCCAAGACTGGGCTCAAACAAATTAATCCATTCCTATGGGCTGGCCCTCAGAGAATTATTTTATTTCTTATGCTCATTGCTTCTACCTAGAGCTATTCCAGGAAAATCTAATATACTCATGATCAAATTCATGCCTAAATTTCCCCCATATGTGAAGAACATGGTTCTTATCTCCTCTCCAATATTCAAGGTGACAAATGTAAATTAATTGCAGTATGGAATTCATTTCACTGAACATAAAATTCACAAGCTGTAAAGGACTAACATGAGCTCATAAATAGATACAGAAAACACAGAAAGCACTCAGACCATTAGCTTGCCTTGGGAGGAAAGCAAACTTATTGGCAATACTTTGTCATTCCAGTAAGTCCCCCTTTCACAGAGTCTTACATAGTTCCACCAAGCCCCTTAGTACCACCCTGTCACTTTGTTTAGAGGTGTCAAACACATGGCCCATGGGCTGCATGTAGCCCATAATACCTCCAAATGAGACTCAAACAAAATTAAAATGTAATTGTGAAATATCTAACAAAATAAATAAAAAATAAAATAAAATATAGATAATATGGATATGTGATTTTTCTAAGTCAATATGTGGCCCTTGGAGATCCTCATGCATAGTTTAATGGGCCCTGTTTCTATTTGAGTTTGGCACTAACTGGTTTAGTATTCCTCTTGAAGGTAAAGATAATTTGGGGAATATCAAGCAAGGAAATTCCTTCCCACTGAATGAATACTGTCTGGTTAACTCATAGTCATGAGGCAAAAAAAATGGTGGCAAGGTTCAGATCTCTTCCTCACTCCACCCCTCCATTAAAAGGCTTTAGGCCATCATATGTAGGGCTTACATTGATGTGGTACTTTTCCTGGACCATACTGTTGAAGAAGTCATCTCCATAGAAGACACTAAAGCCCAAACTCTCAAAACAGGGAATTTTTATATTGGATTGCCCTTGAGACAATCTTCAAATTTAGCACTACCTATTAATCTCCTTTAAAAAAAATCCTGTAAGACTAGATTATTGGATCACGTTGCCTTGGACATCGAATCATTCGCTTTTTGAAGATTTGGGGTCAGGAATATGGGAAAGAGTTTTGGTTTTGGAGTTAGAGTCCCTGGGTTCAAATCCAATTTGGGACATTTAATACTTGTGTGACTAGGTTTATCAATTAACCTTCTTGGTCCTCAGTTTCCTTATCTATAAAATAAGGGACTTGTCTCTAAGCTTCCTTCCAGCTTTAAATGATGATCTTAGACTTTGAGGTCCATTCCAGATCTAAATCCAATGTATCCTCTGTTAGGCAAATCAGGAACCATATGCTTCTGCCACAAGTCAATATAGAGAGAAGTAGTGCTAGTAGGGATGTAGCCTGGCAACTATTTCTGCAGGTGCTGTAGCCACCAAAGCCCCAGGAGCTGCAAGTAGTGAAGACCTGAAACCTCCTATATACTCTTCTCATTTAACATTTTCCTTCCTTCCTTCCTTCCTTCCTTCCTTCCTTCCTTCCTTCCTTCCTTCCTTCCTTCCTTCCCTCCCTCCCTTCCTTCCTTCCTTCCTTTTTTCTTTCTTTCTTTCTTTCTTTCTTTCTTTCTTTCTTTCTTTCTTTCTTTCTTTCCTTCCTTTCTTCATTCATTCTTTCCTTTTTTCCATCATTAGTTACTCCTTGGCATCATGGGGAGGAGAATAGGAAGAATGATTCCAGTACAAAGGAAGAGAGGAAGGGATGAAAGAAGGGAAATGGAAAGATAAGCACATAGACCAGGAGGCAAATTGAGACAGAGAAGAACAGAGAGATAGAAAAAGAGAATAGAAGGAAAAGAGGCAAAGGGAGGGTGCAGAAGGAGGGAACAGAAAAGGAGAGGAAGAGGGATCACATGCATTTTTTAACTCATTTCCATAGATCTTGTAGAAAGTTAACTCTTTTAACAAATTTGTCCTGAGGCAGTTACCAGGATTTCCCTCTGCTTCCTCATCAAGGCATCAGTGAACATGCAAACACCCCATGACCATCCTCCAAACCAAGACCCACACCTTGTAATCTCATAAAATAAATTGAGAAACTCATAAAATTCATTAAGGAATCCCTTGATCAATCCTGACTTAAAATATCATGAATTGCCCTTATGGAATCATATCAAAACTTGGTGCCTCAATCACTCATAGACCTTTTAACACATAGTTTAGAACCTATAAGTGATATTGATTGAGACATGTTCTCATCTATAAACAACCTGTGTGTATGAGTATATATGTGTATGTATTTTTAAATGTGTGCATATATACATATACTTAGTATATATATATATAAATATAAGTATATATATATACTTATATATATGTGTGTGTGTATGTATATGCGTGTATGTGTGTATATATATATGTGTGTGTGTGTGTGTGTATATATACATATATATATATATGTATATATGTGTGTGCCAGGGTATCTATGTGTATATACATATACATACATACATACGTAGGTACATGTACATATACATACATATGTATGCAGCTAGGTGGCATGATGGATATAATGCTGGACCTGGAGTCAGGAAGACTCGTCTTCTTGAGTTCAAATCTGGCTTTAGACACGTACTAGCTGTGTGACCCTGCGCAAATAATTTAACTCAGTTTTCCTCAGTTTCTTCATCTGGAAAATGAGCTGAAGAAGGAAATGACAAAGCATTCCCATATCTTTGCCAAGAACATGCCAAATGGAGTTATAGAGTCAGACACAATTGAAAAACAACTAAATAACACAATTTGTATATATTCATACATATACACACATGTTTTTATACATTTTTGCGTACATATATAAACGGACACACATACATGCATACATACATGTGTGTGTATTCTTCCCATTAATATTCATGACAAACCTGTAAGAGTGATATAATTAACCCTATTTTACATATATGAGAGCTGAGGCTGAGAGAGATTGACTTTTCCAGGCCCCATAGAAAGTGCAGGAATCAGGATTTGAACTCAGGTTTATCCAAAGTCTAGGTGTTACACTTTGCCCAAATGCTGTCTGCTCAGCAAAGTGGAGGCATTCTTATTCACTTTTGTATTCCCCATAGTGACTAGCTTATGTCTTGGTACACAATAAGGACTTGAGGGTTATATAACCAGAATCTAAGTTATCATAGCTCCTCCCTACCAAGTACATAGTGAATCCAAAATGAACCATATATGTAATATTAGGAGGCTCATCAAACTTGATTATCAAATAATGGATGGCTTGGGACCTAGGGTGGCCAATGAGCTAGATCAGCTCGGTTGTGAGGCTAAGATCAAGGGATCAGTACCCATGCAGAGTAACTGTCATGTGACTATATAGCATTGTAGAGAAAACAATATGTTTGTAGTCAGAGGAATCACATTTGAATCTGGAATTTCTTGGTTAACTCCCTCTATGAGAGGGGTTCTAACATGTTTTTGTGCATCATGAGCTCTTTGATGATCTAATGAAGTTTATGGGCCCCTTCTCACAATAATGAGTTGAAAGTTTAAAATGGAATATATGACATAACATAGGAATCAATACTGAACTACAGTTATAGACATATTGAAAAAAACAAATTCACAAATTCTCTGAAATCTTTCCATGTTCCCCAGGTTAATAGCTCCTGGCCTATGATCTTGGTGATTTTTTTTTCCTTTCTCTGTGCCTCAGTTACCCTTCCTCCAGGTCCCTCTCTTTAAGCTTTATATCTTATAATATGTTGAATTCCCTAAACTGTTTACTAAGGCATAAAGAGGGCTTATGATCAACAGTTTCAGAAGGTGGAGTATGTGAAGAATAAATCTCAGATCTTGGAAGCATGACTCAGAAAATGTTTGCTTAGTGAATGGAATGGAAGGTCAATTCCACTGTGAACCCACTGCACCAGCTAGCACCACTGCCAGGACTGGAATAAATTGAAGCCTTGGATTAGACCTTGCTCACCTTGCTGTTTCTAGCCTAAGGATCACGTTTCTCAGCCATAACCTCCTTTTTTCCATCAGAAGCAAGTGCCCTAGAGGTGTTTGCATTTTATCTTGTTTTTGGTCATTTTCCCTTACAAAACATTTCTGAGTGCAAAAATAAAAACCAATTTAAAACCAGAAATGTTTAAAATTCTTTGGTATGACCAGCAGGTCAACATGTTCATAATATAGTCTAGGTTTTATCATCATATTTTGGGAGCATTATATCCTGCCATACAAATGTTCAAGAAATTAAAGGGACTAAAGACTGACAACCAGATACAACAGGCCCCAAACAAAGCTTTGCAGTGATTGTGAGTGGGTGGGAGAAGTGAGGGAGACACAAGGCATATTAGTCATGTAAAAGAAAAGTGTATTTCTTAGGTAATATTTTAGAAGAACCCATAGTTCCATGAAACTATAGCTAGAAGGTGCCTCAGAGACCTTCTAATCCAACACCCTCATTTTACAGGAAATTAAGGCCTAGGAAGGATAAGAGACGTGTCCAAGATCGTATGAATTGTCAGTGTTATCGTTGAGGGAAGCCGACTTGCATTTTAACATGGATCCTCTGACTTTAGCCAAAGTCAAGTCTTTCCACTGTACCATGCCCCTTTCCTTAGCGACAACTTTTGCGATTTCCTCTCCTACCGTTGTATAGTTTTTTGTTTGTTTGTTTTTCTAATGTACAGCAGTTGGTTGTTGTCTTTCATTCTCAAAGAGGACCAAAATCAAGATTCAATGTGTCCAACTGTGGCTGCAGGCCAATATGAGCTCAGAATGTTCTACCCCAGATTGGGTACAAATAGTCCATGTGAAAATTTGGGCTGGATATTCCAAACTTGTTCATCCTGCATTTCCTTTGAGATGTTTCAATTCTGCTTTGCTCATAGAGCACAGCACCTTCTCTGATGTGGGCATGCCATGCTGAGGGGTCCTGTGCCAATGTCTCCCAGGTCACACAATCAATTCCAAAGTTCTTGAGGGAGACCTTCAGAGTATCCTTGTATTACTTCTTCTCACCACCATGTGAATACTTTTTGGCAAGCATACGTTTTGCATTGGAACAATGTGGCCAGTCCATTGGAGTTGCATTCTCTGAAGCAGAGTTTGAATGCTTGGCAGTTTATTTCAAGTAAGGACCTCAGTGTCTGGTACCTTATCCTGCCATGTGATCTTCACAATCTTCCTAAGACAATTCAGATGTAAGCAATTCAGTTTCCTGGCATGGTGCTGGTAGACTCACAATTAACACCAAGAAAACACATGTGTTCCATCAGCCACCACCACACCATCTAAAATTGGAACCATCAGTTACAGCAAATGGAGAAGTTTTGAATTCTGGGGATAAGTTCACTTACCTTGGTAGTGTACTTTCCAGGGATGTACACATTGATGATGAGGTTGACTCTAGCATTGCCAGAGCAAGCTCAGTGATTGTGAGGCTCCAAAGGAAAGTATGGGAGAGAAGAGGTATTAGACTTACTACCAAACTGAATGACTACAGAGCCATGGTGCTGACCTCATTGTTGTATGCCTGTGAAATTTAATGTACAATAGCATGTCAGAAAAAGAGTGCCCAGCACACACTGATTGTGTAACCCTAAAGTTACTGAAACTCTAAGTGCTCTAGGAAATTCTCTAAGACTATAAATTGAAGAGAAGTTATCAATATGCATTTGCGGAGGGAGTTATCTTAGCTAGAAATTCTCTGTACAAAGGCAATCCCATGTCCAAACTGTAGCTCTCTACTTCTATTATGAATTTAACAAATAACATTATATATAAACATAGAAAAAGAATAGAAAAAGATTGTATATGAAACTATAAATCTCTATTACATAAAACCTTTTCAAGGTTTTAAGTTTTTTAAGGTTTTTTGTTTTAACTTTGGTTTATATTACCCAAACCAGGCCAGCTACACTACCCCAACAAGGTCTGAGAAGTAACCCTAAGGAGTTTAATTTGTCTTTTCTTGAGTGCTATCAGCTGTAGTCATTACCAGCTCTTTGTCGCTCACTGTTAGGTGCTTCAGTTTTATTTAAACATTTAACATCAATCAACTTTTACAGCCATATATTTACTTCAAAGATACAGCAATGACAAAAGTACAAACATTTTCCCCTACATGTCAGGTCTATGTTCTCCCTTAAATCATATCAGTCTCTGGAGAATGTTGGCTCACTTAGAACAATTTTTGTGAAGCAATACTTCCACCAAGTTCTCATGTACATGTGGATGAGTTTTAATCTCTTCCCTTGATATGGGCCCTGAAGGCCACTTTTCCCTCTTCTTTGCTACAGATGAGCAAATTACAAATCATGTACACTGGGATGTCTGTACTCCAAATTCTTAAACTAAAGCAGAAAACATTAAATGCAGAATCAATGGACCGAAATGTGTTTCACAGCCACATGGTCTTGGAGGGGAGAAGACCAAAGACCTCTGCTTTTATAGTATTGTTTTTCACTGGATACTATCAGTGAAGGAGTCAAACCAAGAGCAAAATAGCCAAAAAGGAAAAACAAATGGTTAATGCTTTCATCAGTTGTCCATTTGAATGCCTCCATGGACAGTATCAGAGGAGTGTGTCTAACATCATTTGGTTTGATTCTGGGATGATATATGGATATATATAACATATTATAGATACAGCTATTAGTGTATATAAAATAATAACAATATTATAAGGGATCTAGTTGGTCAAATAGAGCTTTGTACATGGAGTTATGAAGATCAGTTTAAATCTGGTATCAGACATATACTTACTGTGTGATCCAGCATAAGTCGCTTTGATCTCTGTCTGCCTCAATTCACTTACATATTAAATGAAGATATAATAGCATCTACTCTAAGGATTGCTGTGAGGATAAAAATAGATAGTATTTGTAGTGCACTTCATAGCCTTTAAGCATGTAAATGATAGCTATTATTAATAATAATATTAGTGATACTAGTATTAATATTTTTTAAAAGTTGTAGGATTTGAACTATGTTCAATAAAATGTCCAACCACAATTTCAGAGGGCCAAAAATGAAACATGCTACCCACCTTCTAGTATAAAGGTGATGGACCAAAAAAAAAAACCAGACTGAGAGACATATTTATTGAGATTGCCAATTTGAAATTTGTTTTGCTTGACTATTTTTATGAGTGCTTTCTTCTTCCTTTCTTCTTCTCTTCTTTCCTTCCTTCTTTGTTTCCTTCTTTGTTTTCTTCCTTCCTTCCTTCCCTCCTTCCTTCCCTCCCTCCTTCCCTCCTTCCCTCCTTCCTTCCTTCCTTCCTTCCTTCTTTTTTCCCTCCCTCTTCCTCCTCCTCCTCTTTCTTCTTCTTCTTCTTCTTCTTCTTCTTCTTCTTCTTCTTCTTCTTCTTCTTCTTCTTCTTCTTCTTCTCCTACTTCTTATCTCTCTCTCTCACTCATCTCTCTGTCTCCCCCCCACTCCCCAAATGGGGGAAGTAGGATGGAGAAAAATATGTGCTTTGTAATTACAATTAAATTTAGTTAAATTTTAAAGACACATATCAAGTTCCACTTACTCTCCTAGGCAACTTTCCTGATATTTCCAGGTGCTAGTTACATTCCCTCTAAGGTTATAATCCATCTAATTATATTTAACTTGTACCTGCTGCTTTACATTTCTTATCTCCTCATTAAATTGTAAAACAAGGATTGTTTTTCCTATTTTTGTTGCATCTGCACTGATTAGTATACTTCATCAGACATAGTAAGCACTTCATAAGAATTTGTTGATTAAATGATTGGTTTTGTTGACGAATGTGTTCAAATATATAAATTTTCCCCTATTGACTACTTTGGCTGTCTCCCAAAAGTCTACTATGTTGTCTCGTTGTCATTTTCTGTGATGACACTCTCTATTTTCTTTTCTTTGACCAATTTTTTAAGGATTATATTATTTGTTCTCCATTTAAGTTTTAATAATTTCTTTAAAAGCCTTTGGTGGATTAGAGTTTTCTGAATCTCTTTATGAGTTTGATATGTCCTAGCATATGTTCTTCGCCCCCCCAAAAATGACATGCACAGCCAAGGAAATAAGTACTATATACCCCTTTCTACTTCCATTCAATATTCTTTATATAGCTTTCATATCTCCATATCTGTTTATTTATTTAAATTCTATTCATTTATTTAAATTCATTTTGTTCATTTACTTAAATTCATCTTTTCCTTATATTTGTCTTGATTTGAAGTAATCACCATTAATATGATATTTTCTCTATTTCTCTATATTTTGATCATATTTTTCTTCCAATATTTAGATACTAGACCATTCAATGCATATGTAATAAGTGACATGTGTGTACATATATACACATACATATGTATATATATAAACATACATATGCACATACACCTAAACACACATATATTTGTATATTCTATGTGTATTTTTTGTTTATCAACATAAAAACAATTTATTGTTGTTTCTTTAAGCATAATGTGATATCTCTGCTTATTTTCTTTAATCATTTCTGTTTTTCTTGCTGCCTTATTAGTAACAATAATTACCACTAATGGAGTCTTTGAATTTGCCTGAGAAATAACACATTTACTTTAACCTCTCACTTTAGTTCTTTGCTAATCTTTTTGTATTGTGAGTTTCTAATAAATAATGTATTATTAGAGTCTGCTTTCATTTATTAGGGTCTGCTTTCATCCATTGTTTCCTACTCTCTTCCATTTTATGGGTGAATCAATTCCACTCATATTTGTGGTTATGATTTTTAATGATATTTTATTTCCATCATGTCTTATACCTCTTCTGCTCTGTCCCTTTCTAGTATACTCTAAGAATGAAAAATACATAAATCAACATAGTAATTTCTAATTGAACTAGTCATATTCCATGTGTTTTTACCTCTTCTCTTCATCTATCTAAAACTTAATCATTAATTCTTTTTAAAATTTTATTTAATTTTTTCTGGTAACCTTTACTATTCCTTCTATTCCTTCCTCAATTTGAAAAAGAAAGAAAAATAGCTCTTATTACAAATATAAATATTTAAGAGAAAAAATTATCACAGTGGCCATATCTAAAAATCTATGTTACTTTCTAAATCTTGAGTGTATCACTTCTCTAACAAGAAGTGGATAGAATGCATCATCATTATTCCCTGAAACTGTGGTTGATCACTGCATTGACCAATGTTCATAAGTCTATCAAAGTTCAGTAACTGGTTCTTGAACTCTCTTTCTGTTCTTTTATTCCTCACCTTATATTACTCCAAACAAAGTTGAAGTTCATTTTACTTGTAACCCCTTGACCTTAACATATCTGATTATATCCTTTCTCTTAATGTCCCTTCTCCCCTGTCCCTATGTCCATATATTTCTGTGTAGAGTTTTGAATATTTCTATACAAATTCAATAATATCCATAAAATATTTAGCAAAGCACCTGAAACATAGTAGGTGTTTAATAAATGTTTGTTTCCTACCCCCTCCCCGTCTCCTAGCAAATTTTTGGCTATATATACTTCAGAAAAGATTAAGGTTCATAAGATGCCCATTTCTACTATTCCTACCTCCATATTTTATACTTATCTTCTCATCCATTCCAATTATGAGAAAAAGCAAGTTTCACCTTCTCTTCCTTATCTGATGATTGATATTTTATTTGACTGTTTGAAAGGAAAGAGATACTATCCTTCCTACAGTTCCAGACAGATAACATTTCTTGGAAAAGACATCAGCAAGGTGATAGTTTGTGGTGGATATGGGGCTGAATTTGAAGTGAAGAAGATCTGAATTTAAATCCTGATTCAAATTTACTAGCTATGTTGCCATGGGCTAATAACCTGACCTCTCTCAGCTTTAGTTTTCTCATCAGTAAAATATTAATAACAATCCAACTACCTAATAGAATTGTTATTAAGATCAAATGAGATAAGAAATATAAAGCATTTTGCAAATTATATCAACGTTAGCTATTATATGCCTGGATTAAGGGGCATATAGGTGGTGCAATGGATAGAGCACTAGGCCTGCAGTCAAAAAGACTTGAGTTAAAATATGACCTCAGAAACTTACTAGCTGTGTGACCCTGGGCAAGTCACTCAGCGCTGTCTGCCTTAGTTTCCTTTTCTATAAAATGATGTGGAAGAGAAAATGAGAAACAACTCCAGTATCTTTGCCAAGAAAACTCCAAAAGGGATAATGAAGAGTCAGGATTGAAATGACTGAACAACATTTTTTTTCCTTAATAGGACAAGATCCCCTGAATCAAAAATGATCTGTCATTAGTTGAACCACAACACATGACAGAGAACCCAGACTAGAAAAGCTGTGATTTTTGCCTCTGGTTTTTACAGAATGCCAAAGAACACAAGGTACAAACCTTAGTAAGAGGGAAAATTTTTTTACATTGACCTGACTATGCTGAGTGTATTGGGAAGGACATGTGAATGCTATATCCATGATTTTCACACAGACACAGAGACACAGACACACAGACACACACAGACACACACACTGTGCTACCCTTCCAAACCGTTTGCAGCTTCTTCATCTCTGAACCTCTGCCATGACATCAGCTGGAATAGGAACACCATAATTCTCTCTCTCCCTCTCTCTCTCTCTCTCTCTCTCTCTCTCTCTCTCTCTCTCTCTCTCTCTCTCTGTCTCTCTCTCTCTCTCTCTCTCTCTCTGTCTCTCTCTCTCTCTCTCTCTGTCTCTCTCTCTCTGTCTGTCTCTCTTCTCTCTCTCTCTCTCTCTCTCTCTCTCTCTCTCTCTCTCTCTCTCCCCCCACATCCTGGTCTTTCATTTTTCTTTGTCTCATTAGTTTCTTCTTCATTTAGTGTAACTTCATGTCAAGCAAGCCTCAGAGAGTATTAGAAAAGTTGTTGTTTACAATCTACTTACATTCTCTTTGCAACAATGCTTGTTGAGATGGAATATTTAGTCAATGTTGAAATGATATTATCAATATGCAAAAGTAATTTTGATTATTTGTTTATACTGTGTTACATATTTCCTCAAAATTCCATCTGCTTATTTTGTTCTTGTTGTTTGAAAACTGTTATTTCCTCAGATCACAGATTTAAGGATGGAAGGAATTTTGGAGTCTATCTAGTTTCACCCCCTCATTTTACAAATTAGAAAATAAAAGTTTAGGATGTTTAACTAAGTTGTTCAAAGTTACATAGGCAACAGATGGGAGAGACAGTATTTGAACTCATTTCTTCTGTGCAGTAAAATTTTGATGTGACAATTCCATTAATCAGTGTCTATGAAAGCTAGTTTTAGAGTTGCCTGCAGTACTTTGAATTTAAATGGTTGCTCACAATCACACAATTATTCTGTACTATAGACAGGACTGACTCCAAGGCCAGCCTTCTATACACCGTGCCATGCTGGCCCTAATCTGTGTTTATTTCTCATTAAATACCCTCTTTCATCCTCTCTCCATTCAAATTCTGTGAATTCATTAGACTAAGATGTAGCCCACTATTTACCCTACTGTTTTTATTTTTCCACAATCACATGTCAGAATAATTTTTAATATTCTTTTTTTAAGTTTTGAGTTATCTCTCCTCCCTCCCTTCCTCATCTCCCCCCTCCCTGAAATGGTAAGTGACCTGATATAGGTTATACATGTGCAATCAAATAAAACATTTCCATAGTATTCATTGTACCCTACTGTTTAAATATTAAAGATCTTAACTCTTGTTGGTTGAGAAAAGAAGTCAGATTAAGGCCAGTACTTTCCTTGATCAGTATTCCTAATGATCTTTCTCTCCTGGAATCTCTTACATTGCTCTTTTTGGCTTTTCTTATATTATTAATTATGTGTTAACCTAGATAATTTTGATATATGTAGATATTATTTTGTATATGCGCATATGTATATGCATGTATAAATGTATATGTTTATATATGTGTAGACATACACACACACACACACACACACACACACACCAAAAGTCCTTCACCACATCACATTGAGTAATAAAGCTGTGGCATGATGTATAAGGGTAATGGCAGTGGAAACAAGGAAAGGAGGCTGGTGTGAGGAATATTTTGGGATTTCCATACAACTATAGATACAGATAAATAAGTTCAAAACTTTAGATCTAGAAGGGATTTTGCAGGTCATTGAATACAACCCTCTCATTTTACAGATAACTTACATGAAAATACTAAGGCAGTAAATGGCAGGACCAGAATTCAAATCCAAATCCTCATATTTCAAGTCCTCATGCCTTTGCTGTTGGACCATTATAATTCTAGCCCTGCTACATTAATACCTAAATAATATTGGATAATGTAATGAGAAGTAATGTGGCAAAATGGACATTGTATTAAGGAATACTCAGGTTCAAATCCTCCATCTGCCACAGGATGACCCTATATGATCCAGGGCAAGTGACTAAAGCTCCCTCTTTCATAGGCAACTCTCTTAGATGATAAATTGTAGATAATGTGCTGATTCGCATTGGTAGAAGTACTTATCAGAAGGCAACCATACCAAGGAAATCAGAGAGCCAAAACCAAGAAAAATTCATGCAAGTCACTTCCCATATCTGGGCCTCAATTCATTCACTTCTAAAATGAATTGGAACTGGAATAAATGATCTCTAAAATTACTTCAAATTTTAACATCCCATGAACTACATAATAATAATAGCTTGTTAACTCATGTTCCTTCCTTCATTTTCTCCAAGCCATCTTTCACACAGAGATTTGATCACATTCCTATTCTGACCAAAGTTCTTTGATGACTCCCTCTTTACAACTGCATGAAGCTTAAATTTTATTGTTTGGTATTGAAAGATCTCCACAACATTAGACTGCTTTGCTTTTCTAACCTTTTGGTATTACCCTTTATGTATGCTTCTCTCTAAACAAACAGGACTACTTGCCATTCCCCCATAAATGGCCTGTAGTACTTTCCCTCGTGTCATTATTTATGTGATTCACTCCATCTGGAATGTCATGCTAACTACTGTTGGAATCCAATCTTTCTTAAGGAACAAATATAATCCTCTAGTCAACTCACTTTCTGGACCAATCTAATTTCTTTCTAGCAATCTTGCCCAACTTTGCCTGAATGTCTTTGGGACCAATTTCCTGTTTAGTGACCTGCTAAGTGGAAACACCACTTCGTCAAGGGCCTGAGCCAGGCTAACTTACCTTCCAAATTACTCTACTTCTTCACCAGCAAGTTAGTCCCCCTTTTCTTGTTCTACTGCATTTTCATTTCTGGCTCTCAGCACAATGCCTATCAGATACCTGGGGTGGGGAACCTGCAGCTTGAGGCCACGTGTGGTTTTCTAGATACTTAAGTGTGGTCTTTGGAGTGAATCCAAATTTTAAGTTTTATAAAATGTGTCTTTGGTCAAAA